>NC_091016.1:89805912-90128829 GCF_041296385.1 Aphelocoma coerulescens | reverse complement strand
GGGATTATGGAGGGACTTCATTGTGATAAAGTATTTTCACAGGGAGAAAATCTCAAGTTGCAGCAGGCATTTTGACTTTGCAGGGAAAGAGAGAATGGTTTGAGCTGATTACCAGTTTCCACATCTGCCTTTCAGCATGGAAAGATATTCAGATATTTCACAGTGGGAGCATGATTAACAGCTGGGGTCAAGCACCAGGCAGGATAGCTGATTCCTTTTTTTTTTTCAGTGTCTTTAGTTAGCCCTGTAGGAAATTCAGCAGTTCTGTGCTGTGCCTGCTGCACTGGGTCAGACATTACAGCCAGTGAGGATTTCTGAGGTTTGGTAGTGGCTGTGTGAGAGGTTAAGGGTAGAAAGGACTCCTGTCCTGACCAAGCCTTCCCTCTTGCACGTTTGTATGTAATGTTTTTGAACTTCTATAGTGAAAGTTTTGAATACTTGCATAAGCAAAGAATAACTAACTGAAATGATGTGAAAAAATACCTGTGTGCTGACGGGTCCTGGACCAGGTGATATTGTGTGTTGGTGCTCTGTAACTTTGGTCCATGCTAATCAGTTGATTGTTGTCTGGAAATATGTTTGTCCCACTTGAACCCTTCTAAATCAAGTTCCTGGAAACAGTAGGTACAGTTTATGCACACAGGTAGAAACCCATGCTCTTCCCAATGACTGCTATATTTGGTTATTGCACTGGTGTTTTTCTATTGATTAACTGGTTGGTTGACTTTTTTGCCCAAATCTGTTGCGCTCCTCTGACATTGTATTGTGGCTGTCTGTACTTAAGTTGGAAACCCAAATTGAAAATTATTCAAAAACATCTTGTATCTGTTGGTTATTGATATTTAGTGAAGCAGCAAATAGTTTTATCTGTGGTCCTGTTTCTTGCAGAATGCTCTGTCTTGCCACTAAAAGGTCTTCCTAAACATATTGCATCAGAGAAATCCATTTAAATCCAGAAACTTAATGGTCTGGGGCAGAAATAACTTAAAATAGCAGGAGTCCAGTTCTACAGAGACAGGATTTTGCAGAAAATCAAATAATCCTCTCTTCCTAGTTCTAGCACTGAAGTTTTTTCCCAAGCAATGCTTGGAAATGGGCCTGGCATCACATAGGGATCTCCTCTTATTTTACTAGCCAAGAGAATTGTCTTCCCTCTTTTATCTACTGTCTGGTTTGTCTAGATATCAGTAAAATTCGGTCTTAAAATGAGATTTTCAATGGCAGCTTTCTGTTTAAAAATACATGAAGATAAATTTGATTATCCTTTCTCTTTGTCACCCAGAAACAAGCTGCAAATTGTTTTGGGTTTGCACTCATGCTGCGTGTGGAAGGCAACTTTTTGCAAGTGCAAGTAAAGTATTGATCATTTTGTTTTCTCTTTTTTTTTTTTCACCAGATTCCATTGTGATTGGATTTTGGGTTGGTCTTGCAGTTTTTGTCATCTTCATGTTTTTTGTCCTGACCCTGCTGACGAAGACAGGAGCACCACATCAAGAGTGAGTCTGAAAACGGGAATAAGAAATGCAGCCTACTATGCAGCCCCCAAAAAAGCAGTGACAGTGCTGACATTGTACTGGCTCAGCCTCATCTTAGTCTGGTCTGTTCTTATGAAACACTGCAGTCTGTCTTAATTTCAAGTAATTTTAGCTTTTTCATTCTAAAAGGATGTTTTGGGTAGGCTGCCAAACAGGTGCCTTTAGATTACTGTTTTGGCAACAGGTGGGATGGTTCTAGGTAGGCTCAAGTTTTCATGGAGTGAAAATGTGAATATCAATAGAGTATATACAAATAAAATGCAGTGCAGCTGTTGAATTAAGGAAGCTGAAACCTGGCTGGTTTCCAAATGTTTGTGTGTTCAACTCCAAAAGACAGATACGGGTAGTATTTGCAAAATTTTCCCTTAACTCCCGAGGTCTCAGAGTGTCTTAGTTTCTGCTGAGAAATTGCAATAGATGCTGAAGTACAGATCAGCACATTTCTCTAAAGCCAGGGTCCCTTGAAAGTCCTCTATTTTTTATTCTTTCTGGCTGATAAATATGTGCAGACCATGCCTTGCCTTAATGATCTATCTCCATTTGCATGGGACACAGGCTGTCGGTGTCCCTTCCTCTGAGAAAGTTTGAACCCACATCTCCTCTCAGGCTTCTGTGCCATAAAGTGGAAATAAAAAGCCTCTCTGGAGTGAGATTGCTTGCAGGCAGGTAGCAGTGATGAGAAGCTGATTGTAAAAGGCAATTGCTGGTGCTTATCGCTTCCTAAAGCAGCCTATCTCTGCCTCCTGGAGTCCCTTTGCTATTTAATCGCATGTAAAGTGGCTCTGAAACTCCTTGTAACAGCACATATCTAGAGACAGGGCCAGATGTATGTCTTGAGCCTCTTCTGTGATCCTAGAGTTTTGCTTCTGTGAGAAGCAAATAGTGGCAAAAGAATCCAGCTTACCAGAACTGACTTACTTGTAGTTTTGCTTCCCCTACAGACTGTTATGAAGTAGCCAGACATTTCCCCCAAACAGATTTAAAATCCTTGTAATTGTTGGTGTGCTGCCTCTTTTTCACAAAGACCTAATTTATTAGCTGAGCATGAGGCTGGATCCCATGTGGATAATTTGAAAGGGGAAAAAGTGATGAAGTAAATATTACATATATAGAGAGAATTTAATATGGCTATTTGTCCAAAATTTTTACGCTTGTAAAAATTTCCTTTCAGGTAGCAGAGGCCTGCTTGATATCTCCCACTTTTTTCTGCCTTTTTCACCAATTTTCTCAGAACATTGTCCTAGAGAGTTTGTGAAATGTCCACCTTTGGTCAACTTCTACATCCACTTCAGAATGCAGAGTTGCCCTTGCCTTCATCATTAGGCTTGAGACCTCCAGAAGTCCCTTCTGTCCTAAACCTAATGTAGTTTTTCTTTAGGTGCTGGAAAGAGACCAATTATTCCTTTCTGTATTTGCTATAAACCTCTTTGCAGCTTTGGGAGCCGTGTGCCTGAGTGCTTGCCCACTTGCTATGCGTGCTGAGTTGGCACCTTTAACAAATCTGAGCACTATTTTTTTGCCATTTGGTAATGAAATGTGCATGGTACTGAACATGGATCCTCCAGGGATACACTAAGTGCAGTGAATACAGTTGTGTCCTCTTATTTTTTTACATGTATATAAAAACTGGACAATAGCTTCCTGTAAAACCAGAGCAGACTGGTTTTAGTTTGCCTGCATCATCTATTTTTATACCTGACTGGACTCTTCATGACTCGGTGTTTCATTAGTAGGCTGCTTTGAGACCTCCTTTAGAAATAGATGTTAATGGGATTCCTAGGTCTTGGGAGAAAGCCAGCTTGATTGATGGATGAAGTCTCTGAAGTCTCCAACTTCAGTAAGGCTATTTGGCTGTTCTTTAAAGTACCATTAATGTGAGAGATTAAGTGTAACAGGGCTCAGATGGATGGATACAAAGTAGAATAGTCTGATTTTTTTCTAGTAGTATGCTTTTCTTGGCTCAGTATAAAGGGGCATGATAGGATGTACTTTTCAAAATTACACAAGATGTTCAGAGTTAGGTACATTCTCAGACCAGAAGGGTCAGGATATGGATGGGGACAGGCAGAAATTTAATCAGCTACAGAAATTATGTCTGCTGCATTTCTCTTTTGTTTGGTTGCATATATATTAGCCTGTGCAACCAAAAAAAAAATTGTTGGCAATCTCTGAATTTCTGTCCAAAAAAACGCTCTCATTCATCACTCAGGAGAGGAAAGCATGCTATATTTGCTTCTGCATTTGAAAATGTCCTTAAGAGCTCATTTGTGCAACAAATGCAAGAGTTCATGCAACCTATCTGTACAAAATATTGGCTGATGAGATCTTAAAGCAGTAAACATTAAATAACTGATGTTCTTTTTTTTTTTTTTAGAAGTCAGTTGACCTTGGTTAAGTAAAACTGGGATCTTTGAGGCTACTTTTTTTGAGTGTTCTGAAAAGATACCTGCTGAGGTATTCCTGTGTATTGTAATGAGCAAGACTATGCAAGTTTATAGTCTAGTTTTAAGAAAACATAATAAAATTCCTCTCCAAAATACAAAGATGGTGTTTGTGAATTTCACAATCCAAAATTATCACTGTATATTAGATTGTGTGTTCCCTGCTCATGAACGTAGGATTATGCTTCATCATATATCCTCAGCATTCCGGGTCACTGTAAAATTTATTTGCATCTTCTATTTGTCCATTAAGATTAGGTTGCCACTGCCAGTCTTGTGTGCCCCTCTGCATGATCAGCCTTTGCTCCTTCACAGCTCACTGGATTATGAAGCACTTGCCACACCTAGGCAGTAATTTTACTCCTCTAGAGGACGCATTTTAAGCTTTCTTCCACAGTTGCTTTGATGCCATGAAGATTTTTGCCTTTTCTTTTATACCCCTGTTATACCTTTTTACAGCTTCTGTATTCCTAGTGCTTTTTGCCTACATTCTTGGACTTGTTTGTCAAGCCAAGAGACTAAACATTTTAGAAGCTTCGTAGCCAGAGATCAGTGTGCCCCAGACCCCAAGGTCCTCTCCAGAACACATTCTGTAAACCAAGATAGAACCATCCAGGGGAAGGTTCCTTGGGGAGGGGGGCTCACTTGAGCCTCTCACTGGGGAATCTTTGATAGATATGCTAATTAGTAAAACCTATAATGTTATACCCAATGTTGGGGGGGGGAACTCACACAAACAGACTCGGCGGGGTGCATTTCAGTGCATATGACCTGGACGTGTGCACCTAGGGATCCTTAAAATAAATACCAAGGTAAAATCCCTTTTCCCCTTCTAACCGTGTATGACTCTTGATTTTAAGACCAGGAAAAGGCATCAACTTCTTCCTGGGCTTACAGTGCTTGTCCTTCTTTCTGTGCTTATTTGCCACATCCACTGTCTGTGACATAACGCTACCTAGAAACTCTTGGGACAGATTTGCCAAACTATATATGAAACTAAAAAGTGGTGCTTTTCACTGCATTATAAATACATAAATCTCAGTTCAGAATTATTCCAGGCTGTTTGCCCCCTGCTGTGTATACAGTAGATTAGTAGTTAGTTACCTGTCAGTCTTACATCAATTTAAATGTTATTCTTCTACCTGGTTCACTTTGAAATGCAGAATGAGCCAATACAGTCTTGACAAACTAGAGAACTGCTTTGATTTCTAGGCTAGTGGAAGTGATGTTGTTAGGACAGAATGCTCCCTTCATGTAATGGAAGTAAATTAGCTTTTGAGAAGAAGGGATCTTTAAGATTAACTGTGCCCAAAAGACTAATGGTAGGTATCCTGTGAACTTGAAAGTTTTAGTGGGTAGATTTCTGAAGGTGTCATCTGAGGCTTTCAAAACCTTATGGGCACTTAATCTCCTACTGCTGGCTTGAGGAAATACAATTACACTGAAAAACTCTTAAGTGCTGGGTGGACCTTTAGGTGTCCAATTATCTGACTCTGTCATTTACTACATCTTCAGATGTAAACAGTATGGTTTATTAATTCCTAACAAAATCCATATTCTAGGAACATTTTTAGATTTTCATTGCTCATTCTCTGAATACCTCCACTGCCATTCAGATGCAAATAACCTGCATTTTGTGATTACAGCATATAAATTCAGCCTGACAAAGAATGAATCTTTTCTCAGCTCCAAATGGCTCTTGCACAAGTCCATGCAGATTGGTGCTGGTTTGAGATAAGATTTACAGAGAAAACTGCCAAAAAATATGTTAAACTATCCTTCCTGGGCTGCCTGGACTGTTAAGACTGCCAGTCTTTAAAGCAGTCTTTAGTTCCAAGTCTCCTAATTTGGAAATCTGAATGTCATTGATTGAAGTCAGTGGAAAAGATGGTTTGATGTCTGGACAACCAAGCACTCAATGCCTTTAGCAAGAGCAGAGCTGGCTGTGCCTCAGGAACATTTTGTCTACCAAGGACTTTTCTCAAACTGTTCTTGTAAGCCATTTAAAAAAATTGTTACTACTTGATACTACTTTAAATCAAGAGTATTTCTAAACCCGTTCAGTGAGGTGATTATTGAAGTATATTGATTACTAGAAGTGCCATTTAAGAGTGATGGCATTAACTTATTTCCATGGAAAATTATCATGACAAATGAAGACTTAAAATTGTTCAGCAGAAAATAATAAATAGTGCTGGCTTACAGGTCTGTGGTAGATAAACTGTAGGGTTTCCTTTTCTCCTGATCATAATGGTTGCTGAAAAAAAGCTTGTTGATAAGAACTCAAATAGTTCCACTTTTACTGTATTTTTTTACTGTATTTTTCTTTTCCCTCCATAGCAATGCAGAACCTTCTGAAAAAAGATTCCGCATGAACAGCTTTGTGGCGGATTTTGGGAGACCTTTGGAGTCTGAGAGAGATTTTTCTCATCAAATGGCTGAAGAATCCCAGTCACTTTTCCATTTCCATATTAATGAAGTGGACCATATGAACAAAGCAAAAGACAGTCAGAAAGGTCCAGGTCCAGAGAGTAACACCCACTTCCAGGAGGCTCCCAGAAGCTGTGGAGTGTTTGAGGAAGACCTACATTGTCTTACAAAATTTAACATTCCTAACTTTGTGAACACTGAGCAGAACCCTTCATTAGGTGAGGAGGATCTCCTCATTTCAGAGCCACCAATCATTTTAGAAAGCAAATTGGTTATGCAATCTTCCCATCGGATCCTTGACTGAAAAGGTCTTTAAGGTAAACATTCCCGTTATTGTCCAGCTTGAAGCCTTTCTTGGCCTCCCGCTCTTTTGACAGAAGGTGTTTCAGATGTGTGCTTTTTACTGGATGTAAGACTGGCTGTACTGGTAGAACTCAGTTTAGACAAGAAGTAAGACACTGAATGCTTTATTATGATGCCTTCTGTGGTCTAAAACTTTTGCCCAGCATTATTTGATTTTTTTGTTTGTTTGTTTCTTGTTTTGTTCTTCATTTTAAAATGACTGCTTATGACCAGCTTCTGAAGGATAGTAATTTACAAGGACTGTGAAGGCTAGAGCCTGGCATTGGGAGGTGTATGAAAATTCCTTGGCCAAGAAAAGTGTAAATCTCAAAGAAGACTGAAGAAAGGAATAAACAGCCCCTGTGGAAGTTCTGTAGTTTCTGCTACTCCCAATCAGGATGCCTGAAGCTGAGCAGCACAATAAATATCTGCTTGGGATTAACTTCAATTTCTGATTCCTAACTGCTTTTCTGTGCATGTTAAACCCAATTTACAAAGCTTCCAGAGGGAATACCTTGCAAATTAAATTGTTTGGTTGCAGTGTTTATAAAATGCTATCACCACCTGCTGCTGAGTAAAGGCAAATCGGTGCCTGTAATTATACTCCAGAGTGCCACCTCAGCAGCTGCCCCATGATGACATGGAATTAGTCATCTACACACAGCACAAGCTGTGATTTGACTCTTTTTTTTTTTTTCCCCCCCCTGTTAATTGCTGATGTGAATTTCCAATTTAGTAAGTACAGGATTCAGTAGCTAAATCACAGACTATAAGAAAAAACCTATTTTTCTTTTTCCAATAAAGTTACTACATGCAAATGGTGGTGGTATGTTAAGCTGGTGTTATGTGTTGCCTGTAGGTTGAACCTTCCTGTGCTTTTTGGCTTTATACATGGTCATTTCTTTACTCATTGGCCAGTGAAGTGCTAGCAGGCTTTGAGTTGTTGAGAGGACCAACTCCAAAAATGTAGCTAAGCTGTGCTTGCTCCATCTTCTTTTTGTACTCAGCTGGGATAGAGTTGCAACCTCAGCTGTTCTCCCAGTGAAAGATTTGGTAAGGATTTGAATAGGTGTAGTTTCAACCTTTATTTTTAGAGGTGGAATAAAGTTCTGAACCTTTGAGAGTACTTAAAATTGTATTTCAGCTTTCTTCAAAAGATGGTAATTAATGACTGAATGGTTTTAGAGCAAGCATATAGGATGCAGACGTACCAGGTTCAAACCCTTTGCTAGATTTTGAGTATGCTCTGCAGGAAGTTCTTAACTGAAATTAAAAGAGTGGATTCTAGAGACTGTGCCTCACTGGGTTTTCTTAAAATTAACATGCTTTGTATACAACACAGGTGTGTTAGAGTTTAGAGACCTGCTGATACATCCTTCAGCCACTTAAATACTGATTAATTCATCCCTTCTTGACCTTACAAACAGGAAAAAGAGTGAATGGGTTGACCATTTAAAGAATACAAATTGTGTAGTAAGAGTGCAGGAAACATCCTTTGTTTTTATCTCCTGTGCCCTTATTACATACCACTTATAGCTAAATGTCTTGTTTTCAAATGTAATTCTTGCATGACTTGCTAGTGTTTAAGGTAACAGGATTATACTTAAAACAGAGACTGTTTAAAACTAGCAGGTTGCTGCTGAAAATAGTTCCCAGAGAAGACTGAAATGAACCCTGCTCTAAATGAGCATAGCTCCAAGGGCTGCAATGCACATCTCCAGTAAAACATTTCAGGTGCAGAAAAGGCCTTCTTTCACAGGAAGTACAAAACTCTAAGTATGAAGGCTGGAGGTGTGGACTTTCCTTTTCCAAAAGTTAGGAAATCTGGGAAATCTGTCTCTGAATGTGGCATCTACTTCCTGCCAAGGCACCTCAATGATGTTAAGCTATCTGATGGTTAGACCTAAGCTCAATATTGTTCTTGTTAACATGTGGTGGGACTTGTACTAAACGGGGCTTTCAGAGCTGATTTCTGCATGAGTGAGCTGCCTTCAGTAATGTTTGAGCTATTATTTTTATTTTTCCCTTTGCTGTGCTTGAAAACAGAAATGCTGCATGAAGGAAGGGAAAATCTATGTGAAATCCATCTCCTCTGCAATTGAGAAATGAAGGTTGCCTTTATGGCATTTAAAACTATGTTTCATAGATCATTTAGATTGGACAAAGACCTTTAGGATCATGAAGTCCAACCATTAACTCACCACTGCCAAGTTCCCTTCTAAGCCACCTCTCCCCATGCCACATCTACATGGTGTTATAAAGCCCGTAGGGATGGTGACTCCACTGCTTCCCTGGGCAGTTTGTTCCAGTGCTCAACAACCCCTTTGAGGAAAGAAATCTCAAAAGTTTCAGAAGTTTCAAAATAATGCAGATGTGGTTTTAGAAAAAGAAGATGCTGCTATTCCCTGTAGGCTAGCCTACGCTGTTCTTCTGCCACCTTAAATCTTAGTGGCTTTTCTTTGGGTACCTAACTGCTACTTTGGGGAGAAAAAGGAAGCATTTTGTATATGGATATTGGTGATGATGCCTAGATGAAAGGTACTTAATAAAATGACCATGAGATAATTCCAACGTAACTTACAAAACCTTTGAATTGCATTGTTAATATCCCTCTGAAGCATGTATGAATCCTGTAAAGCTATTTAAGTGTTTGGTTCCTGCTTCTCTTCTTTCCTGATGGTGGTTCTACATTTTTCATCTTATCTCCCTTCTGTATTTAAAGTCCTTCATGCTGCTTTTCCTAGAAAAATAGCCTGTCAGTCCCCACTGCAGAGCTCCCACACCACTTCAGAGACACTGTGGCAGCAAGTCTGATTCAGATTTTTGCTCTGCCTCTGCCTTAAAGCAAAGCCAAAGGCAAATGCAAAAACGTTCTGCAATCTTCAAAAGCAGCTGTTTTAAAGCTGTCCTTCCTTTCTTTTTTTTTTCCTTTTTAAGAATAACAGACATATTTTGCCTCAGGGGAAAGGGCAATATATAATCTGTTTAAAAAATTTCATCTTTTCTCAGAAAATGAACTCATTGGTCCACTAGAAACAGAATAGAAAGTGTTCTGACCAGAGTAATGCTTCAAAAGGAGTACTTGGAATTTAATGGTGTTTAGAAATGGAATTTTTGTGAGTTTTCTTACTGCTTGGCTTCAAACCTCTTCTCAAAACTCAGTATAAATGCATCATCTGCAGCAGATTTAACTGCAGAGACATAGCTCCTCTAACCCAGCTACATATGTTTGTTTGCCTAAACATATCTTGTATTGTTTAAGAACTTAATAGGTCAAGTCATGTATTTCAGTTTTCAAAGATGTAAATACTTGCAAAATGTTCTTGTGTGTAAACAAGTTTTAATTGTGTACCTTTAACAAAAAAAAGGCAAAACCCCAAAACCTATAATGTATAATCAGTAAATGCTTGCTCATAAAGAAAGCAAATGGTAAAACTGTCAACATCTCTACTATACTCCAGTGCTATACAGTATCTGAGACTACAAGGTGAAGTAAATGAGGTATATTTGTCATGAAATTAAGTATTTATGCACCTGAGTCCTCAGTCTTGAATACTGTAACACTGACATTTTTTGCCACTTTTTAGCCTTGGATAGTGGCAGGTAGCAAGGACAGCAGAGAAGAACCTCCTACCACACGTTCTCCAACAAAAGCAAGAGTTGGAGGCCTGTGCTTTCTTATTTTTGGAGGAGAGGTATGTAGTCAGCTGTATGAAAGGCTAATTTTTATTCAGAGATATCACTGGATTTCTGGTCAAGAGTCAGGGCAGCACTTGATGTATGAACTCCCCTTCACCCCCATTCCCTGCAGAAGTGGATTTGCACAGCTAGTGCTGCTATACCTGTCCTTTTCCTTATATTTTCCAGAACAGATTAAATATGGGATAGAGGGGCAGACTTCAAAATGTATTATGTGCTATCAAATAAAGTCTTCATTCACCATAACCTATTTAATTTGTTACATGAACAATTTTGACATGTACTTCAGAGAACTTGAAATGCAACACTGCTGCTGTCTCTGCCCTAACTGCCCTGATGAAATCTGATCCTTTTCTGCACATCTTGTTTTCCTCTCTTGAAGCAATCTAGGTTACTGAGTCACCTAGCCAGCTGTTCACGTGATTTCTTAAAAGCTTCAAACATGACAATTGAAATTATTATATCCCAGCTGCTTTGCTCTAAACAGATGAAGTCCAGCTAAGCATTAGGCAATGATTTAAAGACATGATGTTTGATTATTTTAATCCATCTATTATGTCTCCTGGAAATGCATGATGAAACAGGAGGGCACAAGGAGAGGAAAAATATATGTGAGGAGTATATAATTTATATAACTCCTTAAAAGATCACATTGGAATCCACAGAGAGTCAGTAACAACTTTAGCAGAGAACTTAAAACTAGCACCTGAGTTCTCTAAAAGGAACACCCTAACTGCAGCCATTCAAGCCCAGAGACAGTCTGTTACTGTGTAGAGTGTCCACTGCATGGTAAATACCCAAAATCTGAAGACCAGCTGTGAGTGCACAGCTGCATAAATACGTGTGAGAACATGGCATAAACATTATGATACAGTAATGGTAAATAATACTGTCCCTGCTCAGTAAAATGGACTCAGAGAGAGAATTTAATTCCAACTATGTGAGATACCAGCATTTGCTAAGAACTGACTGTAAAAATTCTAAGAAGTGCTTGAATGAGCTGCATGAACATTAAGGCAATCTCCCCTTGATGACTTAAGCAACATACATGTGAGAGGGTTTCCAGTGACCAGAAACGCTTCCTCTAGGATTCCTGTCCTAGGAACCTCCATCCAGGACCTGGCCCCTCTGGGAACACAAGGGTTGCAGCAGTTGAAAAAATTCTCTCACTTCAGGTCACACATTTTAATACAGTGTCACACATACAGCAAATTGTACAGGAAATAAATAAGTTGAAATGATACAATTTTTATCCTTTTCATTTGCAAAACAGAACCAAATCAAGAAAATGCATCATATTTACACATAACTGATATTTTATATACAAAGCAGTTTCATATTTACACATTTTATGAATATAGACTAATACTTTCTTAGATGGGAACAAAATAGAAATACTGAAAATATCTGAACATGAAACAACCAAGATTACCATACTAACTGGCAACTCACCTTCCTTTTTTAATGTCTATATATATCTGTATACAGGCTCATTTTATGTTTGTGTATGTGCCAAAAAGAAAAACCCTTGCACTTAAGCATTGTCTCTGTCTATATGGTATAACTTGTTATACTCTTTTGTTTTTTATGCATGTTCAGCCACATGCTTGTATGAGAGAAAATGAATGTTTACTGCTGGTCCCTGAAGAACACGATACATAAACACACAACATGCACAGACCTGAACTATTTCACATCTGATTTAAATGCTAGGCTCAACCAATACTACAGGTCCTCAGGGATCTAAGTAGTACATTCTAGCTTTTGTCTTCTCTTTGCCCTAAACAAGTATAGTTGATTGAGATACAACCTCAGTATATGTGCTACAGAATTCTTAAGGACTTGCAGCCACTGAAACTTCAAATAATGTACTGATTTGTTGGGAAAGCATTCCTTCCAACCACCGAATAGCTATCATCACCTTTTTTGAATTGTCTTTATTTTTAATTGCTGCTTCTCGCTTTTAGCAGCAGGTTTTTCAGATATGTTAAGTGTAATAGCCATGCTCATCATCCCCCCATGTCTCCTCTCTGGGGCTTCAGCAGTTCCTAGGGCTGCATTTCCTGAAATGATGATTCTTCTTTCCCTCCACTGGGTCTATCTCTTTCTTGAAAGCAGAGACCAAAAGCGTAGCACACCGAAGTACACATTTGTGATGCAGTAGGAATTGCTCCTGTGTACCTGCTCTACAGCACAGGTGTGTAACTCTGGCAGGGCCTGAGGAGAGGCAGAAGGCAACAGCCTCTAACATTCAGTGTGTTACCTGCCATGAGGCCTGTCAGTTCAGCAGAATGTTACCTCCACATTTGGTATTTGGGTAGTGGATTATTCCTGCTTAAGCAAACTAGTCTCCTTTGTCACTCCTGAGGACGGTAGTACAGGGATTTTTTTTGGTCTGGTTTTTGGTTTGTTTTTTTTTGTTTTGTTTCCTGGCCCCTTTCCTAACTTGCTCAATATTTTAACTCTAAATTTCCCCATCTACACACCCCTGAAGTCTGAGCTTTAGCACAATGTCTTCACATTTGACTGGTCTCTTTGTCAAGATCACCTAGAGAGGTTCTTACTACGTCAGTCCCGAACAGCCCATTGTGACAACCTTATCAGTACAGCCTTCCTTTTTAAAAGGGACACCAATAACTACTCTCACACTGTATTGTATAGCCTTTTTCTGTATCTGCCCTGTACGAATTCAGCTAGACCCACTCTGCTATCAGTCTTACCAGCACAGTTGGAATTATCTGAAAAGTAACCAAAGTACAGCTTGAATTTGAGCACCACCAGGGAATGCCTGCTCTCCTCCAGCCCTCCAATCATTCACTAAGTTGGAAGGGGTCTTAAAGATGAGGGAAGGAATATTATATGAATTGGAGGGAGAGAAGCAAATGTTGGAAAAAGATGATTTTCCTGCCCTATGGAATGAAATACTTTAATGCCATACACTAAACATACAAACCAAAGAGCTTATTACTCAAATTTTTCACAAAGGAATCACTATAAGACAAGTTAGAAACCAAAGTTAAAAATATTCAGGCATGTTCTACAGTACGTGAAAAAGGAAATTTTTCAATGATAGTTGAATTTCTGGAATAACCTCAATATTTTAAACTATTATCAAAAAATATGTAAATTTATTACTAATAAAATAGAAGACATAGAGTATGACTAGAGTATTGCTCAATGCAAATCTGCCTCTGGACATGACAGATTCCAGAGAAGATCAGAATGCAGTGCAATTTATGTGCATTACAATAATGATTTTCAATAACATTTTCTGTATGTAACTTTGAACATTAAAATTCTGCTTCTCTACTTAACTACTACCTAATCATGTCTTCCAACAGCTGTCTGTCACTCTGAATCCACAGGAATCAGGTGCAGGAATAACAACCCCTTGTTTCTGCAGTTCACGTAAAACATCTAATATTGAATCCAATTCCATTCGAAATTTCTCCAGTTCCTGATTCTTCAGCTGTGCCAGCCTCCGCCACTTCTCAACCTCCTGGGCCTGCCTTGCTTCAGTAATGTGCTGTGTTAGCTGGGCTGCCTGCAAATCAGAATAAAGTCAGCACTGTGACTTCCTACTCCAATACCCAGTGCTGCCCCTTTGCAAAAATCTGCCACATCATTTTATCTGACACTCAGTCTCAAAGATGAATGCTCACATTAAGTGGAAACAATTTATTCTGAATATTACAAAAATCCTTCTCATAGCAATGAATTCCTTTAAATATTTGCATTAATGACAGAAGGGAAGAATTGATTATTGCCTAATGAGCCCCAGAAGAATTTAACTTATCCTCTCCAAAGCAGCAATTAAATTTGAATATTTAAGACAAAGCTGAGCATATAATATAAACCCCTCTATAAATCAAAATAAACTTTTTAAATTGCCACTTAAATGTGGTAATTAAAGTAACGCTCTGCAAAACAAACCAAATCTGAATGACATGTTGTAGCCTACTACTCTACTTCTAAAAGCCACAAGTTCTCTGATTATCAGAAAATGTCCTGTAGTCACAAAGATCCGATGCTGCTGCAGATAAAGGTCTGAATAACTTTAACTTGAATCCCTGACATCATCCTATTAAATTACACAACATAAGAAGCGTCATCAGATATCAAAATCTCCACACCACAATTATTTGTAATAGATTTTTTAAAGAAAGCCTAGCACTTAAAGGCCATAATTATGATATTTGCAGTTGGATACTAAGGATAACCTGTTAATTTCATTCTCATCAATTTCCTTTCCTCCACTATTCATTTTGATATAATTCATTTGGGCAACTGTTCAATGCCCCAGTGCTTATGGTTAAAGGAGCAAAACTAGGATAAAACAAAACCTAAAGCATAATACATAGAAAGAGCAGGAGCACCACAAAAAGATGGAATTATTTAGTACTAATTATGTATACCATTATTTATTTAAAAAAACCCCAAAACATTACAGAACAGTAAATACTAGACATAGGTCACAGAGTAGGCAGCAGCAAGCACTTCAAAGAAATGGTAAAGACGTCCTCACATTCTATAAATGCAAATTATTTTCAAAAAAAGAACTGTATTACAGTCACCTTTAGCAGGACAGAATGAAAACATCAGCGGCAACAGGATTTGGTTTTAATCCAATGACTTGTTTTATGCAAAGGTCTTTTTTGAAAGCAAATAAGTATCTGCTATAGAAATGTGTACGAAGAAATCCTTCTACAACAAAAAAATCTGTACATTAAAATTATATTCCTTGAGATCTGGTTTTAAAATTTAAAATAAGATGTTTCTATACTTTTAATGCAGCTTTTCTGAATAGGGCTGCTAGGACTAGATAATTACAGTTCAACTGAAGAATGTATCATAGCTCAGACTCCACATTCCAAACTCTTGTAATTTTTCAGTAGCTCACTTTCATTGTGTAACTGAAATATGAAATAACCAAATGAAACAAGGGACCTCCAGAGGTCACACAGTCCAACCCTCTGCAACAGCAAGGCCTTCTTACACCAGGCTGCAAGGAAGTTACACAAGTAATCTTAATTATCACAGCAAGGCCAAGCTGACCAGGCCTGCACCTTCATTCACTTGCATTAGCAGGCAAAGACAAAACAGCTGTATAAAAACTACTTCCCTCCTGCAGCATGAGCTAAGTAAGCCTGAATAAATACCATAAAATTACAGTTAAACCAATAAATTGCTCTTAAGAAGTAAATGCAGTTATGCACTGGTGTACCTTTTGAATTTCATGCTCTCTTTCTGCATGTCTGCTCTCTATATGCTTGATTTTCTTTTCCAGGCACAAGAAATGTTTCATTTCAGGACTCTGGCTCTCCCTAGCCTCTCTCAGCTCTTCCAACAATTTTGTCACCTACAGCCAAAGAGAATTGACAAAAATTGTTATCACTGTGTTAAGCAGCGTATAAAACAGGGTCCTTTAAAAATGTATTTGCATTGTTTAATCATTCCATTCAAAAGCTGTAGAAAGGAAGACATAAAAGAGAAATCTCCTTTGTTCAAAAGCTTTAACAGAGACTCAGGGACTTATATTAGGATTTTTCATTTCTAAGAAGTAGCCTGAGGACATGAAAATCTAGTCCTCTCTGATAAATCCCATCCTGTTAATAATGTTATGAAGCAATTTTGTTCTGTCGAATTTTATACTTCATACAACAAAAGTTAACAGAGAATATTATAATTAGATGTTCTTACACAATCCTTTCTCACACCCTGGATGAAGACCAAATATAAAAGATACCAGTGTATTTCTAAGGACTAAATTAATTAAAGACATGCTAATTTAATGTCTAAAGAGATGATTACAAGCTCCATGTAAGTTTAATAATTACCAGGCAAAATCAACTTGCCAATGGCTTAAAACTGATTTCCTAATCCTCCAGAAATTCAGGGAAGTTTTCTCATAAAGCCCTTCTGGTTTATTCTCCTTCTTTGCCTATTTTAAATAACTTTATATTCCTTCATTTAACATCCTAAGTACTTTTTGGTCATTCTTAATGTGTGTAAGTAAACTAAAGTGAAAACTTTCAAGTCTTTATCATTTATGATAGTCCTTAGCTCCCTTTACCCAGTACATTGGAGAGCTGCTAACCCTCTACAAGCACTCAGCCATCCTTGGCTCTCTGCTGTGAATTCAAGTAGCTGGAAGCATTGTGTCTTCATAAGATGTTGTCACTCTTACTGAGAAGTGACTCTAAGGCAGCTCACTATTATTTCCATATTTTAAGGTGGCTTCTAAAATGACAAGGCCTATGCATGCACATTTTTGCCTGTCCATTACTCCAGCAGCCTTGAACCTGTTCAGCCACATTTGTCAGAGGAGCAGAAGTCTTAGTTGCAAAAGGTCTGTGCCACTGAGTGCCTGCTGCTTGGCTGCTGCTAAATTGCCCCACTGAAGGGAAGGGCTGATGGGTAGTCTCAAGTATATAATTAAATACAATAAGAAAATCATAGTGGAAACATCTTATGAGGGGAAAAAGCCCCAGGAGAAAATGGGCTCTGTGTATTTTGCCAGCAACAGAACCACGTCAAATGCAGTTCTACGTGCAAGCTGTTAAGGAAAAAAGTACTCAGTTAATGGAAAACATCCATGAACAGCATTTCTGAGATTAGTACTCAAATAACAATCTTCCAAGAAGCCTCAGGAAAAACTTTGCCTTTTTTGATGTACCATCATTTTAGAGGACTCAATCCTATTACCAGTGAGGTGCTTTCCCCTATCACTACTAATTCCATTTGCAGGTTTGGTTGTCTTCTTTTCTCAGCAAAACTTGTTTAACCATTTAATGCTTAAGATTTATTTTGTAAGCAGCATAGCAACCATGCTGGAGGGCAAAAGCAAGGCTTTACATAGATATTTCTCTCTGTACAGTCTTGCAATGATTTCTGTAACAAAGACACTCCTTTACATTTTCTTAAATGCCAGCACCTTGAAGTTGGCTGCTAACATGCGGGTCAGATTGGATGATCACTCTCTTAAACCATCACTGTCAATAATCTGTAAAACAGTCATAGGAGCAGAGGAAACAAATGAATAACATGTTCTCATTGTACTCTTGCCCTGTTTTTCCTGGAAGAAGTATTATATATACTGAGATCACTGGAATGAAACAAGCTTTGTAAGGAAAGGCAACATCTATTGTTAGATTCAGAGTATGAACCCAAAGTCTCAGCCTCTATTCTGCAAACACCAAACTTGCTTAACAGGACGTTTTCCTCCCCCTACAAACCCACACTTGTATACAAATACATCACAACAGAGGTGGAATTTTGCACATGTAAGATAAATACCCAGATAAATCTGAGTTTAGCGAGATTAAGATTAATTGCTTTTAATAACTCTTGCAAGTAAGAGTATTATCAAAATTAAGTTAATATTAGTGATGTTCATACATCAAGGAGATGGTGAATGAAGCAGAGGCACAGGGCTGAGACAGTCCACATCCTCCTGAACAGGAGGTGGTAACAAAAAGACTCGCAGTACTTCAAGAACAACAAAAGCATAGCCAATGATTCTAAAAGCTTGAGCTAAAAGATGGACAGCAATTTGACACAACATTAACCCAAAAGCAAAGATAAGAACAAGTGTAATTTTCAGATTATATGCTATTAATAGAAGTAGAAGATTAGAAAAAAACTATATACTTCTCTCAAAACCAATTGAATTTCAGAACTCTCCCTTCTTAAGACACCTTAAGTTTCAGAGATAGCAGAGGAGAAAACCAAGAATATAATTGCCTAAGTCAGTTTTATGGCAATGGAGAATGAAAAAAGAAAAGCTTTTGAAAACAATAATAAAAAATCCTCTTAATAAACAAAAATAAAGAAAAAGTCCTGTGGTCTATTTACCACTACCCACCAAAACTCTCAGAGAGTTTGAAAGACTGGATTAACCTGCTGATCAAATTTCATACAGATGTCAGACATTTCAAACCAAATAAAAAAAACAATAAAAAGATTAAAATCAAAAAAGGTCAAAGCTCTGTGTTCTGTTCTGTGTTGTTCTCCTGGTCACACCAGAAAAACCTCGCATTCTCAGGTATAATTGATGTAGAAGCAACTGACAAAAATTTTGTTTCTAAGACTTATTTTACTATATATTATTTGAGGCTTGACATGAATTAGGATGAAAACTCTTATTAGACTAAGGTACCCCAATTGAAATTTAGATATACCTCTTTTTGTAGGAGTTGCTCTCTTATCTGTGAAACTAAAAGAGCTTCTTGACGTCTCTCTTGTTCACCAAGCTGTTCTTGAAGATGTTTTATTAATATCTACAAAAAGTTTAAAAACATTTTGTCATTAGCACATACACCCATGACAACATGTGAAAACCTATGCAGGAGAAGTACAGAAAAATATAAGCAGCACTGAGAAAGCTGGGGCTGTTAATCCTGGAGAAGACAAGGTTGTGTGGAGACCTCATAGCAAACTTCCAGCATCTGAAGGGGGCCTACAGGGAAGCCAGAGAGACTCATCATCAGGAACAGTTGTGATAGCACAAGGAGTAATGGGTAAAAATTGAAAGCCGGGAAGTTTAGGTTAGATGTTGTGAAGAAATTCTTTACTGTGAGGGTGGAGAGGCACTGGAACAGGTTGCCCAGGGAGGCTGTGGATGCCCCAACCCTGGCAGTGTTTAAAGACTGGTTGGATAAGGTCTTGACAACCTGGTCTAGTAGGAGGTGTCCCTGTCCTACAAGAGGGGACATGGCAAGGAGGGTTGGGATGAGATGATCTTTGAGGTCCATTCCAACCCCTTAACGTCCTGTGACTCTGTGATTGTAGTAGTACAGGTGTAAGTGATGCGTGCAGTAACAACACTGCCTCTAACACGTGTGTGTGTGTGTGTGTGCTAGTGAATAGTGCTCTGCATGGGCTGTCAAATAGCACACAGGTACATATGGATATGAAAACAAGTCTCAATCTTCAAGTTACTTTCCTCATTTTAAAATGTTCTTAAATAATCTGAATGCAATAGCTCTTTCTACCCTTTATATCACGTGTAAAACAGCCCAGAGAAGTGGTGGAATCGCGCTCCTTAGAGATACTCAAAAGCTACCTGGACATGGTCCAGGATGGCCCCCCTGAGCAGGGTGGTTGGACAAGATGACCTTCAGAGGTCCCTTCCAACCTCAGCTATTCTGGGATTCTGTGAATGCTGTGGCACAGGATGATTTTTAAAACAAGAGGTCCTACTTCAAAGCAAGTAAGTTTATAGTAATACAGAAAGAAATAACTCTAAGATATAGCTATAAGTAACTAAAGCATCTACTGTATCTTACCTCCTGTGTTGAAATTCTGTTCATTAGTTCAGCTACTTTAGAAGTAGAATGCTCCTTTGCATGTTGGCAAACAATCTTCTCGACTTCCCTCTGGTGGGAAGCTTTCAGAGATGCAATGTATTCTGCTGTGTCTTCCTGCATCCTGAACAGAGCAAGAGGAAAGTGGGATATAGTAAAGCAGCTGCAGACAGCTCTTCAAAAATGCAGCAGCTTCTCACTTGAACATACAAAATATCAAAAATGTTAAAGGTAGCATGTCTTTGATACTTCATAACAAAACCTTGCAAGACAGGACCACCATTACTTCTACTGCTCTGGAGGGATGAAAAGGTGGGAAACCCACAATGTGTATCATTTAACTAGAGGCAGTTAGGATACAGAAAATTCAGTCAATCATCTTTGTTGGCTCCTCTTATTAAAACCATGGTGAGAAAACTCATGCTTTTAAATCATAATGCATCTATCTTCTTTTAGGTATCTATTTTAGAAAATAATGTGTTGCAATCTAAATATGCCAATTTCCTCTACTTTGACTATGACGGGAGACTAGGTGAAGTATACGGTTTCTACAGCTGGCCAAGTAAATCCCACTGCAAACATACCCCAGATTTGAAGGAAAGTACATATACCAAATACTAATGCCATACAACACAAAGCATCTAAGATATGACGATTTAAACTGAGGTATTTTACTAAGAAATTGTAGTATTAATAAAAGCATTAATACAGGTTTGCCTGTAGAAAGAACTGTGACAGTGCACTGCTTAAAAAAACCCCCCAAAGTTAAAAAAAACCCCCAGGTCCCCCAAAGCCAGAAAACAAACAGTACAAATGAAGGTATAAGCAACCTTTCACACATGGCTGACATGTTAATGTGCCAGTTCAGTCCTGTATCTGCTAACACTTTAAGAAGGTTTTTAAAGCAGTATGTTGAGCATTTACCTTCGTATGTTATTTTCAGAATAAGCCAGTGCTGCTTGAGACTCCACCCGCTGCTGGCTCATTTCTAGAGACAATCTCTCTAGCTCCTCTTTCAGATGTGCATTTTCTTGCAGAACTTCTGAGAGATGAGAATCAGAAAAGATATGTAGTTGGTGTATTTTGTCATCATTGAACATGCTTATACAGGGTTCAGTGTTGTTGGAATTCCTTCTCTCTGTTGCTGCAGTATTCTTTTTCAAGACCTCTGCAGAGTTTCCATTAGTGTTTGTTTTATTTCTCAAATTATTATCAGACAACATCACCATCCTTTCTTTTTGAAGTTTCTCTACAGTTTTTGTAAGGTCTTGTATTTCTCTATTTTTCATGACCAGTTCTTCATTTAGTTTTAACAACCTGTCTTTTGTGCTACATTGTTTCATCTTGGAGTCCATGGACTCTAAGTCTTTATTATCATTTTTACTTCTGAGTTTTAATTGGGAATTTTGACTTTTAAGATTTTCAATTTCTGTCTGGAGGTTTCCAACAGTGATCTCATGGGTCTTCTTTAGATTCTGAAGCTCCTGTTCAAGTTCTGTAGAACTGGCTTTATCACCATTCAGTTTTGGTGCTTCATTCATAAATTCACAGGCAAGGAGTTGCTCGAGCTCTGCAAGTCTTTGCTCATACTGTATCTAGGAGGGGAGTAGAAAGCAGGAACAAAAAAGCAGTTTCATAAGTGTACTGTTATTATTATCTCTTCCTACTATTCTTTAAAGTTACTGCCCATCTGAAGCAAGATTTCAGAAGACAGGATACAAATCAGGATTACTAACAAACCACTCAATCAGTTCAGAAATTAGTGAATGAAATAATTAAGTCTGCTTTAAAACAGAGTTACTCGAAACATTTACTACAAAATAATCTAACCACAATGGATGCAGTAACAATGGGATAGAAAATTATATTGACAAGAAAATATTTCATTTTTATGTAATTGAGTTCTCCTCAGATGCTACCAATGTTAATTTTGTCATCATGTACTTGCTATTTGTCAGCTGGCAAACATTCTGGTCACATGCTCAAAACTGTACTTTGCATTTTTCAAAACATCTTAAATTTTAACGGAACAGATCTTTGTTTTATTTATTTATAAGTACAAAGATAGAAGTATGAATTCAAGCAGACACAGATGAGCTGTGTCCTAATGAGCTGAGGAAACCTAACCTTCTTAATAGCCTGGATGGCCATTATTTTCCTTCGAGGAAAGCAAGATGAGTGACTCGTGGAGACAAGGTGGAACAACTGGCCAATGCTTTCCTTTCTTGCTCATTAAGCACCTGTGCAGTTCACCTTTTCCTTGAATTAAAATGCCAGACTTCCATGCTTCCTAACACGAGTCTTTAGGCTCACTATCACGTAATTTTTGGACAGCATGTTTGTGTTTCCCAATGTTCCCTGCAGAAATGCTCTGTCAGCAGACCTTTGGAGAACACAGCCTTTGGTACAGCAAGGAATTAAATAAGCAACTACTCTGACCCACAGGGTGAAAACCACTTACCTTAGTTGTAAGAATTAAATTATTATGCCTCAAGAACTTGTCCTCTTCGTTTCAATCCTACCCTAGCAATTTCAATGCTGTTTTTATCTTAGGTGCTGAAGGTACTGAAATTCTGGTAATAAATTCTTTGAGTATTTTTTTCCTTTGAATGTGGTGTTTGCCTTCTGTTTTAACCACTACCCTGTGTTAGACTCCAGTTGCCTTGTGCCTGTTACTTGCAAAGTGGACTATTCAACTTTTACCTTTATTTTTTGAAATTGTTGTTCCATGGCACGGAGGCTTTTCTTAGCTTCATCATCTTTACCTTCAAGTTCTGTTTCTAATTTCTTTATTCTTCTCTCCAAAAATTCAACTGTGTTTTTTTTAGCTGAAAGATCATTAGTTTTCTCAGCAGCAGCAGCAGCATAAATCAAAGCAGGCAAAGAATTTGGATACCTTCTTTTTAGAATTCCTTCCATTTCTCTAATCTATTCATAAGAAAATTAAGTCAAAGGTCAAAAATAATAAAGTTCTACTGAAAAGTGAACAGAAATAAGTGACAGAACGTTAACACATTTCATCCCCTTAAGGTGGAAGAATGAAAACTATAGACGCATATATTGAGAATTATTTTACATTCTTCCCATTCTTGTTATTGTTTACAGAAAAGCAAGACTCATAATCTCTTTCTGACTGACTTACACATGATCTTAAAATACTGCTCTGGTCTTTAGACTGCCTTATGTCAACAGTCCTAAGAAAGTCAAAAAAAAGGTCTTCAAGTTGAATATGGCTTTTAATGCTGTGAATATGTTTGCTTTTCTTCTGGATTTGCATTCACATTCTACTTTTCCAACTGTTAAAGGTATTTCATAGTGATATTGGAATTATTCTCCCAATAACAGATTATATGCCTTTTATTTTGTAGTCTGCAATAATATAAAACTAACACCTTGCATGCAACATCATAACAAGCCCCTCTCTTATCTATGGATAAGATATTTTTCTCATCAGAATTCTGAAAGGCTCTTGCCCATGAGTCACATATCCCTAACTAATGCAGCTGCCATCTCCTATAATTCAGGAAGGCCCACTTCCACTTGATGTTTCTTTAGTAGAAACATGGATTTTAAGGTCTCCACTCCCCCAATCTTCATGAATCTTGTAGGAATCCAATGGAATTTAAACCCCTACTTTTGAATCAACCTGGTTGATACTTTTAAGGAATTACTGAACATGGACAGGAGTCTTAGAAGATAAACAGCAACCTTTGGCTTTTGCCCTCTAGCCCCTTTCAAAGAAACTCTAAATAGTATTTTAAAAGATTTAAAAGGGATATCAGCTTGTTAGAGCACAGTAGCAAGAAGAGCTCTAAGTAAATAATTGCAGCTTTTTGTGTTTATGAGTGTTCAATAACACAAGTTACTTTATCATACAACTTCATGCTACGCTTTATCCTTATGAAAGCACTTCTCTTATGAGACCTTATCTGAAACAAAGGTTAGATTTGAAAGACAGTTCTTTTATTGCATACTTGTCGCTCAAGATCCTGAATTCTTTTAGCATCTGCTGCTCTGTCTCGCAGACGTTTTTTCTGTTGCACACACTGATCTCCTGCTTCAGCTCTGAGCTTCTCAACCTGCTCAATTTACAAGAAGACAAAATGAATTATGTATTCAGAGACACTGTCCTGTAGTACAAAAGCATTTCAAACACACATAATATAATATATATATTCTGTCACTTAAAAACTGGTAATTTAATTTCTGTACTAAATGATTCTTCAGGTTCTTAGCCCACATGACAGCTTCCTCCTCCAAAGCAGCTGAAACTAGCTATGGAAATCTAGAGGAGAATTTCAGTTCTGGGACACTCTTGTCTTCAGAACAGTAAAACTGTTTCTTTCTCTCATACTTCCAGTATGCAGGCTTGATTAATAAACTATTATATAAAGTACTACAGTGCATTCCATGACTTCAGGATGAGTTTAGGAAATGGTTTGTGATTTGCAATGCTATACCTTGTGATGAGATACAGAAACAGCCAAAAGGCAATGTTATGTTGTGCCTAAATAAAAGCTGAGTTCCAGAATCAGGGAAGGAACCCTATAACTCATGCTCCTGGACTCCCGTGAAGTCTGGCCATGAGGACTCAATGCTATAATCTAAAATTGAATTTCCTGCCTTTATCAGCCACTATAATCTCTATACAGGGATATTACACCCTGGATATTTAAAAGTATTCCTATCTTGATTTCTCTCCCACACTGGCAATATTAGCATAAGTAATGCTTTCATGCCAGCATAGTTTGACTGATTTGATTATTTCTATGAAGTCAGAGCTCTAGGCACCAGAATTTTTAGGCACCAGTCCAGCCCAGAGAAAACGCCAATAAAAATATTTTCTTTCACAGCAATGTTATCTTGATCAAAGTTTGATATGGTGGTGTTTAAGGGATCTCCTTCCCTGGCTGCTCCTTCAGAAGCACCTCCTTTCATCTGCAATCTCTCTAAGAAAATACCATGAAAAAATTCCAAGATCACTTGTATTTTAGCACCGGTAAAATTTTTTGCTTCTGTGAATCCTAAGTCCAATGTACTGACAAGTAGACAATGCAAATCTTGGCAGTATTCAAGATTCATGTATTAGTTTTGTTTGGTTTATATTTTGAGTGTTTTGGCTTTTTCCTCTCTACTATAGTAACCAGAGATTTTTCCCTAAGAAAGAATTTAGAACTGGTACTTAAGAGAAAAGAAATGTGTTGCCTAAGTTACTGTGGAGCAAAAAGGAGGAAAAGAGAATGACAAGAGGGGTGTTCCTAGTTGTTAATGTAACAATATACCTCTTTCCCTTAGGTCAAGAAATTTGAAGGTTCTAGGGAAGCACATTACTTTTGTTCCCAGAAGCATAACCAAGATGTCCAATAGAACCAATCTAATATACCAAAAAAATGGGATTATTATGAAGGAAAGAATTACATTACACTCATCACTGGAAAAAGAAACAATTTCCAGCTCCAACTTCTTATATAAAGCTAGATATTATCACCTCTAGTCTTAGTTTCTCAATTTCTTCTCTTGCATCTTTAAGACGGGCTGCATCTTTATCCAGAAGATCTTGATTTTCTGCATACCACTGAAGTCTTTTTTTTAAATGAGTAATTTCCTGTTTGTATGATTCTTCCATAACTTTAAATTCATAAGACTTCTCACCTACAAGAATAAAACATTCTTAGAATTGTTTTATTAGTAATTATGTATTGAAGGAGTAATTAGTCAACACTATCCTCCTCAGCATATTTCATACATTTACCATTTTGACAATACTGTTACTGCAGTAGTTTTAAACCTAGATCCTAATTAGGATTTAAAAAGCAACAACATTTGAAAACCACCCTTTATTTCTCTCATACATAGCAGTACTCAATGGCTTACAGTTTACTAAGGAAAGTACTTAAAACAGAATCTCAGGGAGATCTATTCTTGATCATGCTTTAGTAAACAGACCTTCAGCACCAAGAGGAATGACACTGAATGTGTGTTTAGATGTGTATTGATCATACTCCTCCCATTTAGGGATCAAGCATTTTGAGAAGAGACATGGAGGTAAATATTACTGTGCTTAGCATTTGTGATGCCTGACACTGGAAATGAGAGAGACCAATGTTTAGCCCACTCTCATTAATTCAAACTGGAAAAAGCTCTGATAAGAATGCTGAAGAAAGTCCCAAGGCATAAGTTATAGGTAAAAAATGGACAAGATCTAAATAGGAGACTAAGATGTAACATAGTAAATCTTTTCTTATGAACAGAGTTGTCACAGAATAGAAATCATCTGTTTTCCATGTCCAGTGAAACATAGGCAAGAAATCAAACTTAATGGGCCACAACAAAGAGTTTGTTTGGATACAGAAGATACTTTCTAATAGAATACCAAAAGTACTGTAGCATGTCCTTCACTGTATGCTTTTGTTAGAAGTTTAGACAATATTTGGAAATGGTCTAGATGCATTTCACTAAGTAATACTTCAATAAAGTCTTTGTAACATATTTACTTAGTGAAATGCAAAGTAAGCAAAATTATTCAACAAAATGAAGGTGCTTTACTTGATGCAGATGCAATCTGGACTTTTGCTAAATCTCTCTCTTTCTTGGCTTGTACCAAGTCTACCTCAAGAGCTTGCTTATCTTGTTTGAGACGTCTTATCTCTTCTAGTAATTTAGCTTCTTCTTTCTGGGTTTTAGAGAAAACAGTAAAACATTAAAAACTAAACACATAATATCACACAAAAATCCTGAACATGCCTTTTCATCATACAATGATTAAAAGTTGTATCAGACCACAGCAACAATAAGGTCTTTAAAGTTTGGTTTTATTCTCAGGCCCTGCTGTAGCAGAGCATGGGAAAACATAAGTTAAACATTAAAAAAATTAAAACCCAAACCCCATTATTAGTCTACAGTATGGATGGTCATGCTGTTTTTGCAAGAACACATGAAAATAAGGCTTGATATATATACCTACCTGTGCTGCTCGAAGCTCTGAAATCAGTTCTGTGAAACTCTGATTTCTGGCTGCTTCAGAATCCTGCATGATTCGTGACTGGTTATTAGTCTTCTCTATTTTTTCTCTAAACAGCAACAGCAACAACAGTTATGCAATGTGGCGACTCAGCATACTAACAGAGGCTACTGAAAAACAAACACAACCCCCTGCCCTCCAACTGGTACCACGAAGTCGATGTGTGCAGGTTCAAACCAAAAAAAGAAGCAAATATGCACAACATTTATATACAAACAAAATTCACTGTAAGGCGAAATCTTCTTACCTTGCGTGAACTTGTTTATTTGGACTACACAAGAGAGGGAAATAAAAATCTACTCTGCATCAGTGGAACTCATCTACAGGCCTCTCCAAAGCAAGGATTTGTAAACTAGGAGTACACACAATTGCTAGGTTGTTTTTCCTCATTACCAGCACTGGATGCAAATCTCACAGGACCTACAGTGCAGTGAATAGAATGGTTTCTCCACTAGCAGAACCTCTTGTGCCCCCGATCTACTGCATATCTTACAACAGCATCAAAACATCTGAACACATCAGCAGAGCCACAATACCAGAACAAGTGCAGTATAATGTATTATGCATTCTGATATGAATAAGAACATTGAAGTGTTCCCCACATGCAAGTCTCTAGTCTTCCCTCAGGTTTGCAGCACCATCAAGCAAACAAAGAATTAATTGCCCATAAACAACACAAATCAAAAGAAGAAACAAAACTACAAACCTGAGAAACTCTAAAAAACATGCACCTGATAGATTCTGCAATGGTTCTTCATAAAAACAAAATAAACAGCAGAAAACTCCAGAGATTTTAGGTCAGATATGAGCCTACCTTAAGTTTATTAATTCAGACTTTAAGCACTGATTCTCCTTAAACATTCGTTCCTCATTTTTTTTGTTCTGGATTTGTAGCTCTTTCATTTGTTTGTATAACCTCTCATTTTCCTAAGTTGAGGCAGACAAAGTTAAAGAATAAATTACTGTTTTCTACAGTCATAAAACAATTTTCTATGAATCACATAGTTTTCCTGCTGAAACAGTGGAAGAAAACACTAAATATTCATTTACTAAGCTTCTAAAACTGGTATCTACTTTCATTATCTACACTCTCGTCCAAGTGTCTGCTCACTTTGCAGGAAGGAGCTAAGTCAGATCCTCTCCAAAGCTATCCCAACTATATTCTAAAAGCATGTTCATGGATGGGTGCTGATAGATCAGAGCCCAGCCTGCCCAGGCTCCATTCCTGGGGACAAAAATCATCATTGTTTGGGATGCTCACAGCCATATTGGAAAGGTATTGTGTTTATATCAAGAAATTATGCTGAGCACCAGCTGGAAGCTGGTTAAACTACCACCTGGATTTTACAGCTGCAAGTGTTCAAAAGGATTATTAAGCATGAATTTTCTATTTCTCCACTTGACTAAGTAATAAAATCAGGCACCCTAGTAAGGTTGAAATCTGCTGCTCAGATCTTGAGAAAAACATTTTAAAAGCCAGATTTTTTCAGATTTCTAATGCTGCTTAAAAGTACTACTTTTCAACTACATCTGGGCAAAACGTTTGTGGTTCTTCATTGACCATAAAGTATTTTCCCAGTTATCAATTGACAAGTTACCAATTTTTACAGTTTAGAACATTTACATGGAATTGTGGAAAAACTTAGCCCAAACCAGACACGTGTGAAATACTTTTTAAACCTGCAATATGTTTGCCCTTCACACCCAAATTTCATCCACTTTTTAGAAAACAAGGTACCTGTTTTCAACAAAAAAGTAGTAACCATGACACAGTTTTGTTTCTAAAGCTGGCTAGAACACGCAGCTGTGTGGTGTTACCTGTTGATAACCTTGAATAATGACCTCTTGATCTTCAATTTCTTTTTGTATTTGTGCCAGTTTTTCCTCACTTACAGGAACTGTTGCTGCATGGTGGGTCCACCTCTTTTCTTTGGCCATCTCTTCCATATTTCTTAGCTTTTAGAAAAAGGCACACACGCAATAAGAAAGTTTTGTTAACAATATGGAATTTTCTACAAGACTACAGTCCAAGCTCTTAATTAGAGTATGAGAGCAGACCAATGAGTGGGTCTTATTGGAGTTTTACAGAAGCATTATGAAACAGAAAAAAGCAAAAAATGTTTGAGAAAAGCTATAAGTTTCTGTTCTTATGTGTCTAGACAGGAGGGTATAGTGGAATAACTCTGGGAATAGATATACAGACAAAACACAACATTGAAAAATGCATCAAGAACAATAAACAATACCTCAACATAAAGTACTTATCCATAACAAATGGTATCTGTTAATCTCTGTGAGAGTGATTTAAATATTTGCAAAAAACTAGCTGCAGCACTCACAAAATAACAAAGTAAGGGAACTCAGTATAACATAGTTTATCTCTAGGAAAAAAACCCCATGTCTTACAGGCAGTAAATGTAACAGCAGGTATGCATATATAAAGTTGCAGTGTCCGTGTAAATTCGGATTTTCTGCTCAACAACGCATGTAAAGTAACACTAATTCAATTTTCAGAAACAATGTTTCTTCTCTTCTATAGGCACAGGATACAGTACCTTACTCTGAAGAACATAGTTTTCCTGACCCAGACGAGAAAGCTCCTTTTCATGTTGTGTTTTCAGTTCTACTACCCTTGCCTCCATCTCCTTCTCTTCTTGTGAACGCTTGCTGGCCAGCTGCTGAATCAAATCCCGAGCTGTGTTCAGGTCCTCCTCTGCTGCTTGTACTCGTTTTAACAAATATAGCTCCCTATCACGACTTTTGATAGGGGAAAATGGTAAGTCCTAGAGAAGACAATTCAGGGAAACATTACACTGAGCTGATTGTTTACCAGAACTCTGCTCATCAGTTTTTATTTAACTGGTTTGTCTGGCTCTCAGCAACAACACAAGGCACTTGAAAAAACAACCCAAAACACAAATCCCCAACATTGTAATAGCAAAACATCCTGCATTTATTTTAATGAGCTACCTTCTCATGTGCAAAATAGATATGAGGAAAACAAGCCAAAAAAAACCCAACAAGAAACAACTACATCATATATGATAGCCACTATATTGCTATTATATTGCTAAGCATCTTACTTTTAGAAAAGCAGCAGTGCTTTAGGTATTCAATGAATAGCTTTATTATGCAGTTGATAAGGGAGAAGAAAAACCATTATGGTATTGCAAATACAGTCATCTTGGAGAAGTCAGAAGATACTCTTAAATATTTAATGCAATGCAAATAGGAAAGATCCCTGAACAGTAGTACTGTTTCAACATTCACAGCAGAATAAGTAGAAGTTCACTTTAACCTTCTTTTACAACAAGATAGTAATTTTTAGAATTTAATAAGCAACTTTAACTACATAGAACCACCAAAGAAACAGCATTATCCAAGCAACTGAAAAGCAGTATGATTGTACTTGCATATTTTAAAAGCAAAAACTAGTGTTTGACCAAAGGGAAGTCTTTGTTCAACATTTCAGTATTTGCCATTCTTGTGATAATTGTTAAAAGACCTGACAAAATAGGCTTGCAAACCAAGTTGTACATACTATAACTAGGAGCATCACTGATTATTACTCACATGATATTGCCTGTTGTAATCCACAGCCTGGTGTTGAAGATTACTAACAACTGATTGGCCAGACAAAACTCTGTTAATACTCCCCTCCAAAGTTGGTTCATTTGTTGCAGATCTTATTATCCTAGTAGCAAATAAGGCTTCTTCATTTAGGCAGAAAGTAAAATAGAACAAATTAAATTCAGAATTTTATGTCTTTTAAGGAAAAAATGTATTCATGTAATCCAACCTGTAGGTATGTAAAGTATTCTACAATCTGAATTTTGAATTAAATATAGAAACTTGAGAACAATGATATACTATGGAAAAACTGGAGGATTTGTTTTGTTTTTTTTTTCAGTAAGGAACTGAGGACAAGATAAAACAAAACCCAAGAGAACAACTGAAACAAGTAGCTGGATAATAAATCCTTCATGAAGCAAGGTTAACCTCACTCCTCCGCTTGAGGAGCTGCCAGTTATCTAAGCATACAGAAACACAACATATTGCAAGCTATGGGGAAGATAAGAAACAGCAATTTTCAAAATGGACTTTGGAGTGCAGACATCATAGAAAGAAATGCAACATTTATTTGTTGCATCAAATAACTTGACTGGAATAAAAAGGCAGGAAACTTCCCCCTAGAGTCACTAACATACATGGAGCTGTTCACATCTCAGTCTTCTGCAATACAGATAGCAACTATAATTGCCATTTCAACTGCTCCTGCTTAGGAATGTTACACCTGAAACAAACTCCAACCAGACAATGACTCTTTTCCAAATTTCATGCCTTTTTAGAGTCACACACCCCTCAGAAAGCTCCCTTAGCAGTGATGACTAGGGAATTCTTTGATTCAAGGCTATTCTCCTCCCAGCTATAGAGGCCTCTGCAGAATGTGGCTGTGTGAGATTAACTTCTGAAATCACCTAAAATTGCTAAGGTGAATGGTTATAGCTAGAGGGAAGAGCAAGTCTGCATGAGGCCAGTGGCCATTTTCTCAGTACTTCTCATTCACTTTACCACCTTCACCAGGCTGTACAACCTTTTCTTCCACAGGCAGAGACACAACAATGAACTGAGGTCCTTCAGTTCAACAGCTGCCACTGAAGCATCTCCCTAAGGCACGTAACATAATCCTAAACTGCTTTTCCTGACACTACCTGCAGGGTTTTTAAAAGCACTGCATGCTAGAAGTGCACTAAAGCCTGCCTCAGGGATAGCAGCAAACATTGTTTGCAAAGACACTAAGCTGAATTATGTCATGAAACTCTTCAGGCTTCACCCCAAAATAAAACTCAGTTTTCACAGGACTATACTGGTATTCTTCTTTCCATAGACGTTTCTTTCCAGACATGAACAGAAAATAGGACTTCCTTTTGAGTACTTTTTTTGTACTCTAGGAAAGCAAAGATCAAAAGAAGCAGCTGAGAAAGAAATTCAGCCTCAAACATAGCAGTTAGTGTGTCAGCATGTTAGTGTGTCTTTGCATTTACTGTAATGAAAAATGTCAACTGATAGATATTAATTTTTGAACACCAGCTTTTTCTATTCTTTTGGTCCTACTGGTGAACAATAGGTAAGTCTCAAACATAGTGGTGGTATATGTGAGTGGAAATGAAACACGACTACAAAGATACATATAAAAGTCTCTCACAGCAATTTCATGATAATACAGAAAAAAATCAGTACTTAACTGCATTTGAGTTTAGACTTCTCTATGATATTTGGGTTTTTTTAAACGTGAAGCATAAGGAGCAAATCTCCCTGGCTCTTAAAACTCAGAATTAAAACTCTTAAAACTTAGAATTACCTTTAGATTTTGCTCTATCTGCAGGACTTTTGGCTTTCAGACAGGTCTTTTTGAAAGTTTCTTTTGATGTTCTCTTTTCACTAACTGGAAAAGACTGCTTTGAAAGTAAACTGGGTTTCCCATAGCTAGAACTTCTAACCAGTCCATGAGTACCATGTGAAGGTTTCTTTTTATGTAAGGGTGCTGGACTTCTGATATTCTTGTATGACACTGGTTTGTTTGTCATTGATTCTGATCTTTCATTCTTCAAGGAACAAGACTGAAGAGCCTGTGACAGAACACATTTTTTAAAACAAGTTTTAGGCTCTGCTGTAAACTGAAGGTAACTTTACCAGTGAAAAACATAGAACCAGTTACCAAAACTACACAACTGTAAGACTCAGGGTGATGGCAAGCATTATTTTTAACCAAATTAGTAGGAAGTAAATTTGCAGAATTGTACTACTTCAGAACTACATAGGGCAAGTATTTTGTACTGGCTCTGTACTTGATCTGCGAAAATGTATTTTTATTTTAATTGTACTGTACATTACAGGATCTTCTGCTTACCAAATCAGGTAGGTCATGACTAAAGGCTAATGAACACAGTGAATGTAGAAAACCAGCCACGAAGAAAGGAACAGGGGCAGTCAGAGGAACCTTGCTATACTTGATCATCAAAAACAAAGCACACAACTCCCAAAACCAGCAAACAAAAAAGTTTAGCCTGTTTGCCCAGGTGGGAAATTCACCAGGATAAATCAGTCAAACCTCTGTCCCTATAATGCCTGCATACACAAGAGAGTATGAAAAGGAGTGTGAAGCTAACTTAGGGGATGCAAGGGGAAAAGAATTTAGGGATCCAGGGAGAACATTTGGGATTACATAAATCTTGTTCTGGAATATTTGAGATGATTGTAGGAATGTGCAAAATTTACAGGATCTTTTGGGAAAGAACAAAAACAAAAAACAGGTAAAGAAGCGAGTCTGGGAAACAGAAGGAAAAATCAGATTTAAAAAGCTGGTGACATGACCAGGTTGCTGGTCAGCACACTTGTCTGACTCAGCTGGACACTGACTATTACAGTTTCTCCTATATTGTTACTGAACTGTATTTCTAACTGTTCTCTCTGTAAAAATGTTCCCTGTTCTTAGCCTGTTGTGTGTTCATATGTGTCCTTCCAATCCTCACATGCTCAGAGACATCACTATCTTGAGCTGGAGACTCCAGCAGCCTTGCGTAGGTTGGGCTGGGACAAGAAGAATCTCACCGGTCCCAATGTCCACTGGATTTGGTGACCTCTCACAGTAGCAATGGCAACATGAGAATTTCAAGAAAAAGAACAGCAGTCTCTCAATTTCTAAACATCAGAGCATAATCAAGTGACAGGCAGTCTAAAAAGACATACCTTTAAAAATTATTTCCATGTAACAAAAATTTGGTTGGTAATACTTACTCTTTTAGTTTTGCTTCCTTGTGAAAGCAGCGAGTCTTGTCCTATTTTTTCTCTTAGTATATCAGGCTGTACTTCACCGGTCTGAATTTCTTTCTCATTGATCCTCTGAAAGTTATTGTCATTCACACTTGTCTGTAGAAAGATGCTTTCTTCTCTGGTAAACTTTTCAACTGAGTTTTTCTCCCAAACTGTATTACTCTGGGGGTCTTCAAAGGGCGAGTGGCTAATGAGGTCATTTTCTGTGCTGCCTACCAGTTTCACAGGACTACAAGAAAAAAGAAACCATATATAATAAAACTTTTGCCCTTTGCTTTTCTATCACTCTGGGAAAAGCAGGGCATTTTTTCTTTAGGTATCAGCTGTAAAGACTGCCTGAATTTCAAAGAGCTATTAAGCCTCTTTTAAGACCCATCTTGCAGACTTAGTCACACAGATTCTCTCCCACGCTGTGGAACAAGAGCTGCTTACCAGCAGCGACTGTTTTTGTGGAGGTACCAAAATTGGCTACAAGACAAACACCTGTAAGGTTGCAATTAACACTAATAAAAAATTAGTGGTAATTTCTGCTGGGTGCAGCTACATGATAAGCTCCCAAAACTCATCTGCTAAGCATAACCTGTATTTCTGACAGTTCCAAGGCCTGTGCTGTCTGCTCTAGACAGAACAGTTGCAGCAAACAAGGAGGAAGTATGGAGCACAGGTTAGTAAGAATCACAACAGTAGGCTTTGACCTTAAAAGGATTTGAACTTAAGATTATGGAGGCTGGAGAGCTAGGAAAGGATGTGGGCTGAAATCCATGTATGGAGAAGGGGAAAGAGGAGAAAACTGGGAAGGTAGAGATCCTAGCTGTGGAGGAACACCCCTCCAAATGATTTGACAAACATTGCTGCTTATTACCCAAAGTAAGTATGGGAATCCCTGGTCTAAACCTATTAACACTGTATAATTCATTTAACAGTTCACTGCAAATGCCATAATGCCAGTGCAGGATATAACAAAATTTCAGTATTTAATCAGGGAAAGAGACAGATGAGTTATTTAGTAAGGTGTTTTTCACAAATAGTTAGTAGCTTTAAGTTACTACAATTTTTAAAATGCATCTTCAAAGAAATACCTTTCAGAGTCCACATCAAAATTTCTGGTATTACATAAATGTCCTCTAATTGTTTTCATCAATTCTTCCACAGTAGGTAAATCTAAATAATGAGAAATAAATATATAATAAATTAAAAAACAATCTAGACAAAGTATCTGTTACATGGACAACATTTAAAAATGTGTCATAAATGGCGTATTACAGATATTACCAGCTCACTCACTTTTACAAGCTTGTACAATATATGCCTTCCTTTGAGCTCTTTACCTGAATCAACAGTTGACATGTTTTTTGCATAGATGTCATTATTCTGTGAAATGCTTTGCCCTAAGCCTTCTGAGACTGCCGCTGCAGAACTGTGCAGTTTCTGCTTGTCAGTGTCCCCCAAAGACTGATCAACGTGATTATATGCCTGGTGTAGCGCTTCCATGTCACTGGTGGTTTGTCCATAGGAAGTACCTGGGAAAAAAGCAGGCTTGTAAGAGACACTACCGGATTTTCTGGTTTGGGAAGCATCCCACTGGAGCCTGTTTCAGTTACTATCTTGGTCTATTATGTGGGGAAAACAGTGACTTCAGTTACATAAAAAAAATCTTGTTTTTTCTATAAACAGGTGCCAAGTTAATTAGTGTCTACTAAATTGTCTCACCTACAGTTTGCATTCCTCTCCTCAATCCTCCCCCAGCTCAATATTTTAACAGTACTAAAATTAATAGCATGACTATTTTAACAGGTGCCATCACAGTTATAAGTAGCCTATTCGATAAGAGAATGTATTTAATAATTGAGCTCAGTGTTGTCAAAGAAGAATTTTAGATATGAGGAATAACCACAGGAGATAGTATTTAAATATGAAATTGCAACATCAAAAGCTACTTTACAGTAACCAAGTAGACAAAAGTGTCTTCTTAGTAGAAACATTACTTTTTCCTGAAATATTTCCTTCTGCTTTTGAAATCTGTTGGTAAAAGCCGAGGGCTTCATGTTCCCCAATAATCTAAGAACGAATGAAGACATCGTAGTCACCTATTCTAATACAGTAAGATTTTAAGTTTTGAGTTTTCTTGTGTAGTGTTTTTTTTGTTGTTGTTTTTCTTTTTTTCTGTTTTAAAGCACCCCTTACCTGCTTCATTCATTTCAACTGCACTGACTTCTTCAGGCTGATCATGTTCGCCTGGAGCTACATCCGATGTTTCAACGGCCTTCTGAAGTTCTGTAGTAGAATCTTGTGAATCAAGTAAGACAACTAAGAAGATAAATGTTAAACAAAACACAATTCTCTTATTTATACTTTGTCACACTGGACTTAGAAGTATACCAGAGATTATCTTGGTGTCTAAAGCATACAAGAAGTACTATATAGATTATTTTAATGCCATTAATGGTAAACTGATGAACTCTGATTACAAATCTGAGTTCTGAGTAGGTGTAATAAATACAAAAATACATTGATGATCACCTTGAATTGCTAATATGTAGATTATTTTTAACTATTTCAATTCAGCATATTTTCAGGAGAACACAATAAAATCAGGTGAAAAATATCAAAATACTAAAAAGCAGGTAAGCAAGTTTCAAAAAGTTACATTTAGTCTTCTTCCACTGATCAAAGCTTATATTTTACCTTTTGCCAGCATCCCAGTGTTTGCTTCTTCCTAACAAGAAAGAAAGGAGAGAAAGGGAGAGAGAAAGGGAGAGAGAAAGGGAGAGAGAAAGGGAGAGAGAAAGGGAGAGAGAAGAAAGGGAGAGAGAAGAAAGGGAGAGAGAAGAAAGGGAGAGAGAAGAAAGGGAGAGAGAAGAAAGGGAGAGAGAAGAAAGGGAGAGAGAAGAAAGGGAGAGAGAAGAAAGGGAGAGAGAAGAAAGGGAGAGAGAAGAAAGGGAGAGAGAAGAAAGGGAGAGAGAAAGGGAGAGAGAAAGGGAGAGAGAAAGGGAGAGAGAAAGGGAGAGAGAAAGGGAGAGAGAAAGGGAGAGAGAAAGGGAGAGAGAAAGGGAGAGAGAAAGGGAGAGAGAAAGGGAGAAAGAGAGAAAGAGAGAAAGAGAGAAAGAGAGAAAGAGAGAGAGAGAGAAAGAAAGAGAGAAAGAAAGAGAGAGAAAGAAAGAGAGAAAGAAAGAGAGAAAGAAAGAGAGAAAGAAAGAGAAAGAGAGAGAAAGAGAGAAAGAAAGAGAAAGAAAGAGAAAGAGAGAGAAAGAAAGAGAAAGAAAGAGAAAGAGAGAAAGAGAGAAAGAGAGAAAGAGAGAGAGAGAGAGAGAGAGAGAGAAGAGAGAAAGAGAGAAAGAGAGAAAGAAAGAGAGAAAGAAAGAGAGAAAGAAAGAGAGAAAGAGAGAAAGAGAGAAAGAGAGAGAAAGAGAGAAAGAGAGAAAGAGAGAAAGAGAGAAAGAGAGAGAGAGAGAGAAAGAAGAAAGAGAGAGAAAGAAGAGAGAGAAAGAAAGAGAGAAAGAAAGAGAAAGAGAGAGAAAGAGAGAAAGAAAGAGAAAGAAAGAGAAAGAGAGAGAAAGAAAGAGAAAGAAAGAGAAAGAGAGAGAAAGAGAGAGAAAGAGAGAGAAAGAAAGAGAAAGAAAGAGAAAGAAAGAGAAAGAAAGAGAAAGAGAAAGAAGAAAGAGAGAGAAAGAGAAAGAAAGAGAAAGAAAGAGAAAGAAAGAGAAAGAAAGAGAAAGAAAGAGAAAGAAAGAGAAAGAAAGAGAAAGAATTACTTTTTGAATATCAGGGGAAAAAAACTGTACAAACTTTAGAAGTTGGTCCAATACCTAAAACAGTTTTCAAAACTTAGAACTAAGCAGTTATTCATTCTCCAAGAATATTCACTTCTCTAAAACCCTCCTTTACGATGCCAAAAGTTCTCAACATTATGTACTCTACAAACCCTCTCACAAGTGAATGGGAATTAAAAGTTCCTCTGCATAAAGAAACATTTTTGCACCTTCCTGATTTTCTTTTATTGTAATTTGAGAAAAGAAAATTAAGTAGCAGTAAGCACATTATGACAGTTCCATTCTAACTTTTCTTTTCAAACATTTATTAGAAATACCACTCTAATAAATTTATTTAAAAAGAACTAAAACCCAAATAAGTTTACTTAGTGAAAATGAATACATGGTCCTCTGTAGACTTCAGAAAAAAACCCAAATCTGAATATGTGCTCCAGGGATGCATCTATGTGCTCCAACCCCATGTGCTACACATCAAAAGACCTGACTAAGCCAGTGGACAGCAGTGCCCCCAAAGCTCATACAGTGAAGATTTTTGGGTCCTCTGTCCAAAGGGTTTCTCTGTACAGAATTACTTCCATCAGTCTGTGTCACTTGTACCTCAATAGCTCTGAGAGATTAAACACTACCCAGTTCTGAGGCTGTCTCCACTTAAGCTCATCATTTGTGCACTTCCATTGACATTTCTTAACTTAAAAGAGGAGTAAACAGGAAACCCTGTGAAGCACTTAAACCCTTTCTATGATCTATCACAGGAAAGTGCATATCCTTAATAGAAAGATGTAGTCTGAGGGCCACTATATTCTTTCAGACAGTACATATCATACAAAGGTTTACTATATTTACAGTTACACACTGCACAGTTTTTAAAATTCCTGCAACGAATAGAAACATTTGGCAAGCTATACCTGTTCTTGAGGACTTAAATCAACTTCTGATATGATGTTTTGATTCACCTGATCTCCCTCGGTTTTAAGGGCGGGATTAGTATCTGTTTCTTCTTCAAAATCTTCACTGTAGCTACCTAAAAGAGTAAAATAAACATCAAATAGAATGAACACTCAAGGAAGCTAAAGCAGTAAGAGACAGCTATTTCCTTTTCCCCAATGCCTCATCTAAGAACAGCTACTGCTAGTATTACTCCTTTTAAAAAGGCAACAGAAAGTTTCCAAAACTGAGTGTGGTACTAAAGCTACAGTGAAAGTCACACATAATATCTCTAAATTCAAAGAAAGCTTGCCTTGTGATCAGATAGAATTTGTCTCCTCAAGGTGTACTTGAATTGACCCCTTCTACTCAATTACTTTCTCTCACTTAGGGGTGAAATGATGCAATTCCTACCCAGTAGATAAAGTACTCTGTACATCCACTTAGACAACTTCAGCAGTTTTGAGGCTCAGAATCTGTAATTTGGCTTCTTATGACCTGCTTTGGTGGGCCAAAAGCCACTCTCAAGAGTAAGCATTATTCAAATACAAGTGTGTTAGAGAATGAACTACACAAGCAAGCCAAAGGCTTTTCCTTCAGTTACCTAGATCCTTCCACAAGTTTCAGTTCTCTTTTGCTGTAGCTCTCCCACTTAGCTCCTGTGGTTACCGCCTCCAGTGTCTGCATTATCTGTAACACTTAAACCTGGAAGCCTTGAAAAACACTGGTTCATAATGTGTTCTTTCTGTGTTTATGGTTTACAAATATATCCTCTTTATGCTAGTGAAATTCAAGCCTGACAACAGGACCTCTCAAAAGTTCAGCTAAATATATAAATTTGAAAATACAATCTGTTAAGTTACAGGAGTACACTCTATTATATGCCAGCAATAAAGCACAAAGTAAAGAGACATGACAAGTGAAAGACAAATAAGCAAGAAATGTAGCATGGAGATTTGGGGGGGAAATCAGGTAAGAGTAATACTGCAGATTGCAGAGATGAAACTCAGGCATGAGAAGATGGCACAAAAATACAGATGACAGTTAAGACACTGGAGTAAATCAAACATCAAATCAAATTTCAACATCAGAGTCTTTTTATCAGTTATGATTGATAGACGGTTTTTACTACTTTTTTTTCCTTTTCTTTTTGTCTTTTGGTTCCCAATAGATTAAAAATCCACTTAAAAAAAAAAGCACAGAAGCAAAAGTAAACCCCTAAACCCCTCTGTCTGAATAGCAGCTGCACAGTCATAATGCAAAGACAGCCTAAAAGGCTGATGTAAGAACTACAGGTGAGAGAAAAGACTGTATTACCAGATTTCTCTTCACGTGCAGATCCTTCTTCCTCTTTTTCAGTATTTTCATTTCTGAGAAATAAAATGAAAATTCTACTCTTTATTTGGACAGCAAATAAATAGACTTTTTTTCTTGGAACTCTACACTGATACTTCTTACAATTAGTAGTAAAAGAATGAATCTGAATTTGTCCAACAAATCAAATCAAAGGTAAGGAAAGTGGGAAAGTGTCAGCAATGAAGTATTTCCCAGCTAAAATTCTCAATCTAACTCTTAAAATCACTCCCTTTCTGCATTCTCTTCAACATCTACATTAACTTCTCAAAAATATTTTTATCATTAAGGTTTGCCTCCTATTCTGACCCTGTCATTCTGGAGTTACAAAATAAATTTTTAAACCACCCGCCTCTCCTTTCTTCCCCCTTTTTCCATAAAATTAAAGTTCTGTCCTTATCTAAAGCTCTCCAGAATTCTGCCCCTCCAACTGTTTTCATATCAGAAGTTGCCTTTGAACTCAGCATTTTCAGCAACAGCAGCCTGAACTTCCCCTTCATCCATTTCTCTCACAGATGTTTGAACTTATTTTCACAAAACTGATTATAAATGGGTTGCCCATGTCTATTAAGTATCTTTTGTCTAGATTCATTGGTAATACCATGTCTAAAGGGACACAGAATCTTTCCTGATGTATTTCCTTGTTATTATCAGTTGTTACCTCCTCATTTAGTTACATTTAGTTACACCTTACAATTAAGAATGTTAAATTGACTTGTTCCTATTGAGTTATGCACAAGACTGTGGAGCTACATCCACTCATCAGTAAGTCATGCTCCCACTTTTATTTAATAAGCTCATTTCTGTCCTTGTCTTGAAGAAAAAAAGCCAAACCACAATAAACAAACAAAAAACTGACCGAATAATATACAGGATATCATCCAACAAAATCTCAGTGGCCATACCCAAGCCACGTGTGCCCACTGATCCAGCCCACAACTTTTCTTCCCTCTAAATTACCGTACAAATGGTGCAAGTATGACAGAATCATTGGAATCCAGCTCTTTATTTAATCTTGAATAATCAATAGTAGAGGAAGCTTCTCGTTCAAGCTTGGCAAAGAAGATCTCTTTTTCTTCTTGTTCCTCCAAGGTATCCAATCCAACTCCCACAATACTTCGATTAGGCCCAGAAGCTAAAACTGAATCTAAATTTCAAAAAAGAGAATAAACTGTGCCTGTGCTGTATGTCCACACAGAATAGCCAGAACAGTTAACAACCACTACAGACATGCTCATAAAATATTAATGGTATCAAATAATCACAAACTAGTACTAGGAGCCTTCAGTTCACAAGGTGCAGCTGACAGAAGTGAAGAACCCCATCTTGAAATTAATTAAGGTAAACTGCTTTTAATAGTAATTTATTTAGATCTAGCTAACTTCATGAAATGGTTAGGCTCTCAGTTCTCACCATTTGTTTCCAGGCTGTCTCTACTCAAAGAGAGAGCATCTCCATTACTTTTCTGAAGCTGCATCTTTCCAACACCCATATTTTCATGACTTTCTCCCACAGGCTGTGAAGTGTTCTGTATCTTGACAAAGTTTCCATTGGCTGCAAGCATTCCTAGGGAAAAAGTTGTGATATTCTTGACTACCACCTAAAAGCTATTTGTATGACACATCAGTCTTCCAGTCTCCTTCCAGAACCACCAGTTTTAATCTCACATTGCAATTGCAAAGATAAGCAGTCTCACCTGAGTCGCATTCACCTGACTTCCACTGATTTTTTGTATAAATCTTGTTTAATTAATTAAGCTACTATAAACATTATCTTCCTATCCTTCGTATTTGCACACATACCTAATGTTCAGCCTTAATCAAATGTAACAACTGCAAAAATTGAGGTACTGTCATATTACTCAGGAAAGATGATCACATACACACAGACCCTACACCAAAATTGACATAAAAGTCAGTTTATTTTGTTTGATCTACTACCTCAGATCACCACAGATTTTTTAAACTTGCTGAGCCATTGGCTTAGCAGCTACACTTCATTTGTTGCTTAAAGGGTTTAAGGAAAAAAATAGTAATCAAAGTTTCTTAAAAGTCACTGATAAACACTCAGTTCTCCCATTCTATATATTTATGCAATTACAACTTGCAGTTGCTCTCCTTATTGTAATTTCACTGTTGTGAGGGTTCAATATCACCTTAAAAACTTTATGCTGGCTCTCAGGCAGAACGCTGCCTTATCTACTTCCTTATGGAAGACTAAAAGCTAGATATTGCAGGACATTCCTAGTTCAAAAACTCCCTTCTGTCTGCCTGCAAAACACACACGTTTATACTTAGATTCTGTGTAAGTTCTTGCTGGAGAAGGGATAGTAGAAAAGCTGCTTATGCATTTTATCAAATGATGTATGAAATTATTTAACAGTTCTCACAGAAGGGAACAGAAACTAAGTCTGTCTTTTCCAACATGAATCGTCAGCTGGTAGCACTCAGAATTTTTTGTTCTGCCTGGCCACATGATGTTTGGACTGTAGCTGTGTCCTTGTACTGAACACACCAGGAGGAGTGAAGACACTGACAACAGCTCATTTCCTGCTGCAGGAGATCCATACATCAATAACACTAAATCAGTCTTCCATGTGCTGACCAAGTGCTTCGGTTCTGGGCTCCTCCTCTGTTCTCTACACAGGCCCATGGAAGTCCCATTTAAAAAATGCCATACTTGCCTACATCATGACAATGGAGAACCCTTTCCCTTTGGTACTGAAAATGTACTTACAGTGAGGGAGGGTGGGAAAATAGGAGTCTCAACACCTTTTCCCTCCCTACTGGGCAGCCCTCAGCACATTCATTCTGATTGTAAGAGCCTTCCTATTAGAAAGTCGAATAGGTTTATTTTCTTGATTTTAATGACAAAGTCCCCTTGCATGATTTGTTGGGATGCTAAGTGCATAAGATTCCACATCTTGGAAATACACATTCCTGTATCTAACCTCAGCTCTGTCCTCAATACAGAGCTCTGACTGACTTGCCTTGCACACAACAAATAAATGTCAGAGACGTTGTCTAAAGGTCAAGCTCCGCATTTACAGAAAGTTAATGCCTCAATAAATACATATTGCTACATTGAAAAGTAGAAAATGGAAAGCTCAAAGTGCTGACCAGAAGTAAAAAACTACAAATAGCCCATTTCTCAGGCAGCCAAATGCAGTAATTTAAAGTAATTTACTCGGATGGCACTCTATTCTAGTTATCAAGACAGCAAATAGAAGTCTGCTTGCAGCTGGGTCACAAGCTTTTTGCAGAGCTTTAATAATCTCACCAGACCTCCAACACCCTATTTTTGAATGAGAATATATTAGCAGAATCAAATGCTAACTGCAATTGACCTCCTATGTAGAGAGTTGCAAGAAAGGAGAAGGGATTATACATCAATAAAAAAACCAATTAGAGTGCTTAATAGAACAAAATTTTAAAGAAAAACATTTTCCTGTGTTTTTTTTAATTTAAATAATCTCATATCCAGTGAAATTTCTCAGCAGATGTACATTGATCTTGAAGGCTTCACAGGATTTATGTAAGCTGTCTAATAATATTTTGCCATTCAGGGTTTGAGTGAAATCAGAGTTTTTTTAAAAAAGCACCTTCCATAATAATGTGAAAATCAAATACTGTTTCTGCAGCCATTAAACTTTGCAATTTAGCCACTCACAACCCCCAGACACACTCACCATAGCTAGTGAAGGCAAGAATATTTGTTTTCTCTTGCCCTACACAATCTGAACTCTGAGAAACCCATCAAACTTGGAAAAAATATCAACTCATATGGATTTAACAGTCTTTTCATCATGTTTTTGGCTGTTTGAACAGTCCCACTGATTTCTCTGAAGCTAGCACGAGTCATTTGTTTTTGGAGGGTAGGTATTTGTTACTTCTTGTAAAAGCTTCTTAAATAGTTATCTTGAATGCCAAAGATGTCGTTATGTGTAGGTTTACATGCAACATTTTGTAAGGCTAATAATATACAGTACTCCTTTTTAAAGCCCAGCCACTTGAAATTAATTAAAATAAGAATCTGAGTTTCACTTTGAAGAATATTTCTAACTACCACACTTGTAGATAAACATTTAAAAACATAAATACAAAGGACTCAAACCGATAATGACAAAACATCTATTTCAAAAAGTAACTTCCTTTTTCTAATCTGACCAAGACTGTCAAAATTGAGTCATTTTACCTTTTTAGTATCATATAAAATACAGTAAATTTGTTACCCTCAGAATTGTCTGGACTGTCAGAAGCAAGGGTTCCTTCTTCTTTGTTTAAGTAAGAATCTTTCTTGTCCTTATGAAATTTTTCCAACATTTTGGATTTAGACAAAGCCTTGCTGCGAGATGCACTGTAAGATTTAGAGGGAACTACTCCTAAGTGTACATAAACATTTATAAGTTTTAATACATAATGGACAGGGAATAAAGAGAAGAATGAGATGTGAGACTTTAGAGTGACACTTCTGAAAAAGTAATACAGTTCAGTTTCTTGTGCATTGAATTACCTCTAATTTTCTACCTATAAATAAAAACTAAAGTTAATACTTATAACTTCTGAAAATACTTATAACTTCTGAAAATATAACTACTCTTCTCCATCTTTTTTTTATTTTTAAAAAGGATAAATTCCTTCTCGATCCATGTATACTTTGCATTCAAATACACTGTTCTAAGACCTCAATAAATGACCTGAAAACAAAGAAAAAGAGTAAAACTATCTCAACAGTAAAACATTTACTATGAGGTTTGAAAGAAAGCATCTAGGCTGGTTCAAAGAAAGTGGAAAAACGTAGGTACATAAGTATAAATTACTACTGTCTTTACCACTGTCAGGTATAAGAACAGCAGTTGTTTGCTCAAACCCTTGTGAGGACTTGCTCAGCAGCAAATACATCAAACGCCTTCCATCCACATTAGCAAAATTAAGTTTTAGATAATAGCACCTATGCTGAAAACTGTGCTGTCATGATCAAAGAACCACAGAACAGTTTGGGTTGGAAGGGATCTTAAAGATCATCCAGTTCCAATGCCCCTGCCATGGGCAGGGACACCTTTCACTACACCAGGTTGCTCAGAGCCCCATCCAACCCGGCCTCGAACACTTCTAGGGATGGGGCATCCACAAGATCTCTGAGCAACCTGTTCAGTGCCTCACCACCCTCACAGCAAAGAGCTTCCTCCTAATACCTAATCTAAACCTACTCTCTTTTTAGTTTGATACCATTCCCCCTTATCCTGTCACTACATGCTCTTGTAAAAAGCCTCTCTCCATCTTTCTGGCAGGCTCCCTTCATGTACTGCAAGGCCACAGTTAGGTCACCCTGAAGTCTTCTCTTTTCTAGGCTTAACAAACCCAATTCTCGCAGCCTTTCCTTATACAAGAGGTGCTCCACCATCTTGGTGGCCTCCTCTGGACTTCTAAATGACAGCCACACCACAGCCTTTATACACCTCAGGCTAGCCAGATGGCCTGTGTTAGGTTTTTCCATGTTTAAACTGTCACATTGAAGAGGCTTCAAAATTGAATAATTCACACAAAACTCTTAGTTATGGGTATTTTCAGTTTACCTTGACACAAGAGAGAGTAGTCTAGGACATCAAGCAAAATACTTCTGCTATTTAGAACAGAAGTATAGGGATATGTGACCAGAAGTTTACACAACTGAAACATCCAAGATAACTACAAGAAGCTGGTGCAGCAAGGAGAGAAATGGTATTAAATCTATTCTGATACAATGCATAGGTCCTTTATTCTCTCAACTGATGTGTAAGTTCACTAGCAAGGCACTACTTCTCTAGATCTATATTCTCCCACATTAACTGGGAAACCAGAAGTGTTGACAGTATACCTTCCATTGTAAATAATGCAAACACTGGATACATTTAAAAAAAGTAATCTGAAATAACTACCAAGGTCCTGCTAGTGCTCATATTTCAAACACTAATCCTAATTTGAGAAATAAATTAATTTTTAGTGTTTATCTCCCAGACCAAGATGCTTTATAGCCATATATGCAAATGAGGCTTATGAAAACAGAGCTCCATATACAGTCTAGAAAGCTAACACAGGGAGATGTTCTATAGGCTACATACTAGATCACCAACATGATCCAAAGACCAAGTGCCAAGTATTTCATTGTCATGGTTCTCCAAAATATTACCAATCTGCTTGAATTTAACACCAATGCCATGCTTAGTACAAATTAATTGCTACTGTCTTTCACACAGAAGTATTTAATGTATCAATGCTTATGATTCCTACTTATTTGTTGGAGTTTCTTTTCTTTTTCTTTATAATATAAAAAGTGACTTCACATAAAAGGCTGAATCTAAAGTTACACTGACTAAAATAATCCTGCAGATTAAAAAATTTAAGTTTTTCATTTGTACCAACTGCTGCTTCCATTCCAGGGGCAGCATGCATAAAGAAGCCCAGTGGTCAATAAAGAGAAAAGAACCACATCAACAGAAAATAAATAAAATGCTAATCTGACTGCTGTCTTTGAAATTAAACAAGTAGAACAATCAATATTAATATTTCTTGAGTTTGAGATGCAGGAAGTGGAAGAGACTTTCTATTTACTAAACAGGTACTTACAAGAGGTGAGAGCTTTTTGTTCAGATTTTTGAAGTTATTCCCCCCTTTCCCCAGGCTGACATTCAATACTGTCTGTCCTACTACATCATTATACGTAGTTATATATGATGCTAAGACAATTCAGCGAAAGTTTACACAGTTATTAGTTTCTTCTGAAAATGACAAAAGAAGTATGTGGCCGCTTGGTCAAATGGACAATTTGCTAAGGATTTTCTACAGGAAACACACTAGTAACACAAGACTGATACTGAATAAATACATCAAAACATATTTAATCAAATACCAGACTGGGAATCTGAACGGGGACTCTTTTGTTCAGTATTTTCCACTGCTTCTGCATGGCTTTCTGTCAGTTTCTTCTCTTTTCTCACTTTAACAAATTTTATTTGAAAATCTTGAAAAGACAAACAGCAGGAACAGACAGGCAAGCAAGACAGGACAGGAATTCTTAGTATCCAATTTCTTTTTATCATTTAAACGACAAAAGCAAGTAGAAAGGACATTACCTAGGTCTCTAACCTGTCCAATACGGAAGACAGTGTCTTGAATCATAATTTGCACATTTCAGTTTAAAGCTGAAGAACAAATAGTTTAAACATGCCTAGAATAACTAGTGGAGTTACTTTAAAATGTACTTTATACTTCTCAGCCAAACAGAAGTAGTCTACACTGTTACCACTAATCTACAAAACCAAGTAAAAACAGGCTATTAGTTTAACTCTCTACTTATTTCCTGGCACTTCTGTAACAAGGCTTGGGAAAAAAAAAAAGAACAAGACAATAAAAAGGTGTAGACCCCATATTAATCTTCTTCTCTTTCAAGAAAGCATGATATAGGCAACAAAGTAACTCAAAATCAAAACCTAAAAGGGGAAGCAACATATCAGCTTGGTGTATTACACAAGCTAATTATCCAGGCTTTCTTCAGGTAACATTATCTCTATGCAGTCACACCCAAAGACATACACTTATACATGTGGAGCATGTATTTGTAATGAATGCAGTGCCACACTGTGTGCGAAAGTAAGATTTATGCATTTATATGATTCATGATGATAAAACAACTTAAAAAATACTTTTGCTATTAGCTGAGAGTATATTGGTTATGTCCTATCTGCAACCAACGTGAAGGTTCAAGCCCAGAAGGACACACAAGGATCTCCACAAAATTTTGAAGCATGCTGACATTACACTATCCAGAAATTAAATTCAGCTTATTTTCATGTTTTTTAGCATCACAGCAATATTATTATTTTCTCCCATAGGAAATTATTTTGCTATTTAGGGGACATTTAAATATAACCTTACAAAGAACTGCAAGTCTAAATCATCATCTTCTCAGACATCCAGTGCAGTAACTTACATTGCAATGCTGCTGTGCCCTCATCCACTTTTAAGAGGTCTGAGCAACACACTACACAACATACACATGCTGAGAACATTAGACATGGCAAAATGGTATTTGACAAAGTACTTGGAAGCATGCAAGACAAATAGAGAGATACACAGAAGAAAATACGAGCAGTTCTGGAAGTCTACCCACACTGAATTCCTTACAGTCACCTGACCTGTCGTTTTACAACACAAGTACATCTACACAAACTAAAATTATAGCCACATAAAACTGCAGAGGAAGACTCAGTTGATCCCAAAGGGGGCCAAGTTGGCCTCTGCAAATAGCTCTTTTATGACTCTAGGTTAATTGTCCTAAAACTAGACCCTATCTTGCAGAAAGGCATTCATCATGGTACACATTCTGCAACTGCTACCATTTGTGAGTGTCCAGTGTGACAAATACAGCTCTTTTCTCATGGGATGACACAACCACTTCATGCCACAGAGTTACCCCCTTCTTGCCAAGACAGAAAATGGAAAGCCCTCTAACAGGAATTAAAGGCCTCTCTGCTTGGCAATATTAAAGTACTAGGTAGGATATGGCTTTCTGCATATGCTCCATGAGCGTGGTATTCTACACAGAGTGGTGACAGAGAAGTAAAAGAAATACAACTAATCTGCCTGGCAAAAATGGTGCTCAGGGAAGAATTCTGTGCACAGATCTGGCACAGTTGGCATGCACTCCTATATTCTCAGTTTTTTTATGTCCAACTGCCAAGATGTTAGATCTTGGAGCCAAAATGCATTGCACACAGTTTACCTTCAACTCCCTCCAAAAAAAAAAAAAAAGAAGTCCAGCCTCTCATCAACAGTGTGAACAGGCTAACTTCTTTTGCATGTAAATTGATTCCATACTGGCAAAACTGGGTAGGCTCACCTTCTGAATGTTTTTCTATTAAATAAGAAGTTTTTTTTAAGAGAAACCTGAAAAAGTTTACCAGATATTTCATACATCAGTAAATTGTAGATCAAGTTTGTTTCAGCTCTAATAGCTTTACCTCTAGTTAACCTGCATAGCAGGTAAGACATTCTTAATTTTAAAAATAACAGTGGTGGAAATAATTTGGATGGAACATCTCGATACAATCACATTGCTTCTTGTGATTCTGTTTTGAATTTTACTTAATCCATACAAGCACTGTTCTCTAGAACTTGTAATCACCCTGCCCTTTAAGAACCTATTCCAGTGTGTTTTATACCATGAGAAGTATCAAAGTTGGGTTGCCTCAAGCATCTCAGAAAAACCATGAAAACATGCTGAACTTCTAAAGTCGCCAGAAAATTTTCTTTGATAGTATCTAGAAAAACAAGGTCACGCTAACCTCTTAATTCTCCCATTTCCCAGTAAGAACACTCTGTCCTTACATTATTTGAAAAGCTCTAAGGAAATCATCAAATCTCACAACTACCTGATAAGAACTTTCTCATATCCATCTGAGTTTTACAGCAACATCTTAAAAGGCCAGAGACAGATAAGAAGTCCACCTACCACCTATTAGGGTTAAGCCTAAAATGGCACAACTGCTGACTAGGATTTGACTCCCCACTAAGACAATACTGACAGGATACAGTTAGTCTTAAAATCTGAGACTACCAGCAGCATTTTAACTCTGTCGGATGAAAAACTGATTTTTGTAACTTTCTGTTAAGGTCCACTTGCAATTAATACAAATCATGACAATTAAGAAACCACCAGTTACTACAAGAAGGAGAGGCAATCACCCTGTGGAAACTCCCTACTCATAGGCTTTACTACCCAACAAGAAGACAATGTAGAAATTAAAAAAATAGAGGTGGAAAGCTTGCAAACAGTAATATATTTTCTTCCAGAACTATGTGACCGTGTCAATATTGAACCAGCAATCATGTCATCACAGCCCATTTAGCCTTGAGCCATGGCTCTTGGCAAGGAAAATGTTGAGAATACTGAACACATACACCTTGGATTCAGCTGGTGTTGTAAAGGTTTTCTGTGCTTTTCCAACCTATTACAAATGTTGCAGTTAGCATAAGTTTATATAAATCAGTCTTTTTCCACTACAGTTTTGAAAACAGAAAGCTAAAAAAAGTCAGTATAAAGAAGAGGCTGACTACAAAACACACATACCAATATTTCCACAGAATTCCTAAGTTACATTTTCTAATTATTTTACTATTTATAACGTGCTTATTCTTTACAAGTTTTATTAAATCAAAAGCTACAGAAAAAAACAGCAGAAAGCTTGCATACAGCTTGAACATGAACCATTTAAAAAAATACAATTCTATTTGACTTCTATGCTTTACAAACCTGCACTGTAACATTCTAAAACACTTGAGTGGCATCAGCTTGATCTGAAACCAGGCCTAACAGACATTATGAGAAAGAACTAGTCTGACCCCCTGTGGCCAAAACATTGCAAAACTGTAAATTTACCACCATCATCTGAATCTTCCTCAGATAACCACCACGGCACTGAATCCTTTTTCTTCTTCTCTTTTTTCCTGGGCTGTCCCAATCTCTCAAGAATGCTGGACTTTTTCTTTGAATTTCCAAGTGAATCATCTGAAAGAGACTGAATCAGTTGCATACAAGATTAAAGAGAGCTTTTACATTTTTACATTGTTTCAGCCACTCGGTTCTGGACTTCTGAGTCCAGATGCCTCTCATTATTCCCCACTGTTTGTCTTTTTGTATATGCATGACAAAATTAAGAAACAATAACTATATTCATGTAGCATAATAGTGCATATTTTAATAATCTCATTTGGATATATGAAAAGTTGACTACTTCAGAGAATGTATGTTCCAATAAACAGCGTAATCAGCTCTTGTTCCATTAGTTACAACACATAAGAACCGAAACTCTGACTACCTTCCTGAAGATAATAAAGTAGAGCAGAAACAATTTTGTCTTGTCCTTGCTTTGTATGTGAACATTACTATTAATATTTGAAAAATAAATGTGTATTAGCAACACTCCAGCTGCCAGCAAATCAGAGTTCAGAAACTAATTGTATATTTTGTATTCATGGAATATAATAGAAATGCCAGAGCCATTCCTACTGAACTGTGTATTAAACTTCCATATGTGTTAGTCATCCATGCTGATTTTGACTGATGGCTTAAATAAATGGGAAAAAAGTCTATGAGTATGGACACCATATGAATTTAAGTTACTGAAAAGTAACAGGAAGGAAAAGACAACGAACCTCTGCTCTTTTCCTTTAATAAAGCTCTTTGTGGCCTACAGCAGGCTCAGAGCCACAATTAGCTATCCACACACTGAACGAGAAAATATTCATTAAAATAGTGCACTGCAACCTTATGTGCTACGTATTCTTTGTGAAGCAAACTGGGGTTAAGTGGAAACCAATACTTTTTATCTAAATTTTTAGCTACATCTGTTAAAGCCAACTGTCCTAAAGTGTCTTAAAGAACACAGTGCACAGAGTTAGCAAATGATACAAAACAAAGAACTCCTATATGAAATGCATCACATGGGAAAATTTCAAAAACTTCACTTTTGTAATAGTCATAAATAAGAAAAGGTGATAAACTGAATATTAGAGGAAACAGGATTGTGGATACTTAACATGTAAAACACAAGGATATGTTTTATTAAAACAAGCCTGTGCAATCCACTGCCTCCTATTTCATTAAAAACACTGCCATAAAAGCCTACCTTTACTATATGACTATGCTTCAGCTTCTCTGGGCTTAACAAGAACATTTAAAAATCAAATGCCAATCATATAAAACTATAATTTAAGCAAAAATAATTGTAATAAAGTATTCCTAATAGTATCTCTGATCAAGAACATCTTTAGAGCTTACAGTTTCACTTGAGAAAACTAAATGCCTGTCATAAGTCTCAGAAAGAAAGAGGTGCTTTGCACTTGCACTTTAATAAAAGAGCCTTGCACTTTCATAAAACACAATTTTAATAAATTATGAAACTGCTAGACAACAGGATGTACTGCAATTTCCATAAGTTGGCTCTTTAAGTGATTCTTTAAGTTGAACCATAGAACAAAACAGGTTTAGATTCCTAAAAAGTATCCCATAAGTAACAATTTCCTCACACTAGTCACAACACCAGTACTAGTGCCATTGTCCCCAAACGTCAGACTGCCTCCTGCTAGCTGGAAGCACTGACAGGTGCTTGATGCAAGCTCTGTTATCACTTGCTGTTTCTTTTACAACTAATAGTATCCTCTGCTCTGCAAGCAGAACTTCAATGACACTCATATTCCTTAGTGTATTGTAACCAAAGAACCTGCAACTCCCACAGGTTCTGCTCAAGTTCTGGAAACTTTCTATGTCCAGCCATCTTGTCAACTGCAGACAGTAAAGCTGCAGCAGCTGGGAAAGAAATGCTGACACAAAAATGCTGGTGCGTTTTTCCCAACACGTCAGTTGTCTCAACAGCAAAACTTCCAGATTTTATTTTCCTTCCTTTGAAAAAAAGGTAAATCAATCAATCTATCAATCAACTCTTTGGACCCGTAATGACTTCTCAGCACCAGTAAGTGGCACCAATTTCTTCCTTCCCCTCCTCTATAAGACAGCCTGTCAGCCTTCCAGGAACACAGACACACACAAACACACAAAAAGTGTCAGTTGTTTAATCTCAACATAAATAAAAGCCAAAAGAGACAGTTTTAAGAACTAGAACAACTACATGGCACATCATCAGCTTACCATCTCCTTTGCATGTGAAGTAACTTAAAAAAGATAGGTAATACAGAACTTGATCTAAACCACTCAGACTTTCATGACCAGTTGTCCTAATTAATTAATGAAACAAGTATTTTTCAATTAAATAAGTCTACTCCAAAACATGCTTTTATTGCACAATAATATGTTAATATATTCAATCTTTTAATAAAAACTTAAAATGTTTCTCAAACATGGCTTAATGTGTGGTGTTTTTCTTCCAGATACTATTCTACAGACATTCTAATAAAAATGATACAGCCTTTCCTTTTGAAAGTCCTCCTTCTCAAGTGTCCATGAATATCAAATAGAACAAAAGTCAACTGAAAATACGAGAAGCAGACAATGGCTTTTTCACAACATTGCTTTGGGTCATCAATAAATGGCAATTAATTCAATTAACTGAAGTACTGTGTGTTAGAAAGACTTCCTCACGCTGCATGTCCCAAGAGAACTTCACAGCCAACACAGCAAACACTCTGAAAACCTGAAGCTAAATCAGTATGACAGACGATGCTTAAGGGAAATCCAAGTGACAACAGGTGAAGCACACCAAAACAAGATACTGATGGTGAGGAGTGGATGGATCACAGGAACACAGACAGTGGAGGAGGAAGGATTATGGGAAGAATTATGGATGACAACGGGCTGTTTTACCAAGAGGCTGGGAATAAGCATAACCAGGCAGAGAGAATCATTAAAGGATTTATCCTACATGCAGTCACTGTTACTACACATCTGTGTTTCCCTCTGTATAATGATAATAGTCTAGAAAATCCACTGATAGCTTTTAAAGTTCAGTGTATATGCTAAAAGACTTAGTTTAATCCTCATATTAGACCTGCATCATCAGCTGTATATACATTTTCTCTTTTAACTTCATATGTTTCAATCACAAACATACATACACACCCTCACCCCAAACACAGATTCATTAAGTTATTTAAAAGGGAAAAATCCTGCTCCATTTTCTCTTTGAAAGATTTGCTTAAACAATATTAAGTCTTCCCCAAACTACTGTGAAACTGTTTTTATTATTCCCCACCTGCTGTTACACTCTCAACCATCACCTACAGAGAGATTTCAAGCAATGGAGCACACCAGTTTCTCATCTTTCTAATATTAAAAGGCCACACACTTTCGATAAAAAACAAAAGCAAAGAGAAGGACATAGCAGAAGACACATCTGTAAAAGTAACAGAGAGTAGATAATGTCATTGTTATTTGGGTCTGTATCCAGCTGGCAAAAAACACTACATATTTTTAATAACTGGATTAGCAGTTTGAAAACAGTTTTGGATTGAAATGATAAAAACAATTAAGACATGAATTGTTAAAGTTACATTCTCTGGGACACTCCAAATGCCACTTAGAATAATTCAATACAGGTATTTCAAATTTTTTTTAACAAGCACTCTCAATGTGGGCAATAGCTGAGAAGGAAGAAGAGCATATCAAATGAGGAATAAAATACTAGAAGGAATCACATGCAGAGTTTTCACAGCTGTGCATAACAAATAAAAGAATAAAACTCCTCTCTCTTCCCCAGAGCAACTCCCTTTGTAACAACAGTAAGTTAAGAACTTTTGAAGGAAATGCAAAGACTGTTTTTCTAATTTTACTAACGTTAATAATTTCAGTGAATTCAAGAGTGCTTAGTTACATCATCAAATTAAATTACTTTTCACAAGCCATTAAATTGTAACAGTCTCTACATCAAAAAAATTTCAAGCATACACTACATATAACAGAGACTCCAGAAATATTCTCTGCCATCACTAGCTATGCTCATATACAGAATTAAAATGCAGTAAAGTCCTTATGTAGGCAGTATTTATGTTTTAGGGTTACCACACTGTGTGTCTGATAGACCAGAGGGCAAGTTCTGAAATTACAGGTCTATTTTCAGTGAAAAAAAAAATACCTAGTTGGGGCCTTTAGATCGTGTCTGATAATTCTTAGTTTAAGTCAGAACCCACTGACATGCATGATTTTGCCAGTACTCAAAATCATGAAGCACCACGAGGAACTAAAGGAATCTAATTCAAATTTTCTAATCACTACAGCATGCTTCATTTTATACAACAATTTTAAAATATAATTCAGTGAAAGTAAGCATTGCACAGAAAAATAAGAAATTTTAAAAATGTAGCTTGTGTTTATATATAGGCAGAGTTTTTTTTTACTAATTTTCAATTATACATCAATTTGAAGCTTCTGGTACTAAGTAGCAGCAACAATAAAACTGAAACAAAAATCAAGAACCAAGGGCTCTTTCTGAAGATACAACCTAGCAATGACAAAATATTTATTTATTTACAAAACTGTTCTCTTGATTTCAATACAGCAAAATAGTATGAATTAAGCTTAGCAACTAAGACCTTGCAAACACCCATACGTAAGACAGCTACATTAATTATGTGATAAAAGCACAGCTGAATCTTACATTTCATATTGAATATTTTCATATTCAATTTTCCCCATTTTTAAGAGAGAATAGGGATGTGACCTTGGTCTCAAACATACCTCTTTCAGAAACTCTTCAAACTGCTGATCTAATTCTTCCTTTGAAAATCGATGAGCCATAATTTGCAAATGGATTTTACTTTCCAAACAACTGAGTCCAAAAGACTAAAATTTAAAATAAAGTTAATTAAATGCATTCTGAAATTGATGTAACCTAATGATTTGCCTGAATAGAGCTATAAGCAAAAAAAACCCATTCCAAATCTTGAGAGATGACAAACACCATTCTCCCATCCCTTACTGAAATTTTTTACTGAATGCAACAATCAGTGCAAACATACCTAGATCACACAAATTCCTTATAAGCAAAATACTTATTTCCAAAACACCAGCTCCAGCATTTAAACTTGGAGGGATAAATAAAATGTGATTCACTTCAGCATCTTTACATTTTTCTTCAAAAACCAGCCCTCTTAGCAACCCACAATTAAGTATTTTGTTAATAATAAAATGAGAATCTACTGCAGTAGTATTTCCAATCCATTTTAAGGGCTTTTAATTCCTTTCTATGTTTCTTCTCCAACACTGGGGACATCTGGCATTATTAGTTTTGTTTCATCATCTCTGCTGTGCTTTGGATTTAGTAAACAATAAATACATGTAAATCTTTTTCAGGTTAGAGAACGGCATTTGGTTTGATCTGCCCTGACACAGAAAGCCAATGACACTTGTCCCCCTCCCCTTCCCCTAAGTCTGCATCAACTTCTCAGGTATGAAATATGCCCCACAACCAAAAGGCTGCAAAGCTTTCGTGTATCACACTGCTCAGCACATATGGCTGCCTTCAAAACTGCATATGTATGGCAGCATTAAACTGCACCAGCATCTTCCAGGCTGAGAAGCACGATGTAAACATAAAAGGGCTAAACATTTGCAAAAGTGCTTTTACCACTAAATAAAACTTCTCCCAGTATGGAGCCCACTCAGTACACAGGACTGTTACCTACCTCGTAAATTGATTCTGACAGGTGAGTTGTGACAACTGTTTCCTGCTTTCACTCCTTATCCATCCATAGACCACCCGACACTTTGGCTTTGGCAGTTAAAAAAGAAAAAAAAAAAGAAAGAAGTTATATAGCAGACTGCCCAGGCGTTGGATAGAGCACGATGTCCTTATGTAAGCATTTGGACAATATCTCTGAAAACATGGTAAGGAGATTAGGAATGTTACCTCTCAGGGCACACATAATCCAGTATCCTTTTATACTTTCACATCAAAGAACACTTGATGTTAAACGCAAGATGCTTTAGCAATTTACTAACTGTGCCAGCTACTTCAGCAAGCGGGGAATATTTAATTCTAGCCTTGCCAGAAAAACAAAGTGCTTCTTCTGACATTATCCATACTTCTACCTACATTAGAATGACGGCTTTCTTCTGCCTACCTTATAATTACATCTTTTACAAAAACTAACAATATGTAACTCAAAGGACAGCAAATATGTTGACAATTTCCGTAACAGAAGATCATAGGCAAACGTTAACATTAGCAAATATACTTTTCAGCCATACCTTCAGACCTGGAGGCTCACAAATGCCAGCGGCACTTGCTGGTATTCATGCTACAACACAGCGCAAAAAGCGGAAGTTTTGAGGAGGTATGGCTAAACCACGGGGATATGGGAAAGCTTAAACAGCCTAACACATTTCAAGGAACCTTTTAATCAACCCAGCCGTGACCTGATCCTCCTTCTCCGTTCCGTGGAGCACAAGCACGGCTGGCGCACGGCAGCGCGGGGGCTCGGGGACGGGCGGGCAGGGCTCGGCTCCAAGGCCCGACGGGAGCTCCTGGGAGCGGCGGGGGAGGGAAGAGGACGCGACTCGGAGCCGAGCGCAGCCCCGGGCGCTGAGCGCGTACCTGCACCGCGCCGGGCCCCGCTCAGCCACAGCCGCCCCGCTCGCCGGCGGCGCGGTTACCCGGGAAACCCTCCCGGCCACCGTCCCGCCCGCCAGGAGGGACCGCGCCACGTGATTCCGCCAAATCCACCGGCTTCCCTCTGCTCTGCCCGCCCCGCCGCGGGACACACGTGACGGGAGGGACCGGGTCCCGGCGGGCACGCGGGGCGGGAGGGGCCAGGCCCGGGTGCCGCTTATCCCCGCCGCGGGACACGCGGGCCGGGCCCGGGTGCCGCTCATCCCCGCCGCGGGACACGCGGGCCGGGCCCGGGCCGGGCCCGGGCGGCGCTGACGGGCCGCAGTTGCGGAAGTGGCCGGGCGCGCGGAGCGGCGCCCCCTGGCGGATGCGGGGTAGTGGTCATGGTCCTTGCGCGGTCAGGGCCGGACGGGGTTAAGGGAATTTGCTTTTCCGAGCATTCAGGAGCCATCCTGGTGTCACAGTCGCACCAGCTGAGCTGCGACCGAAGCCCCTTAGCAGCTACAACACCCCACAGTCACACGGTCAGAGGAGGTTTCCTTCCGGCTCGACCTCACGGACTTCTCTGAAATCCTTCAGCTGATCTTTCGGAAAAGCAAGAAGGAAAGAGTTAAAAGTGGGTTGCATTCCCTAAGGCAAGGGTCAAACTCAAAGCATCCCTTCTCGTTTTTGCACAGAAATCCCCTTCTAAAGTTTTGCTAATGTTTCATCCTCAGATGTCGGCCGTTGTGCTTTTAATACATTTTAGCACATCTCTGGAAATGTTTAAAATACGCAGAGAAATTAATGACCCCTGTTTCCCTGACCACTGCCTCTCAAATAACCACAGAACAATTGCAGTCTGTGCTTGCATGTGCTCTCCAGCAAGGGTCTGTCAGTTGTGTTTGTTGTGAGAGTCACGTTGCTTTAGGAATTTTTATGCCAGCATTTAGTAAATGGCAAAATAAAACAAGTTCAGTTAAGAATACAAATGGACATTGTTCACACACGCGCACACACACACAAACACATTTTGTTTCCCTGTTCAGCAGACTTGGAACGAAAAGATTTTGAAAGGAAGTTTTCTTTGACGAGTGTTGGATACTTATTGCAAGTGAGAAACCAGTTAAAGTCCTATTACTGTCTCTCATTTCCTGTTAGCTTGAGAGATAGACAGTGCTTCCAATATGGCCTTTATGTGTCCCAGATTTTTTTTAATGCTAGTATAAATTACAGATTAAATTCAAAGAAGCAAAGAAATATGGGCTCTGTGTTTTCCACACAAGTCTAGAGGAATTACTTTGCTATAGGTGCTGTAGCACTTCTTTCAGTCAGGCCTATTGTCTGCAGATGGAGTATTATGTTTCCATTTGCAAAGTATTTTTTTCATCTTTGTGTGCAACTTCTGCTGCTGTCTATGGGAAATGTGGGAGCTGATCAAGGACAGAATGCCCACATAAACTAATATACTAGAACAATGTGTTACACATGACAGCCTACTGATGGTGGAAACATCAGTTTCCAACATTTACTCTTTCCTCTTGTTGCATGAAGAAGTATGGAGTGAGGCATGAGAATTTAAAAAGAAATATGGAAATTAATTAAAAGAATGTCAGTCATACTTCATGCCTTGATCCTGCTCAGATGTAAACCAATGCAAATTTTACTATTAACTTCAAAGTGATAGCTGTGACATCATTCATTGATCATGAGAGTTACTTCATACATGATCAAATAATCACATCAAGGGCTCAGTCCTTCAAGCTGCTAAAAACCCATTGCACATAGAAGCTTTTCTGCTTGCAGAAATATGTTCAAAGAGCCTTGTACAAAGTATAGAAAAATGTGCAGAGGGATCAATGCTGTTGGAAACCTCAGTGCCCATATGGGAAAGAAAAAAACCTAAACCACTCTTGATGACTGTGGTGGAGAGGAGGCATTGCCTGGTGTTGAAATGTCATCCAGTGCATTCAAATAACATGCACAATAGCCACTTAAAAGATTTTCATTTCCTTCTAATGCCAACCAGTTGGAGCAGTTTTCTCAAGTGCTCTTAACAGCAGAACTTAAAAAATGGGAGAGCAGGGCTAGCCATGAATTTCAGCCAGGAACATGGCAATTTGGGCAGCAGTGCTAATAAAGCAGAGGATGGATGCAAATTCTAAAATAGATCCTGCTGGACAGAGCCCCAAATTATAAGGTAGATTTCAGGCTCTGCTGACATGGGTGGGAAGCTTTTGTTGGCTTCTATGAAATCAGATTTTGTCGCTGTAGTCATTGGCTTCTCATTTAAATGTGTGGCATGTGCACACATAACACATATGTTTTTTCTTGCTAAACAGCACAAATATGAGGATTCATGGATTAGTGTAATGATTTCAAAATATTAATGGCAAAATTAAAAGGAATGAAATATCCACACTTTTATTCTGTTGTCTGATTTCAGTTTTGTATCATCCATAAAAGTAAATGGAAAAAAGATATCGAATAAAAACCAAAAACTTCTGCCACATTCACTTTGGCTGAAGCATTGCATCAGATAGTATTTCAGTACTGAACTTGCAAATATGTGAAATATGAGATTATGATAATAAATATTTCACCATATTCTTGGCTATGTTTTTTTAAGGGTTAACAGTTTCCTACTGAATCAAAAGCAAACAAACAGTGGTGGACTAAGAAGTTAAAATTGCATTCTCTGTGTATGCTCACTGTGATGAGACTTCCTTAAATGACGATGCAATAAAAGCCCGTTCCAGTATGCACATCAGAAAAAAGAAAAGCTTTCCATAACTACATGTGGAAGTGTATTCCATATGGGAGAAAATGGTAGTCAAATTAGGATTAGTTATAAAAAATAGTTCACATAACTATAATTTTAGTTTAAAAGAGCATTTAATACTTCTGGTTCGCTGCAGGTCTCATTTTGTTCCATCACTGATAACAAGTCCTCAGATCCCAAGGGTTGGATTTTTGGTTGATTCAGTTACAGTAGCTAGCCCGAACTTAGCGTCTCACCCTACGGGTTTTTTTCCATCAGGAATTTTCTCCACTGAGAAACTAAGTTCTGTGTCATCTTTCAAATTATTCCAGAGACCCAGACTGGTCACAAATCTTATTTTTGCTTGCATCCCTTGAAGGGAGCTGCAAAGTTCAGAGTTTGGAAGCTGGGCTGTTGCTGGCCATTTCTCATTTTCTGGAAGTTAGCAGACGTGCACTGTTTCTCATGCTTTTTGAAAACGGATCCTCCCTCTGGCTTATTTGTCTAAGTGTTTAATTGCCTTAATGTTGTGCCCTCTACTGCCAAGTTTTCAGTTTCTCTGGAAGAGTGCAAAGTTGCTGTAATTACTGGCTGCAGGAATAAATCCTTCACCATCATAGAGGAAACTCTGCTATTGCCAGCAACTATAAATAATTAAAAATTCCTTCAAGAAGGTGATTGTTTGAAGTCAATAATTAAAGGTGCTTATCACTTTCAGATTAAAGTGCATTTGCTGACATTTAACACTGCTTTTTCTTTCATTTCCTGATTCTCTATAAATGTGTTGGAAAACATTGCTCCACTGTATAATCCAGCTAGTGGAGCAAGATCCCTTCTGTTGCTTTTGAGAAATCCTGGGAAAAATACTGTGCAAAGATAGATACAAATATGGCAGGTTTGATCAACTGTAGCACTTTTGAACTACTGTAATGATGCTGCCCTGTGCCTACTGTAGGTCCTTCTTTGCCAGTGAAAATTCTCAGTTCTTGGCATCAGGCAACATGCTTACAAATTCCTACTCTGTGGGACTGGAGAAACAACTTGGGTCGCTTCCACCTCAGGTCATTTGAACTGCAAACCCTCATCTGCCTTGAATATTCTCCTTTGCATATAGAAATTTTTGTAATAAGTTTTTCTCTTTGTGTGAAAAGACGCTGCATGTGTTCTGTTCAGAAAAAGTTAAGGTAAATATTTTTATACAAATTTCTTGGTGGCTTAGGAAAGATCAAACTCAGAGAATTCTGCAGAGAAAAATTAAGTGTTCTGATTTATTAAAATTTTTCAGATCCGTACCATCTTTCGTTGATCCTGACCACATATCTGCTTAACACTGGCAGGAGTATTAGCTTTGCATTTCAGATTTTCACTTGGTTATTTTTAGTTCTTCTGAAGCCTGGGAAATAAGAAATATAACCGCTTTGAACAGTCTGAAAGAGCCAACTCTAGCAGGGCCTCTGAATCTGATTAGATAAAACAACAAAGAGGTTCTGTTAGGGCAGAGGCAGGAAGAACTAAGGTGGGTGGCAATATCTGTCATAACTCAGGGGAAATGTAGCCTCAAAGCACTCAAAAGTGGGTGAAAAAATAACATAAGCAATAGACAACTTTCCCACATCTTAGGTCACTCTCCAAATGCAGTTTGAAGAACTTTCTGTGTGCTCCATTTTTTTTTTTTTCTTGTATTTTTAAAGTACAACAAACAGCACATGCATGGGTGTTTATATTAAAAAGCTGATTTAGGGGGACATCATTTCTCTAGAGATACGTATCTGAAAAAGTACAGTGTGGCAAGTGCAATTAGCTTTGTTGGTACAAAAACAGTATAAGATCTTAAAGGACAGATTTGCAATTTTCAACTTTTCCTCAGAAAGTTAGGTCGCTTAGGGATGGACACAGGAGATTTCTCCCCTAAAATACAGCTAGTCATAACATGGCATTTTATCCTACTGTCCAGAAAAAGAATCAGACTATTGTGTTTAGTGCAACTGGGAGGTCTTAAGTTTTTTGGGGGGGTTAATTTAAAAATGATCTGTTATTGGAGGGGTGGAAGCCTGAAACACCCACTTGGCCAAGGATTGTGCTTTCCTTCGTTCAGTGTAGAATACTTATTTTGCGTTGGAAGAGATCAAGAGATTTGTGCATTTCCTCAGGAAAATCAGTCGAAATGTTTTCGAAGTTACTGTGCATCCACAGTGTTGGACTTTGTCTACATCAGAGGCTAGGAGTGTTATCTGTTTGAAGCCCACTGCTAAGTGTGGTCCAGGCTAGCCCTGCAGTTGAGGAATGTGGTGCTTGTTCCTCATATTGGAGGCATATGAGGAAAGTCCCTCCAAACTGCTCTTTCCCTGCGTGTAGCTGTGGCATTTCTCTGGTAACTCCAGGTCTGTCTCCCATGGGGCAGATGTGGCATGGAACAGAAGATGCATACAGGTGTGATAACTAATGCTAATCTAACACCAGTTTGCACTGTTCCAGAGGTTCAGCCCCCATGCCAGGCTGAGGATGTTCATGTGTTGTATGTCTGTGAACTAAGTGGCTTGTAAGTGGTATTTTTCATCAGGCTAAAGATAGTTAGAGTGTACATTTGGGCAGGAGAGCTGGAGTGTGAAATTTATCCATAGTACTGTTCTCCTTAAGTTTTTTCTCATTGTAATTTCATCAGAAGATAACTGCTCCAAATTTTTTTATTTTCTTTGAAATCTCTCTGTGAAGTTCAGTCTTACATTCCATCACAGGGAACTGAGCATCAGGTCTTAAAAGCTTGAGGGGGCAAATTCAGATTCTTGCCAGGAATTGTTGCCTATACAAGTTATGCTCCACCAGCTGATGCATGGACTTCACAGGTGAATATATAGGAAGCCTTCTTCCCCTGATGAATGGAAAAAGAGTAGATTAGTGCACATGGATACACCCCTTTTTATCTTTGGCCAGTGAAAGAATAACCCCCTCAAAACCAGGTTCACATGTAATAACAAAAACCCTGGGATGTGTTAACCAGTATTGATGGGGGGGGAACAGAGTGGCTATTACAAGTCTGTTCTCTGTGAGAAGCAAGTTTACATGTTTTGTCAATTTAATGTAGCTGTCTCACTCATCATCCTCTCACTCGTGGAGACAGAGGGCCCAGTCCCATGCTGTTTGTACAGATGCTGTTAGTACAGAGACGGGGGAGGAGGAAGTCAGGGCAATCTGAGGTCTCCTCTGTGGCCACATCCCCAGCTCTTCTCGGGAACATTTCAGGTAGGTGCAGGCCTCTCACCTTGAGCACATTTCTAGCACAACATCTTTGTTGCCTTGTGCTGGTATAAGGAGGTTCCATTTGCACCAGTGAAGCAAGCTTTCTGCAGCCAGCATGCGTCCTGCTTTTTGGTTTAATGTTTCCTTACCTTGAAAAAAAGATAATCCAAACTGATGTTCTGTGTACATGAAACAAGAGCCAGCCAGATAGGTACTATGGAATAGAAAACCTCACTGCTCTGGAATTCAAATGTGGACAGACAGATTTATTTTTTTTTTCCCTATAAACAGTGCTTTAGGGATATGACCTGTCATTACTTAGAGATTTCCAGCAGTGGAACCTTTGGTGTCTGTCTACCACCCACCTAGTACCAAAAATGCCACCAAGAAATCAGCTTGTCATGGGACTAAAATAGTCCTTAAATCTTAGCCTCAAAGGACTATGACACCTGCTCTCCTGTGTCTTCTCTTTCTCTCCATATCTACTCCACTAATCACCTATTAGCTCCTAAGGTACCAGAAATAAACACCAGCAGTCCCAAGGTTCAGACAGTGTATATTAAGACCTGTGAAAACAGTCTTTTGCAAGCATTTGTCTGGAAAATAATACCTAGCTTAAGGATTTAAAACCTATTGAGGTTTCTTTGTTGTTTCAGGCTTCTGGGAATGGTCATTTTCTTAATGTGATAAGAAACTGAAATGTTTTCAAAGAAAAGACACTTAGATGTGTGGCCTGCCTGGATTAGTAAAACTGGAAGCTGCTGTTCCACGAATCCATTAATTACTACAAATCTTCCTGGCAAGCTGCTATATATTTAGGTGAATATTAGGCTGTGATTTTTATATGTATACTAAAGGTATTTAAGTGTCACAATTGTCCCACAGTGTAATAATATTTGAATTTATTTAATTTAAAGTTGGATAAGCTTGGACTTTTTGTTCATTTCCTCCACTCTGAGGGATGAAATAGCATGGTGTGAAAGCCTTTTAAGATTCAACAATATTGTTCAAGCATAGCATCTGCAACTAATAACTATGTAACTTTGAATGAAAAAAAATGTCTAATTATCATGGAAAAGGGAAGATGGTTGACTCATCTTCTGCAGTTTGGATTACATGTGTGGGATTGTGTTTTGGATGGAGCACTCCAGAATAGCAACACTCCATCAAAAACACAGTCATGCACCTGTACTCCAAATGGCTGAATAAGGCAAAACACATGTCATCTGAACACTGTGAATCAAATTAAAAAAAAAAAAAAAAAAGACAAAGAAAAGAAAAGAAAAGAAAAGAAAAGAAAGGAAAGCTGGAAGAGAAATAAAGACAAGTACCATAACATTGGTGTGTGTGAAGAGTTGTTTCTTTAAAGCTCCCTGAGTGATTTATTTATCGCTAAACCTCTGTTCGCAAGCCATGTCTGATTTTTCTCGATGCTGATATAGACACTGAAACTGGATATTATGGAAAGGGCTGCCAGCAACTGTTTGATCCTGATAAATTACAATAACAGGCACAATTTACAATGAGAAGCTATTGCTGCTTCTGGCTCTAATGTGTGATGCGGTTTAAAACATGGTGGGCCAAAATTCCCTTACCTGGTGGCCCCCTCAGACCATTTACAGAAAAGCGTTTAAGAGAGCCACTGAGTAGAAGAAAATTACATTCACAGCAAGGGCCAGGCCCAATTTTATATCAAAGGTGAGCATCTGTGTGTGTGTGTATCTGCCTGCATTTGGAGTGAAAGATGTGGGGAAAATAAGCAGAAGAAGCGTGTATAACCCACATGTTTGGAAACTTGTGTGTTCACTGAGCAGCCCATTCCCTGGTTCCTTCTACATGTGTGCACACCCCTCAACACCCCCCACACCACCACCCCTCACAACCCCCCTTTATGCCTGCAATGCATATGTGTGGTGAATATTGAAGTATTTGCTCTGGAAAGTTAATTGATGACTGGCTGCTTATTTGATCTTCACAGTGTCGAGTTCAAAATGTAATAAATGATAAAACCCACCCAATAGCTGGACTTGGAAAGAGGTCCAAATTCAGAAAAGTGATATGAATTAGAATCCCCTGCATATATTTTTCTGCAGTAGCATTCCCAGACACCTGCCCCTCATTTCAGAAACTTATACAAGCCACAGTCCACACCCAGGAGATGTTTCATTGCCTAGAATCTTTTGACAATCTCATCAGGTGCTGTTTTTCCTCTTTAGGGGACTTTGAGTCTAATCAGATTAACATACATGTTCTTACTGATGTGCCAAAAGTTAACTGTCATGGAGGCTAATGAAGAATGGAGTGAAAGGCATGTTGCAGGAAAAAGAGGAACAAGAAAAAGATACTGACTACATGTACATGAACCTGTGCATACTCTGATCAGCTCATGTTGCTGGTGCCTCCTGTAGTGAAGTGTACCAGGGCAGAAGGGATAATTTCATACACCTTTATTAATAAAATGTTGAACAAGGCTTCAGAAAGTCTCCAGGAGTAGTGGTGATGTTCAGTGTCTCTGACGGATTGTTTACTCAACTTCTGAAGAACTGTAAAGCACCTCGCCTAACACTGGATTCCTGTCTTTGGGAAGTGTTCACTCAGCCAAGACTGTATCATATCTCTTGCCTGACCTCATCTTCTGTTAGCTGCCTCATCCAGCCCAGCTACTGTTAGATTCACACGGGATAGGTCCAGAGATGATCAGGAGAGGTTTTTCTCTATTTGCAGCATGGTTCTCTCTTACTCCAACATATATAAACACTTGCATGCAAACAGCAGAATCTGTCCCCAGTTCTATATTCACAAACCTAATTTGTCTGTGTCCTCTGCCTCTGACAAGTAAACTTTTGCATTCCTTTATTTTTCTTTTCTCATTTTCCATTTAAAAACCTATGTATATTCCATTAACTATTCCTCTTTTCCTTTGAAGAAATGTATGCACACATGAACCTACCACCCCTTCTCTCTACCTCTGCTTCCCCAGCCTTTTTACAGGATCAGTATTTCCTGTGACATCTGCTGGAGAGAGGGAGGCAGAATTGCTGCATGTCTTTAAAGAGTGAGTGTGTGAGCGTGAACACACACGTGCACACACATGCTCTGATGTACAGGTGGAGTGAGTGGTTCCCTGGGTCATGGAGAGTGAAGCAGAAGAGGTGAACGTGTCTCTATAACATGGACACAGTTTATAAGAGACATAGTATGAAATATAGACCTTGAATGCAAAGGGGACAGACTTTGAGGACAAAAGGCACATATGTTCCCATAATTCTAAATTTAGACAAATGTTTCATGTCAGTATCTATGTGTGAAGGTGCAAACTACCTAAGAAAAGAAGCTAAGAATAATTTCTAATGAGGTGCCCATTTTCATGCTGCTGGAAATTTTCTGCCAAGAATTAGGTTGGATAATTCCAGGCCAGGTTCCAAGACTACATGCCTACCGGGGGGGGGGGGGGGGGGGCATACATTAGAAATTGAAATTAGATATGACAAGCTGATCACAGGAGAAAAAAATGTTTAAGTCAAAATATTTTGGAAAAGAGATCAGCCTGAAATTAGATTAATAGTTGCAAAAAGTGGCCTGAATTTTCAAAATGAGGGCAGTCTATGGGAAATGCCTTAAATGAGTCTTTTTTTTTTTTTTCTGAGCAGACTGTTCAAATTGCCAAAAATGAGCAGAATTTAAGGAATTTGTTTTCTCAATTGGTCCCATAGTGAAAGAAGAAGCATGACTATCATTTCCCTACACTTCTGGGGAGTGTGAGTTATGTATCTACAGCTTGGTGGTTTCCCAGAGTAGATAGGTCTGATGTCCTGTCTATTGGAAGTACTGTGGTACTGGGACTTGTAACTTCTGTGACCATGAATTGCCCTCCAGGAAAGCAGCCATAAAGACATTGCTTTCCCTAGTAACTGGTTCTGATCTGTAATAATGATTACTTCTTTTGATAAAAAAACATCTAATCCAGCACTTAAATGTGTTTGACTTGAGCCTTCCAACTTGTGAGACCCCCTCTGTTAGATTAAAGAGCTCAGAAGTGCACTCTATTTCTTTTCTGTGGCAGTATTAATATATTGAAGCCAAACCACTTCTTCTTGACCAGCTGTGACTTGAGGTCGGCAAACTTGCTGTGGGGAGCTACTGATTTCATTTTAAACCAGCTTATATGATAATAGAGCATTAGGATGTGCAAGTCACTGGAGTTTACCTTCCCACCTGCTTGTGCGGGCTCCGAGCAGCAAATGCAAGCGATGAGAAAGTTAACGACCAGCGACAACAGAGCTGGCCACACGCAGTCCCCCCATCTGTCAGCTCGGCTTCAGCTGAACCGACATTGCCACAGGGGGTGCCGTAGGTTTTAAGAGAGAGATTTCCACGTGTCCCTTCTGCCTTCTCTAGGCAGCAAACTACTTTGCATAGTTCAGATTTCATCATGAGCCATGTTTACTGAGTTGTCAGAGATAAGCCTGTCTCTAGAAGCAAATGTTGGGAGCGGGAACAGAAATGCCAGCAGTGAGCACATATGGCACTGTTTGTACTCTTACGTTTGAAAGAACTAGACAAGTTAACAAATACAGATGTTAAAAATCAGTAAGAGTGTTTAATGAAAACAAACAAAATACTGTAGTCTATAAAGGTAAACCTGTTTTTCTTTCACTCCTTTTGACAAGCTGGGATTAGTGTTTTTCTGAACCTATACCCTCCTTGACATATGGGACGTTTTTGAGGGACATTAGTCCCAGCAGATGCTGCGTGGCGCTTGGGTGGATGCCTCTGATTTTTAGTTAGTTAATAAATCAGCTTTTACAACCATGTGTATCCTATGATTTAACACATGCATAACAATAATACTGGATTAAGAAGAACAAACTGTTTCACTGCAAAGGATATTTTATTTCTTAGTAATATTGCATACAATGAGAGCTTTTCTGTAACATAAACAAAGGATTCATGCTATTTTTTCATTTAGCCAGTGCCCTTCATCCCCATGGGTCAAATTGTACTTGGAATTGCATTAGTACAAATGCAGAGTACCTCCACTGAGCTCAGTAAAACTCTTTCCATTCACTTCAAAGGATGCTGCTTCAAACCTCATGCAGCCTGCTTTCCACAGGCGTCAGCAGCCACTTCCTGCCTAGTAAACTGCTTAAGTGATGTTCCCTCAATTAGCAGACTCGTGTAATGCTTTACCTAATCAGAAGGTTAAATAGTGTCATGTTGCTTTCCTACAAAAATCTTTTTCCTATGTATCCTGCTCTTGTTTTTGGAAGGAAAATTTTTTTTTTAATCTTTAAGCTACCACTGCAGATATGTGCTAAGCTACAAGCACACATGACATCATCCTTGGCTTCAGCCTTTGAAAGTGAAATGGTATTTAAAAATATGAAATTCTGGTAGCAATGTCACACCCGAAGTTGAAGTTTAAAACAAAGCTGACAACAAAATCAACTGCCAGGAAATGGACTATTTTTTAAATTAGACATCTATCATGTCAACTTTGAGTTAATCTCTGGAGCCAGCTCAAGAATGGATGAGGTAATATTTGCACATGTTGTGGATAAGATAGAATGAAAATGAATTTTCTCTCTCTTTTTTTTTTTTTTTTTTTTTTTTGGCAAATGTGCTGCAAAGATTATGAAGCCTGATGGTTGGAATCATGAGCTGTGATTGAGGGGTTATGTGTGAAGCAGCAGATTAGAATGGTATTAATATGTTGCATGATGATCTCTGAAAGTCCCAGGCTATGTACAAAGTGGGGTGAATAGGGGCACTTGCAGGAGGTAGGAAGACAGGTGATAAGTGGAGGGTTGACATAATTCTGGAGAAAGCTCTCAAAGCCAACACCTTTAGTGGATAAGTTTAAGGACTTGGTCTCACTGCTTTAGTTATGAGTGCCAGGGGTTGAGGCTTAAAAGGCAGTTAGGACTTGCTGACAGAGCCAGCTAAAAGATGGCTGGATGTAAGTTATAGTGCACAGAAGAAATGAAACACTGAATCATAACCTGTTACAAGAGCAACCTCTTTTGCTATTACAGAAACTATCTGAAAATTTGTTTTTGTCTGTATTAATAGTGCTTAAAACACATGCGAATTACAGCTGGGAAAGGAATTTCACTAATTCTTGTTTTCTGTGCTGTTTGTGAAAGCTTTTCATAGCCTTTGTCCATGCTGTTCTCTAAAGCATATTCCCGGCAAAGGCCAACATTCCTTGCTCAGCGTTTGTATCCAACTGCCTGTGAAAGGTTGACACGTGCAGAAAGGCATGGCTTAGGAAGTGTGGGGCTCAGGTGGCTTGTTCTGTCTTGTTCTTTTTCGGTGGTCTTGGTGCTCTTCTCTGTAATCTTGGCAGTTCTGGAGACCCAGTTAAGTTAAATTAGTTCTTTCCAAGACCTTGCCCAGAGGTCCATGCTGCAGCCTTGTCCGTAATGAACAGCTATAAACTGCTAGTCCTTTGATCTGTTTCTCCGTACCACTGGAGTTACTTAGCACCTCCTGGAAGTGTGCAGGAGCAGAGGCCGGACAGTTCTACTCCCACAGGCAGGGATATGAGGTTTTTTGGACCTTTTGTGCCAGTTTCCCTTGGGGATGTAAATGGAAGAGGACTGAAGGACATACAATGAGCAGGAATAAAAAGATGTGTTTCTATGGGAATGTGAGGGCCAGGAAAAGAAGTGAGAAAATAAGTCTTTGAATCAGAGCAGGAAAGGTCTGTCCTACAGCCATCTCCATCTCTTTTGAGAGATACGCAGAAAAGAGGTGGATTTCAGTCACTAATGTGGTATTTTTGCTGTGGGCAACTGTGAGTTTGTTACAATCTTTTGGAAACCCCACAGTCATGGGTGCTGCAGTCTTTATTCACAAGTAACTATTACATATCCAACTCCATTCATATCTGCTCTCCAGCTGAACAATAGGTCTGAAAACTGATTAGCTGTGTTTAGGGCCAGGACACTATTCTGCCTAAAAATGCCAGAGCACGTTCAGGTGAGAACCAGCAAAAGGTGAAAGAACTTAGTGCCAGCCTTAGCTGTGGACATGACTCAACCAATGAGCTCAGCTTCCTCCAAAGAAGAGCACACTGAAACTTCTTGTAGGACCACACAGAGCAGGACACAACACAGAGTATTTTCAGTCAGCTGCTACTCTGCAAATAGATAAAGAAATAAAGTCATTAATTTAAAAAAAAAAAATCAGTGTTTTTTAAATTTTGGAGTTTTTTAATAGCATATAAAATGAGTACACAATATTCACTACTTTCAAAAGAGAGTCAGTGGAGAAAATCTGAAGTAACCATGACTAGGATTGGGAAGGAATGGAAGTGAAGTTTGAAAAACTCGCAGTTCTGTGGTTTTTATTTCCCTAAGAGTCAGGTTTTTTCTGTGTTCGTTTTGATTTGTGGAAGGCTGTTTACATGACATTTATGCTGTATACCTCTCTGTGAAGAAAGTTATACAACATATGTGTTAGTCTATGCAGGTGTTTATAACTGTAAATGTTACTTTTGTAGTTTGCCAAATGGAAAATACACCCAACGGCATCTTCTTGAACCTGTAAATAAACTGTTTTCCAGAGCAGCCATCAAGCACATCATGAAAGGAAATGGAAGAGCAATTCCACTGACAATAGCATGAGAATTATTATGAACCAGATGTGAAACAATACAAATACTAGTGAAAACAATAGTTTCTGTCTACCCGAGCATGACAAAGCTTCAGGAAACACAGTGATACGGATTGGATGTGCAGTGAAAATAAGTGTGTGATTCTCTGACTGGAACTGCAGGCTGAAATTGTTCTGGACAAGCTCACAAATGACGTATTGTTGGTATGAACACTAACCAAAAGCCACTCATCCCTTTGACTGGGGCTAAACTTTTCTTGCTCTCCATGGGCAAGGAGCCATGGCATTCCACGTGGGCATCAAACCCACATCTCCTTTCTGCCCTCCAGCCACAATTCTGTTACAGGTCCCTGTACTGCCTGACCCCAAGGGCACTTAGCAGGTTTACACCATGTAGAGGATTTGATTCAGTGCTTCAGCCCTTGGTATCTGGCTCTGTTTGTAATGCTCCTCTGTTTGTGTGTGCCTCCCCGAGGCAGCTGGGTGCTGCTCTGGAAGGGGAGGCAGGGACATGAAGCGCAGCGGGTTGTGCACCATGTCTGCCAGCCCACTGGGGATCTCTCAGACACAGAAGGGCATTTTGAAGGGCACCAAAACCTATTTTTGGGCAGCTGAGTCATGCCCTAGGTGTTTCACACAGCAGTAAGCTCCAGAAAGCTTGGATGTGAATGTGAATACTAACACTACACTATGGGCTGTGGCTGAAGGTTGAATATAGTGCAACACTGGCATTTCAGAAACAGAAGATAAGGTTTCACTCTGGAATTTACCAGGGTACTGGTGCTAACATGTAAATTAGGTGGAATAATCACATTTTGTCTTTTTAACTAAGCTTAAAGCTCTTCCTTATCGGCAAATGAAGTGTTTACCAACTGACCAGGTTTCTGTTGAGACTGGGCAAGGGCAAACTGATGTGATTAAAATCTCACACCTTTTTTTTTTCACCACCAATGTTTCATGTGAGAACTTCAGCAGCCTATCTGGCCTCAGTTGGTGGTTTTCTAAGTTGCCAGATTTACTTCAGCATAGTGTGATAATATTATTTCAAAATAGCCACATCATCAAGTATCTTTCAAGATGTGAAATATTTATAAAATATATATTCCTGTTTCAGTTTATACAAACTCTGCCATCCTTTACCTACCAGACTTGTGTCATGTGAGCTTTTATTCCATTATTAAAAGGGAGATGTGAAGTCATGTGGCCATCCTATCACAAGCTTTTGCCAGCTGTAAACCTCATCACAGTTCCTGTAAAGTACATTTCCACAGATCAAGTTACTGCCAGGGAAGACTTTAACAATCTTCTACCCTACTTTCAACCCTCAACAATTAGTATTAGCAAATGGTCCAGGCCACTGCCTGAATCACATATGATTTCTATTCAAGAAAGACCAACTTTTATTCAAACCAGACCCATAAGCTAAACACATGAGTTTCTCTCCTTAAAATAATGAATCTGAAGTAGTTTCTATCATTCATTTTAAAAATCACTCTCACATTTGAAATCAAGTTGGCTATTTTCCCTAGTCTGTATTAGCCATCTGGTAAGGGTGACTTTTCTAACACTGGTGTCTAGAGCTAGGATTTATTCTTTAAAAAAAAAACCCAAACCAACCATCTTCCCCTTCCCACTTTAGTTTTTTTCATTTTTGGAGCTTGTCCTTGTAATATAGACAAAACTCATCCTATCTTTGAAAAGGGAGGAACCCCCCCCCCCCACATGGCATAACTTCCTCTATAAGATTCTTAATATATTTTACAGTCAAAATGTAGTTTTGTATGTGATGATTTAAGAAGGCACACACATGCTTTCAGGTCATTAAAGTGCATTGTAAAAATAATAGAGACACAAAGGGCTTATTCTCAAGAAACGATGCACACGCTCTTCTCCATGGAATATTGAAGATCTGTTTCATTTTTCAGTATAAGGCAAGTCCAAGATGCTATTTCCTTACCACATACCTCAGCGGTGCATGACCCCTGAAATAAAAAAAGTGAGGGGATTTATATGCAAAAGAAAAATCTTGGCACTTCTTAACATTTTACTGCTCTTCTTAAATAAAAGACCTTCAGAACAAATCCTCTTACTGCTGTTGCAAGGGGGTTGTTCTGTCAGAGAGCCTCATTCTCTGTGAATGCTGGCCTGAGTGAGTCAGGGAGTTAGATGCTGCTTTGTAACAAGCTCTAGTGAAACAAGGTGTATTTAAAACAGCCCTTTGTCCCTACCTGATGACTGGCTGTTCACAATAAATGTGGATGAGAGATGGTATGTGGGGTTTTGATACACTCACTAACAGAATTGTAATTAAAATCTGAAAGCTGGATCAACCAGAACATTTTTCCAATTAAGTATAACCCAAGGTCTCTTAACAGGTACTTTTTGGCAGAAGAAAGCTGTCAGTATGCTTTCCACCTCCTTTAAAAATATAAAATATCGTGATACACAGAAGCAGGGATCCATAAATTGCCTCTCCATGCAGTGTAACACCCACAGTATTTCTTATAGTGGTTGGTCTTGGCTTAGTCTGTCCTTGCAGTGGTTCAAGTCTGTCCTCTGTGAAAGCGTTGGTTCTCCCTGGATGAGTGAATGGGAAAGAATTCAGCATTTGTCACAAATCTTCCTGTATCCCTGCCCTGTTAACAGCAGACCACCTAGACAAATTCTATAATAGAATAATAGAATGTCTGGAGTTGGAAGAGACCTTAAAGATGATCTAGTTCCACCCTGCCTACAATGGGCAGGGATACTTTCCACTAGACCAGGTTACTCAAAGCTCCACTGAGTCTGGAGTGTAACACTTCCAGGGCTGGAGCATCCACAGCTTCTCTGGGCAACCTGTTCCAGTGCCTCACCATCCTCACTGTAAAGAATTTTCTCTAATACCTGATCTAAACCTATCTGCTTTCACTTTGAAGCCATTGCCCCTGTCGTATGATAATCTGAGAAAGCCGAGTGAAATGAAATTTGGTAACAGAAGTCCCTGCAGGTATTCCTGGTTGTGCAGCAGCCTTTATCTCAGGTGTTGTGCTTTGTCTCACGGAGTCTGTGACAGTGTGTGAGCATCAGCACAGCAGCTTTCACATGTCATGCCACTTGCCAAGGCTGCCCAGCAATGCTTCCCACTCTGCATCAACCAGCTGCATCCCCAGCATGAGGACAGCAGGAAAGGGAAATCTGGGGCTCACAAGCAGCAGTGTGGAGGGAGGGATAGCCTAGCCAGGGTCTTGAAGCCTTGGCCTCTATCCTATCATGAAGGGTGTCCAGCAACTGTTCATGGTTTCTGCTGGTGCAAAAAGGGGCTCCTGTACCACAGACTGGAGATAAGCAGCCAAAGGTTTCAGGGAGAACGAGGTCAGTTTGGTTTCTAACTAAAAGAAGACATGCCTCTAGCTGAGGTTTTTTAACCTGCCCTTCTAATCTGTATAATAAAGGATTGCTGGTAATAACATTTTCAACATTTTTTTGAGGGAGGGAAATATATTTTATTACACTAGTCTGAAAAAGCAGGCAAGATTTCAACAGACAAACTCTTCCTCAGATCAGTAAGGGTATGCCTAGAGAGCCATTAATGTTTTGTGTTTGTAATTACTTTCGTGATAAAAAAATGAACTAAGATGTAAGCAAAATTGAAAGAAAACTGAAATTGCACAGTGCCCGAGAAAACTTTTCTGTCATATTTATACCACTTAAATGCATTTTGGGAATCTGAAGTTAATCACCAGTGTAAAATCTCTTAAGTATTGCTGGTGAGGTGAATAGCCATTAGCTCATCAATTATCAAGAACTTAGAAAGTGTTTAGAATATTTAAATTAAATTAAATTAAATTATTTTTTAAAGTGAAATAGTAAATAGACTTACTGTTCATAGAGATAGATGTGGTAAGAGCAGGAAGGACAAGCACTTGCCACCAGCACTCTTGATCTTGAATGGTTCTTTATTGAGCAGCCATTGCTACACCACACTGTTTACTTATGAGGATCTAGTCCACACATCCCTGCAGGAAGATGCTGTTTGACTGTTCTCCCCATTATTGCTGCCATTTCCAGCTCCAGAGCTGTCACAGTCATGAAAGGTATTGAAGATCCACCTGGTGCACACTCCTGGGGAGACTCTTCTCAGTCTGTGACTGCTGGCCCAGAACATCAGTCCCACCTACAGGGAATTATCTGACATGGCCCACATCCTCTCCTGGGCTGCACTCAGACCTGGGGCGAATTGGGAATACAGTATCACACAAAATGGCCTATTTTCAGTTGTGTCTGTCTAGACCATTTCCTTGTTCCTTTGGCTCAAGGGAATTCTTCTCAGTGTGATTGCTGGAGCGTGCACACAGAAGATATGCTGGGTTTTCTGCAGGTGATGCTTCACAAGTTGGAGTTGCATTGCATGGCATTTCTGTGGATAACAGGTCAATGAATTCCCACTTGAGTCCTTTTCATTTGATCTTTGCTGGGACATTAAGCTTTGCTATTTGCTGCAGAGCAAGGGTTTTAATAGTCTCTGTGACCCTGGAGAAGCTGAGATGCAGCCTCCCTGCAGCCAGGGGCTGTCCCCCAGCAGGTGCCCAAGGTGGCCACCACTCGCCTCATGGCTGCGGCCCCTCGTGGGAGTCAGCAGAGGGTGCTCCTGCAGCAAGGCAGTGCTGCCATACAGCCCTGCGTTAAACAATGTGCCCGATAGGAAGTAATGGTTTATAAATTATTAACCGCAGCCCTCTGACACACTAGCAGACTCACATCTGTGGACATTTTATATAAAAGACAAGTAATGGGAGAAGGTGAGATCTTCAAAGTGTCTTGTAACCCAAGAAGGTCTGTACTGTATAAGCACAGGAGGCAGCAAGGGATTACAATAAGTTGTGTTTGTTTGGGCTACAGGGAGAGCCCCTGCTCTTTGGCCACTGTTTGATTCCTGGGGCCTGCACGGAGCCTTTGTCAGCAGCAAGTTTCCTGATGGCAATGCTGAAGGGAAACCCTGGAGGGAATATTTCAGCTGCTCCCTTTTGGGTACGCAGGCCATGGCCAGCTGCTGAGTGTTTGCCGGCTGCCACAGAATGTGTGGGAATGTACAGGGATGTTACAGGGATGTGCAGGGATGCGTGGGGATGTCTGGGGGGTGGGAGGAGGGCTGCAGCAGAGAGGTAGCATAGCTAAGGGTCGAGAGCAAGAAAGGGCTGCTGCCAGGAGGAGGATAAAAGCAGAAGGAAAAAGCAAAAAAATAAAGGGAGGAAATACTCCAGTGGCCCCAAATACCCATGGACGTTATTGCATTTTTGGTTTCACACTCTGGTTACTTTTCTAGGCCTTTAAAAAATGTCATGTGTGCCTTGTGTGTATGTGAAAAGAGGACATTGTAGGGATGCTTTGAAATGGGGATCTCAGGGCAGTATGGAGATTCAGTCAGTTTTATGACTTGGAAGTACCCTCAACTTGATGATCTGGAAGATTTGCTGTAGACAGCTGGATTCTGAGTACTTTGTCATCTCATTAAAGGCAGTTAATGCACTGTCAAGGTCACAAATGCTTCTTTCTGGCTGATGTTTTTCTACTCAGCTATTTGCTGGTGTCCAAGAAGTTGGGATTTGGGGAAAACAAGATTTTTTTCTTCTTAAATAATTTTTGCCATTGAAATTCTCACTCAGCATGTTCCTCTTGTCATGTTGAAAAAACCTAGTACAATTATCAAGCATTTGGGTGTAGGCAATAATATAAAATAAATAAAAGCATTTTTGTACTATGTCACACTGTTAGCTCCTGAGGGAAGCTCTCATAACAATGAGAATGGAAACAGGCACAAATTAGGCTGTAACTACAGCTGACTAAATAATAGCCAGAGTTTTTTGTCAAGTAAGTTGTTCAATTAATATTTTTGTGGTCTTCAGCAGAGAGAAATTACTTGACCAATACTGCATTGTTTTTTTCTGCAGATAAAACAACGTTGATACATACGTGCTCCTTTGCCTGGAGTCACTGTCTGGCTTTGCCTTCATATCCTTCTCCTTTAATCACTTCCTTGAAAGACACTTTTCCTAAGTGGCTTGTATGTGTTCTTTTCAAAAAGGCATTTTTAAACCAGAGGAAAAAATCACCCAAACTGGCTTTCAGACTCTTGTAATGAGCATGGCTTCTCCCAATCCATTTTCATTTCCCCTTCTCTTCACCCATCTCTTCTATCTATAGGGGTGGGGGTGTGCCTGCACTTTTTTTCTGTTTCTACATATAGGTGGACCCAGCTGCTCCTCCTGGAGCCCCCTGATCACAGAGAGATGCAGAGTGTGTGTGAGAAGATGCATCTGCCCCTGCAGACAGGGCCTGTAGTTGGAAAGCTATTTCAGTAGTGACCTTTCCTTCTGCTCCACAGTAGAGCCTCCAGCCAGCTCTCACTGCTCATGGAACAGCACTAGCCACATGCACTGAAATTTAGGTAGGTCGGCCCTCGTGTGTGGCAGCAGACATTGAAAAGTAGCTGCAAGTCAAAGAATATGTGATAGCTGGGAAAGAGCAGGATTGTCTGCTGGATATGAGGAAGCTCCAGTCTGCTGTATCCATTGTTGTTGACAGACTCTGTAAGTAAAGACTTTTATAAAGAAAACCAAGGTGTAATATCAGCTATCCATTAAACCAGAGACATTTCAGCTCCTGTTTATCTCAAATTCCTTGGATTATCTTCACCAGTGACACTATTAAATTGTCCTGCCTTCAAAGAACTCCAAATCAAAGCATTTGCCCAAACTAATTCCTCTGGATATTTCATTATCCAGATGAAACAGACTGTGAAGTGGCTTTTTGTTCCCTGGATTCACAGGATTAGCCAGGAGGATGCATAGGAGGAGTTAGGAGAAAAAGGCATTTTAAACCATTGCAAACATGCAGCACCTTTCATTCAAGTAGTTCCAATTTTACCCCACTTTCATAGTGGATCCAAGCAGACACTTGCAAAGACTGTAATTGCAATATTACAAAGTGAAAATACAGATTTTGCATGCAGGAAACTTTTCTGTAGCAGAACATCGGTGCTGGGTTAAACCACAGATGGTGTGGTTAAAAGCATGTTTTCCTCCAGGTTGTTACAGCATTGACCTGACCCTGGTGTATCCCCCCAACACCAGTGGAATTCAGTGGCAAAATTCCCATGTACTGGGAATGGACCAGTACTAGGAAGGATGGGATCCTTGACACCAAAATCTCTTCAGTTGCTGCAGTATTCCCATTGAATTTGAGGACTCTTCACATGCATCGAGGTTTGTTTAATGGACTGCTATATGTGCTCAACAACTTGCAGGATCGACCTGCCTGCCAAATGAGTAATGTAGGGTTGCAGCTGCTTGACTTGGCCAGATTCAGAGCAAGGTTGGGTTGAAGTGGCAATTCTGCCCTGGGGAGTCTTCAGGCTCTGACTCACCTGTGGCAACAGAATAATACTGAGTGGCTGAAGGTGTTCTGTCCCCAGCTGTGTGCTCTGGCTGGCTGAGGGGACTGCCTTCTTATGGGAAGGTACCACCACCATCGCATGGGCATCACCGCAGCTCTAGTGGCACTGAGGTGGGCTGAAATTCCAGCTAATTTCACACTGGAGATTGTGACTGTCTTGTTTTTCAGTTGAGCTCTTCCAGAACAGATGATTTGTTTGGACTTCAGTGGCAGGGATGGAGTAACAGGGTGGGGATGAAGTTACCCCAAACCTAAACCATTCAGACAGTTTTGGTGGATAGCACAGTTAAAATCCTAAACCAGTAGAAATGCCTATTGATCTGTGGACTTTTTAACCTTTTTTTATAAAAGACAAATAGAAGGATATTTTGAAATGAAACATCCTATTTTAATTAGGAAACGTAAAAATATTTTTATAAAATGTCACTGTGAACAATTGACATTTTTTAAGATTTCCTAGTATATAAGTGATTTGTTTAAAGCAAAATGTATTCATAAACTGTGCGTTTGTAAACCTGATGTGTTAATAAACCTTATGCTGTCAAGTCTGAATTCATTTTAAAAAAGCAACAGCACGAATGAATGCAATAAAAACTCCTTTTATTTGTTATTCTAAAGTAAAAACAATGCCAAGGAACATTTTGATGTTCCTCATGTGACAAGTTCCTTGATCCAGCTGAAAGCTTAACTACTTATCTTCTAGCATTGAGTACATCCATAAGCATAACAATATTATATAGTTAAATTTAATGGGCACATCTTAGTCTGCTGCTTTGTCAGTGATGGCCTGAAATCTTAGCTCAAATCTTAGATGGATTTTGCTTGATACTTGCAGTGAATATTCTGTGTCTAGTCTGCAACCTGAAAATGAAATTACTTTACACTAAAGAAATAAGCGGTCAAATTACAGCTTGTTCTTAGGATATTTATAAATAGAAAAAACCTGCCAAGCCTAAAATCTGTAACAAGGCTGTTGGCTATGGCTATACCAAGGGCTTTGCATTTGCCTGTTTCTCTGAAGGGCTGGGAGTAAACCTGGAAATCATAGAAGACTCCATCAGAGTTTCATGAAAAATGCCTTGAGTTTTAAGGATTTGGGGTTGAATTAATATCTGTGGATCAATGACAAAATATTATTTTGGTGTTACAACCATTTTTTCCATAAAATTTTGTTTTGTGCTTACCTAATATAAAAGACAGCGACTGAAATGTTTTTGAATTTATTTTCATTTGGCTGTTGGCAAATTTTGTCTCCTGACAGTTGCAATTCTGAATGTTTGCATGCTCTGCAGGAAATTGGCCATTTTACAAAAGAATTATACAAATCCTGGAATTCTTGGCTTGCAAATGGGCTGGAATGAATTATGACATTTTCCATAATAGCATGTCATCCTTTGTCATGTATAAAATTAACTAAAACCCAGAGTAAAGCAAAAGGCCTTCTGCTACTAGGCTTTTTATAAGAGATCATGTTGAATTAACTGTTTCTTGAACTTCCAAGAAATGTAGTGGCTGGATTATTACAGAAGCCTTTGCTCTATGAAGCTGGGATCCTTTTGTCTTAGGAAAATAATAGGACCGCTTTTTTTTTTTTTTTTTTTTAATTTTTTTTTTTTAAATGGACAGATTCTCCTGGGCTAAGCACCATGATGCCTGTGCAGTTACACCATGGTCAGCAAAGCCTAACAAAGTGAAATTAGTTGGTTCTGTTCCAAGTGTATTTATTCCAGGGTGCTTTCATAGAGTCACCACACATAGGAAAACGGAGGGGTCATCATGGAGCCTATGTGGCACACATGAAAATTTGGATTCTTGAGTCAAATCACAGAAGAAAATCCTATATTTGGGAACAGATAAGAACTTAACAGGATGCTTAATAACTGGAGCAACATTAGATACACTGTATAGATGAAATCTGTATTCTGGGGAATAGTTCTTACCACAACAAGAGATTATGTTTTTATTCCTTAGAGACTGAGAGAAAGAACTGGGGATTATGTATCACTTAAATGTGCCACACACATTGTCTCTGAACACTCTGGTAAAGAGAAGAGCACTTTCTAAGGCCATGGCTTCCTTGCTTAGCTGGATAGCTTTCAAGGAAAAAAAAAAAGAATGAAAAATTAATAAAAGGAGAGGACTTTTTACATGTTTCACATTACCTTTGTTTGTTAAGCTGGAGTATGATGTGTGGAAAAATTTTAAATCTTTAAGGCATCTTTTAATATTTTAGTTACCTGAAATATTGACTGATTTATTAGGTTCTATGATATTGGATCCAGGTCAGTACAGGAAATACTCAGCTGCAGTGAGTCTCTACAAAAAACTAGGTCAGACTATCCATATATCTTCTTACATTATTGGGAAATTGCTTCCCAGATAGCACTGTAAGTAGAAATCTGAGGTTTTTTGCATTTCACCATATCCCCAGTGGTCGCACTGTGACTTCCTGCACATGCTGTTCCAATGCCCCTCTGTCCTAGTCCATAAAAGACCTCACTTCATATTCCCCAGAATATCATGAAATATGCAGACAGTGATATTTTCCATTTTAGGAGCAGAACATGCTGTGACATTCTAGGAAGAAACCTCTGGGTTACACATTTGTGGAGCCTTAACATCTCAAAGGCAAAACAGCTTCTAAAGGTAGGGGTAGACAGTATAATATTTTCATGGAAAAATAAAAATATTTTTGAAAACACTATGTATTTATTGTACTAACAGAATGCAACTCAAATTCTACTACAGCTTCACAGATTTGTGTGAATTATTATACAAAACCAAACTGTGCTATTTGCTCCAGAACCTTCTTCCATTTCATGTTGTATATACACACACAAAAAAATAAGGGAATGAGTGAAAAATCTGCAATGTCATAGATAAAATTCTGCAAAGGTGTAGTCAAGGGTTGCTATTTCAGGTACTGTATTTTGGGATTCTTATTTATCTTAGCCCTTCTCACTTCATCTGACAAAAATATCCCCAGATGCTCCTCTCGTTGCACGCATTGGAGGCTGCAGCTTTCTGCCGCTGTATTGCAGCCAAAATGGAAGAGCAGCAGCTGGATCGAGAGTGCTAGAGCTGAAAAATCCCACTGACAGTCAAGTACTTTAGCTCAACCTAGTTGCAGCAGGTTGTTGTGTAATTTGCTGTCAGCCAGGACACTTCCTGCCAATCTTGGTCATGCTGTAGAATAAAACATCGAAAAAACCCCACACTTTTAGGAGTGGAAATCTACAGGCCTAGGGTCAGTAAGCCCCATTTGCCTCCAAAACCCATTTTTAAGTGTTTCTGTATTGCCTTGGATGCCCAAAGGCCTACAGCCTACCACAGGAAACCCTAAGCACAGGGATTTATATGAAATTAGGCTACCCAAAACCTGGTTCAAGGAGCTGTAGGGAGGTCTTCCATCTTAAGGATGTGCAGGAAAACAGTTTTTCCATGAATTATGAACCAGGTTCGAGGTGCTGACTCTTGTCTTCAGAAAACAGGCAGGACCTGACCTCAGGTTTTCCAGAGAACTTGCCAAAGTGTCAGGGAGGAAAGATTATGAATGGCTGCTGGTCTTCACCTTGAAGACTTGCTGAGACAGGGACCTTCCATACCTGTGGAATAACCCACTAGAAGAACAGAGGATCATCTGCAGCTGACAGAAGGTGAGGGTATGTGTCTTTCCAACACATCCAAGCTCTCTGTTGTACTCAAAAGCAAAGCAAAGGAAGAGCCCAACAATGATAATAAAGCACTGTCACATCCCCACCTCTCATCCAGACAATGGGCCATATATGACAGATACTGTGCTAAGAAAAGAGGCTTCCATACTTGCATAGTCTTGTGATGACCAAAGTTATGTGGAATATAACAGGTAAAGTGATTTTTTCCAGCCTGTTTGAGGAGTTACTTTGCTAACATCCTCACTGTGGCCCAGGAAATGTTAGGGTCCTGTTATATTTGCAGAGTGAGAGGACCTGATCTGTTGTTTACACGTTACTATCTGAAACACTTGTTTATACAGTTTTAGTCACCATATCACAGGAAGAGGATATAATTTGTCCTTCTATAAGCAGAACAGTAGGTCTAAAGAAGACCTGGTAATAAGGAAAGGTTACATAAGTTACCTTTTTTTTTCTTTTTTTGACCTCAAAGGCAAAGGAAATATTTGAAATGGCCTTGTCTAGTAACTCAAAATTATTAAATATATATATATATAAAATATACTGTTGACCAGGTCCACTACATTAAGTCCAAGTGTAGTTCCTTAAAAAGAATTAGGCATTGTAATGCCCAGGTTCTAGACATTATCTATATAACAATATTAGATTGGTACTTATGCACTGTGATGCATGGTTCAAGTGCCTAAGGACCAAAATCACAAAATCCAATAGGCTGAGTTGGAGTCATATAAACTAAGAAATGATGAAGCTATAAATTGAAGGTTCATCCTAGTGTGGAGCTTAGATTATGAACTCTGGACTAGTTAAGACTTGTACCCTTGAATGTCCTTTTGGTGTTAGGTACTCCATCACCCTTTTTATGCAACATCTCCAGTTTAGTTATGCACAACTTCGGGGAAACATTTCTGCTTATTTGCCCACTGGGATTATGTTTTCTAGGTGAGAAGGTGATTCTATCCTGCAGTAGTTTGATGAGGTTTGGTGGATGTAGGGGTGACTGCATGGGTAATGGGCTCCATTTATCCCATCATTTGCTAGATTAACTGAGCATCTGAAACCACCTTGTAAACTGCTCAGTTCTTTGTCTTTCCACCTTTCCAATTTAAGGGTATGGTCTTTCAGTGGAAAAAGGCCTACCGTGTCCTTTATCTTGGTGCTCTATTAGATGTTTTTTTCCTCTAAAAGCTCAGATGAGAGGGCCTAGCTTGCCTAGATCCTTTCAGATGAACTTTTATTATTATACCTCAACCAACAGAGTAGTGGTTACCTCATTCAGACAGCACAGAGTGGTGCTGCCTTGTACTGTACTGTGGCTAAGGAAAAACACAAGCAAAATGAGTTTGCTCACTTCTGTTTCAGGCCATGGAAATTTTGCTCATTTGGGAAATGCAGTTAGCCAGTGGATGAGTTGTCATTACTCGGCAGTGCTCCATATGGAATGGCTGGAACCTCTCCAGCAGCAGGACAGATCTTCTGCACAGTGTCCAAGTCTCACACCTGCAAAGCAACAACAGCATTGCTCACCTTTCATCTGGTGGAGACCTCGATTCCAGGCTGGCTCCAAGCTTGCTGGGTGAGCCTGCCAGAGGCCTTTGGGATGTGAGAGACTACCCCTCTGTCAATGCAAGCACAACTGCTTGCAACACATCCAAGTTAAGTGAGAACCTGTGGCTGTTAAGGAACCTATCCCTAGGAACTAGTTCTCCAGCATGAGACAGCTTTCTTTTCCAACCCATATATCTCCTTTAAAAAAAGTTGCTTCTGGATCAATCACTGAGAACATAAAAAAGTTATTTCTATCTCTGAACGGACATGTAACAAATTCTTAGAGAAGAAAAGTCTCTGTTTTCTCTCTTTCACATTTTATTCCTTGTGGAACAGAGCAGCTGTCGGAACGTGCATGTGTTTCTCTGCAGTTGCATCCACAGTGACAACTAAAAATAATACAGGAGGGAGATAATTAACATATTGCTACTTTTCTCTTTGTACTGTGCTGCTTACACATGTATTTACTAACATGCTGCTCTATCATGGCTCCCATTAGAGTTGTAAAGTTTTCCTACATATGGGCTTTAAGCTTTTCTAAGCACAAATTTGACTTTTATTAGAGAAACTTGATATAAGACAGTAATTTCAAAACTGACTTATTGCACACTTATTGGCTCAATTTGTGAAGTTTTATAAGATGCCATTATTTAATTCCCAGAGCCTGCTTACAGCTGCTGCTGGTCTTCTTGGAACACCTTTTTGCCTTGGCAAAATTGCGTGCTACAATCCCCTCCAGTTGGTAAACACACAAACAGACCATTGAGCGCTGAAACAAAGTATTCTGTATGCTTCTGTAAGTGATCCTAATGCCTGCCTGAAGGGTTGAGTCAATGCTTTTGAAAACCAGAGTTTTCTGTGCATGACCACAGGCAGTGGGTTATCTCTGGAGCCAAGAGTGCTTGCGGTGTGTTTGGGATGGTGAGTGCAGCTGGCAGCATGATGCAGTGCAGACATACTTAAGCCAGTTTTGAACAAGGTGGCTGAGGTATTGAGAGGAGGCCGAGGCTGGGGCTGCGAAACCCAGCTGAGAGGCTGGCTCAGCCCTCGGGCAGGCAGCCACCTTGCTCTCTGCACTGCCACAGCCACTCGTACACATCCTGCCACCTCCAAGCTTCTCAGCAGCACTGCTTGCTAAGGCTGCTGCACAGAGCTCAGGGTGGAGAACAGAGGAGTACTCAGAAAGGCTCTGGCCAGCTGTTTGAGCAAGAGGCATTGCTCCACATGTGCCCACCTCAGGGATGGCAGCAGCCAAGCAGAGCAGATGTCAGAGCAGTGGGTGTTTTCTGCCCCCCAAGGGGCTCTCTGCAGCCATTACTGTGCCTGTCCTGGTCCATAGCCACAGACTGGCAGGCTGGTGGGATTAAAGCTAGTTTGAGGGTGTCCATGTTTCCACTGAAGCTCCCAGGGAGACACAGGTGAGGAACTGATGGTATTTGGTAAGGCTGGGGGGTGCAGTGTAGGGTACTGTGCTAAGCTGTAAACCAGGACTAAGCAGATCATCACTAGTTTTTTACCCTATGTCCAAGTTTTCCCTTAGTATAGAGTTTCAAACTTTGTCTGCTGATATTTGTTCTATGTAGCACCTCTAAGGCTGGAATGCTCATAAGAGGTCAGGTTAACCTCCCTAAGTGGTGAAGAGACCCAAACTGGGCTGTGAAGAGCCTTAAATTTATTTTAATTGCTATCCTGCAACTTTCACAACAGATTATATAGTTACTGTCATCATAGGATTTCTTCTGGAATTGCTTCCTTTGAAGAACTGAGCAAGCACTGTGCAGCATTACAGTGTTACCGGCTGTGGGAGCTGACAAGGAAAGAAGAAACGCTGGTGCTCCATAGAATCATTCTGCCAGTTGGTTGATGTTGTCTTTAATCTTATTCACCTATCTCTGAGGAACCTACAATGATGACTGGAAGCTCATTCCTGCTGTAGGTGATTTTGTTTTCCATATGTCTCAACATTCCTACATCTGGTGCAATAAACCATAACAGAGCAAGCAAAACCATTACATTGCAAAAACCAAATGTGAGATGTTCTCATGTGCACTGTGTATGTATGTATTTTAAAATGGGGCCATTTAGAGAGGTGTAAGAAGGCAGAAACCAGTCAGATTCATTTCAGCAGATATATGGAAGAGTGTCTTTACTGGGAGGCTGGTCCAGAGCTCCGGGCTTTTCCAGAGGGAGGTGGAGGGAAGGAGCCTGGCATCTGAAGTCAGGAGCTCTGAGTGTAGCTGCGCCTTCTGGAGCACCTCTAGGACCATCCTCAGCACAGATTTTTTTTTTTACTTGATGGAACTTCTGTCCAAAACATACTTTTGAAACTGACCTGCTAAGATGCAGTTTCAGAACAGAGGTGCTGATATAACTTCAATTATGCTTATATTAATGCTAGTGATTCAACTTAATTGAAACACTCAAACTTATTTCATTCAATATACCCATTTATAGAGTGTATAGTAAGGGTAACCTGAATCTGTTGCTGCCCTAAGGGAACCATACCTTATTTTCTGAAGCTCAGGGTAATTTCCTCCGTAGACTTGCCACCTTTCCACCAGCTAATAAGTAAAGTATGCTGGAGATTAAAAGTACTATTCAAGATATCAGGTGATAATTTGGCAATCCTGTGATGGGAACATAAGTTTTCACTGCTTATTCATTTGTTTGCTTTGTACTGTTTCAGTCTATAACTTTAATGTTTGAATTCAATACCTGGCAAGATGTCCTACGAGTTGTTAAACTCTCAGGAGAACATAAACGTGGTCTTGGCACTGCAAAAAGCTGAAGATCACTCAGACATAGTATCTTGTTTCTAACAGTTGTTGGCAGCAGGCATGAAGGGACAGAATACTAATGCAAGGCATGTAGAGCTTAACCCATCTTCCCAGTCTTTAGTTATCAGTGCCTTAGTGATGCCCTACACTGTCATCCACTGCAATCAATAACCTGAGATAGACCTACTTCCCATAAATCTGTTTGATTCTTTTTGGACTCCATATCTTACCCACATGTAGTGTTAAAAACTACTTCTGTGCAGGCATTTTAACCGTCTGAAAATTTCACAGGTGGCACAGGGCAAAGAGTAGGTTCAAAGACAGTGTGTGGCTACATCCAAGCAGTAAATAATAATTTCTTATTTTTCTTTGCCATGCCACTTACAATGCTGTCTGTTGCTCTGTAATACCAGTCTTCTGCTGCTGTTTTTCCAAACTGAGGACACCCAACCCATGTATTCTCTCAAATGGCAGGTGCTATGTCAGTGATGCAGCTGACATGCCTGAGGGATGGGATGCCATTCAGAGGGACTTGCACAAGCTTGAGAAGTGGGTTCATGTGAACATGTTGAGGTTCACAAGGCCAAGCTCAAGGTGCTGCACCTGTGTCAGAGCAACTCCTGGTATCAACACAGGCTGGAGGATGAAGGGATTGAGACCAGCCCTGCCAAGAACGACTCGGGGGTGCTGCTGGATGGAAAAAATGGACATAAACTGGCGCTTGCAGCCCAGAAAGCCAGGTGTATCCTGGGCTGCATGACAAGGACAGTGGCCAACAGGCTAAGGGAAGGGATTATGGAGTACTGCATCTGGCTCTGGGGTCCTCAACCCAGCAAAGTCACAGACCTGGCTGGGGAAGGTCCAGAGGAGGGCCAGGATGATGATCAGAGGGCTGGAGCACCCTTCAAATGAAGGAAGGCTGGGAGAGCTGGGTTTGTTCAACCTGGAAAAGAGAAGGCTCTGGGGAGACATTACTGTGGCCTTTCAATACTTAAAGAGCATTCCTAAAAAAGCTGTGAAAATAGACTTTCAGTTGTGTCTTTAGTAGTAAGACAAGAAGTAAGGTTTCATACTAAAAGGGGGTAGATTTAGACTAGCTATAAGGAAGAAATTTTTTACCACGAAGATGGCAAAACACTGGAAGCCCCATCCCTAGAAGCATTCAAGATCAGATTGCACAGGGCTTGGAGCAACATAATCTAGTTGAAGACGTCCCTGCTATTGCAGGGGAGTTGGGCTAGATCACTTTTAAAGGTCTCTTACAACCCAAACTATTCTGATGATTCTATGTGTGGTTGTCTAGGTTGCCTGTCTTGGCATCTTCTCTAATTTTAGTACATAGATTCCCAGCATTTGAGGATCTGGTCCAAAGATGTGTACCTACACATACCCTTAAAATTAATATACAGGACCAATGCCTGACTTTTTTTCCATTGATATATTTTCTCTAGACCTACCCAATGGTTGAGTCAACACTCTAGGATATGTGCAAAGCAGATAATATGTGTACGCTTAGGAGTACAGGCAGAAAAATCCAAAGGTTCTTCTAAGACAATGGAAACTAAAGTGCCTTGGTATCCCTTCAGCTTGCGTGGTTACCTGATGCCAATTTTTTTTTTGGGTTAACTCAGTAGTTTCCATGACATCTCTAAATTTCATCTGTTGTTCTCCAGCAGAGCTAATCCAAGTGTGTAAATGTTTTCACAATGCAGGACTGCATCTTCACATTATGTGCTCTGAGTGCTGTTTTTAAGGACAAGCATTGTGACTTTTCCAAACCTCTTTTCCCATCAGTCTCTTCTGGTTGAACATCAAGAGCTTCCCCTGTCATTGCCTTCATCCTCTTCCTACAGTCATCGTGCTGTGAAGAGCAAGCACGTTATGAAAGGAAAGCTCATTTCCCAAGTAAAATCAAAGCCTCTCCAGGTCTTGTGCTACAGTCCTCTCTGTACTCAACCTATTAGACCACTGTCAAGGGCTGCCCTTCTTTTTCCCTCCCAACAATAGTATATTTTGGCAGTGAAATGCCTGCAGTGCAAATCCTCCATCCTCAGGCCTAGCCCCAGCATGCCGGTCATGCAGCAACTGTTTTCCGGAGCAACTGCATTTCCACTTCAAAGCTATTGGAAAGCTCAGGAAAGGATAAACATGGTCCGTGGACTGCATGGGCCACAATTTTGCCTGGGGAAGGCTGGCTGCCCCTAGAGCTTTTTGGAACCTGCAACTACTGCCCTTCTCTGTGCTTAATGAGGCCTGTGGGCATAGAGCTGATTTAGTGGAAACTAGCAGTCAGAGTTTAAATATGCTCTGATGACAGCTGACTTTACTTGTTAGAGGTGTTGCACAAGGCTGTTGCTAATGATTAAAGCAGATGGACAGGAGGAAGAAAGCAGAAAGCTCGAATGTGTGAGAGGTGAAAGGGCAGCAGAATTAGCCCAGAGATTTCCTGTGGTCTGTGGGTGTTTTGTGTTGAGCGCTAAATCAAAGAATTGTGTTTAATGAATGAAAGCGCTATACTTCAGCAGCTTAATTACAGCTAGCCTTCCTCTCCCGCCACAGTGGGAGTGGGTATTATTTTAGATATACTTGTGGTGGAGTATAAAACTGCCTTGCTTTACCTTTCTGCTGTTATTCTGCAAACACTTAATTTGGGGGGACCTTGCAAAAGGCGAGGCTGTGAAGCATCACTCCCGTGAGCAGCAGGACATCGCTCGGAGGCGAGGGGGAGACCCTGGCTCGGCTGGGTGTTGGCCAGCAGCTGCCTGCCGAGCAGATGCAGTTGTTGCATCAGTTGTACTGAAACTTTGCAGGGTTTTCCTTTACACTGGGCTTCACGTGGCCATGCTGCCATGCCATGTCTTGGATTTGTTGGCACTGAGCAGCTGCTATGGCCCCTGCCCCAGCAGAATGCCTTGCCAGTGTCCCCATCAGCCTTGCAGGGGAACGCGTGAAGGTTTGGGCAGGACAGCCAGCTTGTACACAAGCATCCAGGGGCGTGCTCTGGTAATGGGATTACAGGGAGAAACAAGGCCAGGATGAAGCTCTGAGGTACATTTTTCTTACCATCTCTTTCCTAAGCATTTTGCATTGCATTTCTACATAGTCGTCTTATCTACATAAAAACCCTGTTGATTTTAAACTCAAACATAATCACTGGATTTTTCTGAATGACACCAAAAAGGCCCTCATTCTACATCCAGTCATGAAAAAGAATTTGTAACTACACTGTATTCTGCTTTATGTGGCCATGGTGATACCAGTATGTTCTTCTTAAATTTAAATTAAAATATTAAATATATTTTAATTGTCTCTTAAGACAAATTGAAGTACAACTATATTTACTCCAGCATCAACTGCATTTTAAATGAAATGAAATTAAATTAAATTAAATTAAATGCAGTTTTCTGTCAAGGAAAACATCGGCAATTCAAAGCAAAATTGTGTTTGTTTTGGTGAATTTTACAATTCAAACCCAAACAGAAATTAGTTTGTGCGAACATGTGAGGAAAAAATGCAGTGCTACCTGCCCAAGTTCTTCATATGTTGTTATTTCATGTCCGTTTTTGTGAGTAGTTAGCTATGTATCTGCATTAACTTCAAGGTATGAATATATTTAAATTTCAGATTATTTATTTCACTAGGAGAAAATTAAGTCTATGCAAAAATATTAATGAAATGAAAATAAAACTCTTTGCAACTTACTTTCTACAAAACCTCTGTCTGGAAAACAACATTCCAGTTGATCATTCCAAATAATAACGATGATGATGAAAAAAGGAAGTGCTATAAATTTTGCAATGCAAGTGAATTCCAGAATAGCAGAATTAGCCTTTTTTAAATCTTTCTGTTGCTATTTTATTGCTGCTTTCACGTGCCTATTCCCTGTAATTTAACATTTGGAATGGTAATTTGTTTAAACCACTTCAATAAAAGCATAAGAGTTTCCCTCTGTCGTTTTGGTTGAAAGACTGTATATTTTAGGCAAAACCAGCTCTCTGTTCTGGAAGAATCTGTTTGCTATGAAGAAATCAACATTGACAAAATTGTAGGACTTCTTACATTCTGGTGAAAATAGGTAAATAATTATCAGGAAAAACCTTGTACTAAAAATCAGCATGATTTTCCATTTTCATATGTGCAGGCAGACAAAAGGCACAGATAAAATATTTTATAGAGTTTGGCTCAAGATGAAAAAAGAACCAAACCAAAACAACTTTTGTTCCTGTGAAAAAAAGAAAAAAGAACAAAAAAAGAAAAGAAAAATCCAACAACTTTTGTTCCAGTTATGTCTCTCCAGCTTTGATTTAAGCTTTAGTTTCATTCAACTTAAACCACGTAGCTTTGTCTGGTTTGAGAGTCATAATCATACAAAACAACAATGTTTTGCCAAACACAATAAATCAGCCCAAGTTCAGTCTAAATTTGTCTCACATTTTTCCAAATTCAATAAATATTTATCAGGTAGGACCATGGTTTGAGGTTTCTAATGGATTCCCTGACTGTGTTTAGCCTCCTTTGATGGTTTGATGCAGAAAGAAAACACAGTTCTATTGAAAACTAGAAGGAGGTGACCAAGAGAGGCAGATGGAGATCTGTGTAGACATGTTTGACTAGTCCTCCAGAATTGTTTAACCCATTAAAATATCTTCCTAGTGGAGCACTATAGCAATAATTAGCCACGCACAAGGTAGTGGGCATTAGAGCTATTTCAGTGGCTACCAAAGTCCCCAGTCCCCCTGCTGAATGAATTACTCTTTGCACTAGTCATGCAAAGTTCAAGTCCTTTGATTTCAGGCAGTAATTTTGTTTTGTCTGGGTGATGTTGGGTAAAATTATGAAAAAAATGTAGGATACTTTTCAACTCTGTTTGTGTTCAGGATCTTGATATTACTGCATTTTAGTATCTGGATATAAATTCACTGAGCCTGGATACAATATTCCCTATCAATGGAAAGATTTGTTGTTTGATAGATATTCTTAATTCGTTGAGGAAGTGGGGAACCACGGTGGTCATGTGACATAGAGATTGAAAAATCCTGATTTATAGCGGTGCTGTGAAGTTTGCAACAGTGTCTTTCATTTTATAACTTCGTCCTGCTATCTATTCAGAATTGTTTCATCTTAACTTTGAAATAGAAATGTCTCTGATGAAGTAACATCAACTTCCCTTGAGTACAAGAATTATGAAAGTTTCCTTGTGGCAAGTTTGAAATTAGAGTGTTAAAAATGAAAGTAACAAACACGTGAAAAAAAAGTAGGGTTATCATTAAAGTGAGAAACAATCTGAGACAAATTATGTACATAGCTTGAATGCCATTATAAACTTTTAAAGAATTAAATAATGTATTTTCTTCTGCCATGTTGCAGTAGTGTTATTGCTACATTTGGGGGAAAAAAATAAAGAAATGTTACTTTAAAATGTGATATAATCCATTTTTCCTTTAACCAAACAATAGCTAAAAGAAGAGACACAATTGCAGCAGGGAAAACATTATCGTTAATGTAAGTAGTAGTAGTAGAGAGCTGATTTTAACTACTTTCCCTCACAAAACACACAACTAGAATGTAACTGCTCATGAAAATTAGTCCAAGCTACTGATTGTGCTTGTTTTTGAACACTTTGGTTCCCACTTTTGTGCAGCTGTGAGGGACTTGTGCTATATATACTGTGATGCAGCTTAAGCAAATAGCAGAACGGATATAAAGCTATCTTTCAGTCACATTGCACGTAGAAACATGTGATGGCAATTATGAAGGACAATGAGCTTGGACAAAGCAATATGAACAGGTACTTGAAATATCCAGGCTGGCTCCAACCCTCCTGGTTTTGTTTAAACCCATGCATTGCCTGTGCTGGCCATGCCAGTGGGACCCCAGGATGGGGGAGAACTTGTTCTGGGACTTTTGGGCATAGTCTGACATGTTCAGATTCCACCTGTGTTCAGAACTGTGCTTGTATCCCTGGTTTATCTCTGGAGATAACAGTAGGTGACAACTGAATGTATCTAGAGCCAAGATGAACTCTTTTCAGATTGCTGTATAAATCTACCATTTGAGCCCAGGAAACAAACAAAAAACCCCACTGTCTTTACAGCTGTCTTTTGCAGCTGTCTTTGAAGGAAGAGCTATGTAAATAGCAAAGGAACGTTTTTTCCTCAGATGTTCCTAAAAGTCTGTGGAATAATTTTCCTCAAATGATCAGTTTTCTCACTAGGTCACAGTTGCCCAGGTCTTCATTCATCTCAGTTATATCTTAAGTTGTAAGATAAATTGCATAGGCAAAGGGCAGAAGCACACCCAAAACTTTTGAAGCCAAGAGGGGAACCAAGAAAAATTATATTCAGACACTAAAAAAGAGCCCTGGCAATTTAAATTTCAAGAGCAAGGAAGCTGTCAAAAGCAGGAAGCAAGGAAAAGGTGCATTTGAGCAATGTGGTCTAGTGAAGGGGTCCCTGCCAATTACACGGTGGTTGGAACTAGATGATTTTAAGGTCCTGTCTAACCAACCATTCTCTGATTCTATGATTATACACTGCATATTTTGTTTGACTTCTGAAATGGCATATGTAGGAGATATTGATAAGATTAAAGGAGATTGGAAAGTGCCAGGGCCAAAGAGGGAAAAACCCCAAGTCAAGAATATGATTTGTAACATTGTTTTTTATCCTTTGCTCTGCAAAGTAGGAGGGATGGGATGTGAAACAGTGAAAGAGCGGGTATGGAGGAATTGACACTGGTCAGAGGTTTCCTTTTGTGGCCCTGAATAGGCATGGTGAAGGAGAGAGGAGGCCCCCAGACAAAGGCAAGGAGTGGCAGAGCATAACGTGCAGAAAGCCCAAGGTGCAAATGAAGGCTAAATGTGTCTGTTGAGATGTGTGTGTTCTGTAGGGAAAACTAATTTATAGAGGGGAGAAAGAAAGTGAACAAAAAAGGGAGTAAAACATGTTGAAGACTAAAATGTAATTTAGAAAAAAGGGCTCTTGCAGAAACGGTACAGCATTTTCTACATGTAGCCTAAGAGAATTAAGTGTGGATGTGTGGGATCCAGTCCAAGACTGTAAGTTAAAAAAGGGTATGAAAACATAGCAGCAGGAGTGCTGAACTGAGATCAAGAGCAAGTGTCCTTACAGGTCACTGGAAAATCAGCGTTGGCCAGTCATTACCTCATTGTAACCACTGATATCTTCTACCCAAAGTATAGAGAAAAAACATACTAATCTCAAATATCCTTGTATGTGAATTCTAGATCCGTGATAAACGCTGATGATGCCAAGTGAGGTCTTTAGGTCTTATTGGCTTCAGTAGAGAAATGGACCTTTATCCCCAATTCTGGCTTGCAACCATTTGCTCTGCTGTTTTATAGTGTGTCTGTGGGCCTAGATCCTAGTGGAAAAGAAACCAGGACTTGCCTTACATAACTGAGGACAGGAGAACATCCTTATCCCCACAACAGAGAAAGCAATGCTCTTCTGAGAAGAGACAGTTCACTCCAGTGTCCTTGTAGAGTGTGCTGGAAGATGCTGGTTGTAGAACCAACCACCATTTTGCTTCATCTTGATAAATTTGCAAAAACATATCACAAGCTTGGGACAAGCTGAAAATGAAGCAGAGGCCTGGACTCCAAATGTTCTTTGTTTCATGTGATGTAGTGAAAACAATGGTAGAAGCAATTGACAGGTCATTTTTTAACAATGGAATTTTTCCATTGTTTCACATTAATTTTCATAAATAGTAACGTGACACACGGAGCTGACTTGTGTAACAGTTTGCCATATCTGAGGCTATTCTGTTATCCTGATCATTTTATCACTTGCATATCTGATAAAGACAAACTGGGCATGCTGAATGTGAATCTGCCTCATTCCTCTGACTGTTTCAGTTACTCCTCTCTTTTACTTGCTTTATTAACCCTGTTGTGTCTTCCTTACTAGGCTGCCTGGTAGAAGAGTATCTGAAGGAAAGTCACACAACCCTGGCTTCTGCCCCTGTAATCATCATAAACATCTCATGTGCAATGTCTCTTTTCCATATTGTACATGCTACACCTCATTCTCCAAGGAATCAGAAAGCCTAATGCATGATGCAACACTCGTGAAGAAAATGTAGAGATCTCTTTCCTAAGCAAGTCACCTCTAGCTTCCTTTTCCCAATATTTCCTTCAAGCATGGAACACCCAATTCGTGATTTCCTGAGATATAAAGCCTTAAGGGTTTATTATTCTTATCATCAATGCCTACTTTTAATATTTAAAGAATAGTAGTGGTTCAGACCACTGTTTTCTCAGCCACAGTACAAATGAAATGTTAAAAGAAAGTCCCTCTATCATAGACAAATTAAAATCTTGGTAGATGAGATGAGGAAATGTTCTGATTAAATAAACAAGAAAGTAAGAAAAGTGGAGAAGAAACATATACTTTCTCTGCAATTTTGTGACAAAGCTTTGTTAGTAAGAAGAGAAGGCAGTATGGAAGGCTTTTGAGAGCTAAGTGTCAAGGCTGCAGAGATGTGGCCAGTGTCCCCCACCTGCTGGAGACAAACCCTGGCACACCCAGGTCACTGTTAGCAGAGAGGGTAGCAGGGACTTCATTCCTCAGCATCATTCTGTGTGCAAAGCTCAGATGGCTGATTGCCACTATGGACTGAAATACACAAGGTATTAACATGAGCTCTTGCTCAGCTATTTTGTCAGCTCAAAAGATTAAAAACCAAGAAGGGAAGATGCTGTTTCTCACATATATGCATATTCTACTTCAGGTTAGGGGAAAAGATCTCCTACTGGGTCCTTAAGGATTTGGTATCCTGTGGGTAGCTCACACCAAGTAGTCAACACCATCCACCCCAGAGCCAAGGTTGCCACCCAGCATGCTGCGGCTGACATACAGCAGGATTAGTGCAGGGTCTGAAGATGGGAACCACCATATTGTGAAAGGGTTGTCTGTGAGAGGCACCAGGTCCTGCACCCCACCTTCATTAATGTCAGCCCATGACAAGTCTGGAGACAGAGGCTGCTCAGTGGCTCTGTGCTTCTCTAATGAGCAGCAGCTCATGTATTTCTATGGGAACGCATAATTTCTATGAAAGAAAAACCTCATTGCCCATAAAAGTGTGCCTGCTGCAGGCCTAAGCAGTCTGTGTCAACTCAGTCAAGTCTTTCATTATGTAGGCTTCCTATTTTCTCTGGAGGCTTCATATCAACCTCATTGCTTATGAACTAAAGCAGTCATGAAACTTAGATTGCAATTTCAGTGTACACGGCATGTCCATTTTGAGGAGCAAGGAGTCTACAGCTTAGGCTTTAAATCACATACACAGAATAGGATCCTTCTGCCATCAGACCAACCCCAGCAAATGCTCTTGGCTTGATTTCCAAAGTTGCTGAACATCTGTTCTTGCCGATTTCAGCGCGCTGTGCAAAAGCTCAGCAAGAGCTCAGCAAGTCTGAATGTCAGACTGGCTGCGTGACATCCTGAAGTCTCCTGTGGTACAGGGAGGTCCACAGTGGGTTTGATGCTGGCATGAGACCAGTTGTTTCATATGTGGGAAGAAAGAAGCACTCATGCTCTGTGGCCAAACAGGCAATTGATGGAGGAAATGCAGCAGTGGCACAAAAAAATGTGGTGCAAGCTGAGGCAATCATCACTCCAGCAAGCACAATGAACACCTTCTGGCTACATACATGGCTACATGTGTTATGCATTAGAGTTACACATGTTAACTATACCCCTATATTTTTTCCTTCTGTAGAGATAGCCAAGCCCTGGTACTGAAGGCCAGTTGACTGACAGACATAGCATGATCCACTGGATTCACAAGTCTATGGGCACAGAAGGCCCAAGATAACTGCTGAGCTGCTGACCAGCAGATTGACCTTGGGTGAGTTTCCTTCTCTGCTACTGCTGTTGGTCAATCTGTTCCCTGCAGTTGTAAGCTCCTGTCAGGAAACACCAGAAGGAGCTGGGGGAATAGAGGTAGCTTTTTCCAATGAGTGCTACTGCCTGCTGACAATTAACTTCACCTTAGGAGGGTCGGCGGGGTTGAGCAGGATGGCTTAGGAGAAGGAACAGGTGTTGATACGGAGTTAGGAAGAGAGACAAAGGCCAAGCATAGACTTAGAGATAGCTAAGGTGTGAGAAGCTGTGGGAGGACGTTATCCATCTTTTTGACTCAAGACAGGATCTTCTGTGCTGAAACTGTATCGGACAAATGCATTGCTTCTTACAAACGCTGCCAGTACTAGAAATTGCACCACCTCCTTCTGAAACACCTTCCAGTGTTTAAAGATCCTTATGGGTTTTCCTAATGCCTGGCCTCATTCTTCCCTGCTCCAATTTAAGCATGTTACTGCTTGCCATATCTAAACAGAGGTGGAAAAAGCAAGAATAGGTTTTTCTCTTTTGGCAGCTGCCGTTCAAAGCCTTCAAAGCCTATTACCATTTTTCATCTCAGTTTTCCTTTTTTATTTTTTTTGCTAAGCATTATGAAATTTCTTCTTGTGCCTTGTTTTTCAATCTCTGCTTGTTCTTATTGTCTTTCTCTGAGTCCCTCCCTTCACATAATTTTGAAATGCTGCATCCAAGACCAGATTCAATACTTCAGCAGAAGTCCTCCAATCATGCCAAAGGGTGTCTCATAAATGTCACTCCTATTTATACCCCCATCATTCCCATTTTCTCCAGTTCCCAGCACCAATAGCTCACATTTGATGTATAAGGTAGAGTCACCCATACAGTCCTCTTTCTGTGGGGCCTGCCGTGTAACAAGCTGTCCCTCCTGAAGAATTTAGGCTGCCAATTGCTGAGGAATAAAGCACTCAGAACAAACTAGAAAGCCAGGGCTTTGACACATGATTCATTTTGAACTGGACCATTATTTACTGAGCAAGAACCGGGGAACTCAGCACAAATCAAACTGCTCTCCCAAGTCCATGGAGAGCTGTCTGAACCCAAAACCAGTTTAACCTCTGCAAAGAAAGCTGCTGGAACAATAGTAGAAGTTGCAGCAGCAAGGAAAACAGAAGCAGCGAGGTTTGTAGGATCTGGATGTCGGCCGTACATCTGGGCAAGCCCACTGCACACAACCTGTGATGCAAGCCTTGCACGATGCAAACAGACACGTGCATTTCAGTCCAGCCTACATGTAAGCTTTTAGCAACTGGATCCCCTGGAGTGGCCCTCTTCAGCATTCAGAGACCATTCATTTCTACGCTGGAACATCATGGAGAAGGGCACAGCAAGGGTATAAGGGAAGAGACACAGGGTCTTTCTTCTCATCAGAATGGAAGACTCTTCGGCCTTCTGGTAGAAACTGATGCTTTTTTTCTTCACTATTTGTAGTCTCTTATTTGGGCATTCAGTTCAAATTCTAAAATAAATCAATATAGTGAAAAACAAACCTCTCTCAATAAATAGTTTGAAGTGATATTTTGCTTTCAGAGTCTTAGCAATAATCAAATTAATTGCAGCATTTCAATTGTTCTGTTTGGAAAAACAGTTTGCAGAAAGTACTGCACTGCTCTACATAAAGTCCACATAAGCTTATGGCTTACTCTTTAGTTTTAGATGAGACACAATCTCTTGATATGAATTAAAGAATACTCTGGTCAAATACTCTGTGTGTGTGTGTGTGAGAGAGAGAGAGAGAGAAGCACATAGTGGCTTTTATTTTCTTACTTTTAATAGGGCTATTTTGCGAGGCTGAAAAAAAATTGTTAAACTTGCCTTAATTGATTGTTTAAAGTACCATGGTGGATTTGTCTTTTAAACATAGCCCGTGGTTAAAGTTCCCATTGCATTGTATTTGAAGTAGGTCCTTTGTGCTTTAAAATGAAAACTGTAAAACTTTTGGTGTTTAAGGCTTTCTGACTCCAAGTTAATTGTTTTCCTTTAATATGAGCAGAATTAAAGATATTAAAAATCGACTGCTGGAGCACATAATTGTGGCCTCCCATCTATTCTTCTTGTGGAAATGAAAGGAATATTGAAAGAGTTTCTATTTTACAATACCAGAGGTGGCCATGCATTTACAACTCTATATATTCTTTTAGTTGAATTCTTCTAAACCTCACGCCTGGCTAGCAGTTTTCTCCCAGACGATTTTCATTTTCAAAACATTCACATCCAATAAACTACACGAAACATAGTGTGAGAGAAAAAAGGGGACAGGAAATGGCTCTGTTGCATGGTTATTACATCCTATTGCCTGTGGGTTGCTTTGTTATGAGTTTTAACTATGTAAATATGACGTATATGACATCAGAATTTAATCTAAAGCTACTAGGTGGGAGATAGAGTGTGACTTTATTGTTAAGGCTAAAATCAACTGGGTGTTGACAGGTCTCAAAAGTCACTGAGTATAAGCTTGAAAAGGAAAAGCTCAGACTGATAAGCTGTTCCTTGATTGACAACTTCAGGCTTGACTGCAAGTATTGAAAACAGTTGAGCAAATGGAGGGAAAAAAGTTTTATTTCATAAGAAACTACACTGGGAAATACAGGAGGATTTATAGGCTGACGTAGCACAAAAACCTAAGAAAAACAGGTGTGAGGTTTATAAAATCTGGGAACCGGGAAAGCACATTGTCCATGAATGATTTCCCCATTATAGTTTAATTAACCTTGTAAAAGCCCCTATGCAAATATAATGCCAGAATGGAGGGAAAAAAATAAAATGCTGGTGTCCACTAGCTTCGACTTTCAACAAATCATATGTCAACAGCTCATGGCAAGGAGGTGGGTTGAAAAAAATGAGAAGAAAATAAGAGAAAAGGATTTCAGTGGGAAAAAAATTCACCAGGGAAAACAACACACTGATTTTTCATCTTTCCAGTGAAGTCAGACCAATTTTTGGCACTGTAAAATCCATTATGGAGACAATAAAATAAATACAGTTTAAAGTAGCAATCGTGGGTTGATTGAAATGTTATGATAGCTACACATGCTATATCTTATCAAATATTATCCATGAGGAAGCATTCAATTCATTTTGTGCCAATTATCATACTCTGTGCATCATAAACTTTTATTGCTTGTTATGGAATGCCACTCAGCCAACTTTTTCTTCAGATATTGCATCATCAGATTCAGATGGAAAACATATTTTAATGTGGCAAAGTGTTAAAGAAATCTAATACTCTGGGGCTGAATGAAAAATGTTAAGGTTCATCTCCTGGATAAGAAAAACAATTTATGAATGCAATATTCATTTCCTGAGGTGGGCATAAGCAAAATCCTCATCTGAAACTTAAAACCAACATGTTTGCCTTCACTAGTTTCCTTAGTTTAACTCATTGATGTCATGTATTATGGTCCACTGCTAAGACCACATCTGGGAAGGACTTGCTTTTTTCAGTTCTCCAGATAACTTTTACAGGGAACTCCTTGTATAATTGCATGTGCTGAGATTTGAACCTCAAGGGCCAGCAGATCAGATTTCACTTTTAATATATTACAGGAGAATATCAAAATAATCTACTTGTTTAATCTTGATCATGCCAGCCGATTAACACTTTGATACCCTGAATCACAGATGTTAAGTACTACGGGGTAAGGTTTCAGTGAAGCTTACAGACGATAATGAGGCTTTGTGAAGTTACAGATCCGAGGTCAATTTATTTACTTAAGCATTTGTGGTACACAAAGCAGGGCTGTAGCTATCAAAAGATAAAGTGGACAACATTTATAAAAAACACCCATTGTACATGGGGGTAGGTGTCAAGATTGGCAGCAGCTTGCTGGATGGGATGGGAATATGCCTCCTGGAGGAGGTGACAAAGTGCTTCTGTTTGCTCTTTTAGGGGCTTCATAAGTGAAGCAGGAAAGGCACGGTAATAACAATTCAGTTCAGAAGACTCAGATAAATGACTTATAACAGAATCTCAGTTTCTGATGCACCTCCTACATAGACACACTGACGGTAGTAAACAACATGACTCCCCAGACCCCCAGGGAACACTTAGAAGCAGCTGAGACAGGGAACATCCTGTAATGTCCCCAGTCACAGCTGGCACGACTGAGGACCAGGCTGAATTGTATTTTCTGATTAATTGGGTCAGCTTGCACAATTTGCAGTTTGTCTCTTCATCCCATCCAAAGCCCCATTGATATCAATCACAATTCATTGAATTCAATGACAATTGACCAACAGAACTTAACACAGCCCTAGAAGAATACTTTTCTGAAGAAGATTTTGATTATTTTCTTTCTAAATTCTCAGGGTTTTCACTTAGTAAGTTTACTGACACCAACTGCCTGGTTCGGTAAATCTTCTGAGGGTCATTGGAGGTGTAAAACATATGACAATGTATTAAAGAAGTGAGACAGTGGGCTTGACTCTGCAATCCATATTGATCCAAATACCTGTTCCAAATTATAATCATCTGGATTATACTTGTTTAAGAAGAAACCAGAGATGGGAGGCAATATATTAGGGTCAGTTTATCTAATGTGTAGGACAGAATAGGGAAAGACCTGTACTTGGCTTCTTTGAAGCACTTCTTCAGGATTCTCCATCTGTCCTGCAGTTGAAGACAAAGCTGAAGTATCCTACTCTAGAAGACTTCTCTCCCAAGAATTGGACAATATGTACCTGCAGGGGTTAAGTCTGCCAGCCTGTCCACTAGCCTTTCCTCCCTGTGTGGAAATCCTGTATTGCCAGGATTGCTCCTTTCACCAAGGAGACATCTGAGTCAGTAGACAGTGAGTAGAGCAGGAGCTATTGTCTTTCATACAGTGAGTGGGGAATCAACTGGGTGTTACTGTGTCTGCTGCTCCCACAAGGAGAGTGGATTTATGACAAACTGAAGTTTCCAACCATCCCTGATTTCTCACTGAGCATACGAAGCTCCTCACCTAGTTGAAAAGTCCAGTGTATGTACCATGTAACTCTAAAAGTCAAGGGGAGAAAGATTACTGCAAGAGGGCAGAGCTCTGCAGGTGTCCAACTGTTCCACTGGCAAGGAAGTAACCAGGATCCTGGGAGACCTGGTGACCAACAGCTGCTGCAACCTCTGACAGGCCCCTTCTTCCTGCCCCTGGACATCCCAGTTACCCACCAAAACACTGCTGCTGCCATTCATCTAGAGCAGAGTCAGCTGAGGAAAAAATTCAAGAGTCAAAGAGTGGCCACTTCTATTTCTTTTTCCACTGTTTTATTTAGCTGCCTGCAGTAAAAACCCAGCAGCCTACTTCCAGAAGTGCGTATTTGCAATCTGTGAAATATGAGCTGCTCCCGAGTCCTTGATCTCTCTTTCCCAACTAAGAATTCTTAGTTATTCCCAGTTTACCCTGAGAATTGGTTGGCATCTCTGTGTGCATGATACCAGGCCCTGCTGCTGTAATGCCTCTGACTCACCACTTCATCCAAGGGCTTTTTGAACAAGAAACTAGGACTCCAGATATCCTTGATTTCAACTTCAACCCATTGCTCTTCTAGGGCTGCATTTTCCCTTCTTGATGACAATTAAAAGCGAGGTTTGCAGAACTCACCAGTGGATTATTTCTGTTCTTTTTGAAGTCAGCGGTATCAGATTCAAGCCAAATCTGACCATTAAAAAAAAAAAAAATCCTAAAAATGGATAAGCAAAACCAGTATAGTTTCTTGAATGTGCGGTTGAACTTAACAATTTCTGTAGGTTCTACTCTGGCGACATACTGAGAAAGCTACTGTTCTTCCTTCATGCAGAGAAATACTCTCTATTCCTTCTTCCCACTTCAGTGGCAGGCACAGTTGGATTCCATGCGTTAAAGAATGAGTAGTTTTGTTATTTATTTCTATTTTTAATTTTTTTTTTTTTAATCAACTGTTGCTGGTCACAAATACAGTGAAACACCAAAGTTTTAGTCACAAAGAGAAAGGATACAATCACTTGGCTAGGGCTGTTTGCCATCCTGAGGGGCATGATAAATGAAAGTTACTTAGGGAGGAGAAAAGTTCCCCTACTGCATCTCTCAAACGTCTACATTCACTTTTTGAATGTATTTCCCCCCTCTTTATTAGACCACAGTGCCAGAACTCCCACCTCACACCTCTTGACTCTGGACTTGGCAATGTCATAAAAACAGATCCATCAGCCACCACCAGACCTGGTCCAACAAACCAGTGACAAAAGAAATATGAATATAACCAAAACTTGTTCCTTGGGCAACAAAAATGAGCAAATAGCCATGCAACATACTGCACATTTTTTAAAAACTCTTTTTGGAGTAAAAATATTTTTTTTTCCATTCAGTTATACTTCAAATCTGACACACTATACAGCAACATTTATCAATGAATTTCATAATCCTTCTCACAGAATTTACCACTAAGTTGCTGCTGTTGTTACAGCTGCAGGAAGACTAGGGGTCTTGATCCAAAACTCAGCACTAATAAAGATGTGGGAACTCAGTACTAGAAATTATGTGGGAACCTCAGCCACGCAGAAGATACAAAGTGGGAGAAGAAGGGCATCTGTTTTACCTCTGTTTGTGCCTTTCCAGAAGAGTTGGAGGGGCACTCCATTCAGAGCAACAGGTCAGAGAGCCTGGCATTTCCAGCTGATGTGGGTTTGATCTGGGAATGAATACCTTGGCAAAGCATTTACAGCAGCAGCAAATTAATGTTTCTAAAGCAAATATTCCTGGGTACTCAAGTGGTGGATCCAACCTGTGATCGATCAGCTGAGCAGATGTATGTACTGCAGTTCTCAGCAAAGGCCAGATATTGATCCCAGCTACTTGGGCCTTCAAGCACCAGGGAAAGAAATGAGTGGTACAGATGCTCAGGCAGCAGAGGTGGTTATAGGGGAAATGTGATCACATTCACTGAGGTTATTAACAGTTATGTCATGACTGCTGTATTTTTAATGCGACCATCCATCTTCATTTTTCATCGTGCATTGGTAATGTTCCCTTACAACCTTATTTCATTCTTGCCAGTTAAAGCAACTCTGCCTAATCCTTCTGTCAGGGGTTGTAAAGTAGTAACAAGGGCAGGGTCCACGCAGCTGGGGTAGTCCAAAGCAGGTGTGATGGCTCCATCAGCTTTGTTCTTACTCTTTTAGTTCCACTGTTTCTGTAGAACCTGTAACTTGCTCTGGGGCTCAACTGTGCAACAAAACAAACCATCTTCTGGGAGGTGTGCACACTAAGCAAAAAAGAGCCTGGAGGTCTAGCCGCACCCCTCTGGTTCAAGGTGGCTCACTCACAAAATGTACGCAGGGGGGATGAGCTCCTCACCCAAGGGAGCTGTCTTTGAGCTGGTTGGAAGGCACGCCAGTGGAGATGAAGAGGGAGGGAGGGGACTCCTCGTAGAGATTCCACAGAGAAGGTTTACCGTGAAGGTACCACAAAAGAAAAGCCAAAAATCTGAGGGCATCCAGGGAGTTTATAGTGGGGATGGGAAAGGCGGGGATAAAGGATACAGCCAATGAGATAAAGGGAAGGAGGCGGGGTTGAGGTTGAGGGAACCAATGGGATTAACACATAGGAGGGACTTAAGGAAGGGACCAATGGGGGGTGTCAAGTAACATAGAAGTTTCTAGAACTTATACATATTAACTAAGGCAAATGAATATTTATAATGCCATGCATAACACTGAGAGGGGAAAACATGAACCAATCATACAAAAACATATAGATCACAGAATTGGAGGACTATGGGTTCTCACCCTAAGTTATGAAACCTTGGTGCCTGACCACCAAGCTATGGGTTCTGGAGTTTCTTCCAGGGTCAGGGTGGCTGCAGCCACTTGCACCGCCACAATCTTCTGCAAAAATCAGCTGCAAGACAGAGAAGAAAATGGCTCACGTCACTTTCCCTGGAGTGGCAGTTGGGATGTGAGCCAATCTCTACCAACAGAGATCTGGCAGGGATTGGACATCTTGGACATATCCTCTTAAAAGCAGCCAGCCATGTGAACCAGCATATCTAAGAAAAGAGAGTACTTTGGCCTGTCACCTGTGCAAAGTCTGGTCTCTCCACTGATCTGGTATGAAATGAAAGGATTTTGTTAATGGTGGAGAGGACCAGCACCAGTGTATGTGTATGATTAAGATAACAGTTTCTGACAGTAAGTACAAGGGAACTCTGTTCTATCTCTCCCAGCACAGTGAGTTAATTAGCAAAAGCATCTTGGTTCTTGTCCCTTCTCCTTCCCCTAAACCCTCCTCATGGTTGGCTGCCAGCAGGTAGCAGCATCCCAAACTATGTCACTATTAGCAAATTAAACTGACCATCCTCAGGCACTGAGGGCAGGAAAAGACAGGGTTCAAGCTCTTCTTGTACTCTTCTGAAGAAAGAGGGTGGAAACCTTGCGTTTCCTTATTTTAACAATATGTAAAAGCAGAAAATTCCATTCTCCTTGAGTCCTCCATAACAGAATTTTTTGGTAAAACAGTCCAATGAAGCTGGTCAGCATACAGAGGCAGGCCCTCATCCCTGCTGCCTCAGGATTTACACTTCTAACTTGTTGAAAGATACTATGGTGGCCTCACAAAAAAAGACTTTGTTTGGCAATATTTACTTTGCCCCTGTGCCATGGTTTGGAGATGCCAGGACTGTGCACACATATCTTAAATTTTAGCTTTTTGTTACATATTACAATGTGAGAAGTGAGATCAATGCACATTAGCTTGGTTTCTGTGGTGAATGCTGAAATGCATAAACAAACTGTGAGCATGTCAGCTGTGTTTGCTTAAGGATGTTAAACATAGCTCAGTTCCTAAGGACAGACATATCTCTTGTCCATCTTTTCTTCTGTCTTCTTGTAGATGCTTGGCTATTCTGGAATGGCTTAAACTATGTGAAAAAAAGAAAAGAAAGTGACACAGGAGTCAAGAAACATAGGAGGACTGAGAAGATCCTGCTTTTTCTAAGCTGTGTGCTTTTTTCAACATGAGATACCTCATCATTCATTAAAAGTTATCCTCAAAAACATAAATAGGAAAACCAGTGGCTTATTCACTAAGTTTATATCTTTGGCAGAAAGCAGCTGTAAATAGATTAATTTGTTTACTTGCTGACTAAACTTTGGTTAAATTCTGCTTGGAGTTACTTTAATGTAAAGTTGGAAGGATTCCATTCATTTTCAGTGAGAGCAACTTTTCTCACTCCCAAAAGATCATTAGGTTCCTTCAACACTTATTCTTTATTTTGCCAAGATAAAGATTCAGATGTTTTGATTTTTCGGTTCCATTTCTAGAATGCAGTTTTTCTATGATCCGGCAACATATGGCATGAATATGTTCTTTTCTATTTAATACAGGAAAATTATTCAAAAGTTCAGACTTGCTTTAATGCTTTTCATTCCCTTGCAAATGTTTAATTTTTTTTGATTACCTTCTGAACAATGTCAAAAGCCAGGACCAAGTTAAAAAAAAATGACATTCCACTGAAGTATCTTCCTATTGAAGTGTTGGCATACCTAGGAAAGCAAAAATTTAGGAAAGGACCATTTTCAATGTTCACTTTGTTGGACATCAGGCCTGCCTTGGTAGAGGTTTCAGCAATGAAATTATTGTACATATATATTTGCTTTAATGCCTCTGTTGTTATCATGTATTTTTAACAGCGGTGTTGGTTATTGCCAGATGTCCTGCTCAACAATGCTTCAGCACACATGGGAATGCTTGTGATGGCCAATCAAGTGAGCTGGCAAAATGGAAACAGATGGCCATGGATGTGTGCTCTAACACATCTTTAATGAAACTGGGCCCTTGTGTAGATGATTATGTTGCACTAATCACCATTTGCTTATCCTAGGCCTTGCACCTCCAGTTATAGACCATCTAGTGTCCTAGTTCTGCATTACAACTTGTTTATTCACCTATTCTAGTTTCAGCTGCATGAGATATTAGCAAAGGATGGTCCAGTGCAAGAAAAACTGCTTGAAAGCACAGAAGTAAATCTACTGCCTGGCTTAAGAAATGCACAAAATGGACTAGAAACATGCTAATGATTTATTTTCTGCCTTTTAGCTTTCAGTGGCTTTTACCAGATAATGCTGGGGCCATGTATTCTTGATCTGCAATACAGATCTGGATACAGAGCCACTCATGGTCCAGCATTACTGAGATAGTCTCCTCTCTGTTACTGGGTTACTGGATGCTCTGTGAGAGCAGAGATGTGTGCCAAACCCAACCCCCGCTGTACAGCTTCCCTTGATTTTCCTGGGACTCTGTTGCTAGACAGTAACTGGTTTCAGATGCAATTGGATAGGCTCAGGAAATCTTGCAGGAAAAGCTGATAAGTTGGTACCTCCTGCAAGGTAATTTTATGGTCTTTCAGTTCTTCCCTGTTTTGGCGTTGAACTCCAAATTAATTGCTAAACTCAGGAGATTCAGCATGTTCAAGGGGAACACCATGCTTTGTCTCATCCTGTATGCTTAAATCTCATGTGTATGCTTAAATATAAAATAATTCTTTCAACTATAATGTTTAAAACAATCACTGACCTCCAATCAAATACCCAAACCCATGGATTAAGATATATTGTGGGTCTGGAAAGGGATAATAACTAAGAAGCTCTTGCATATGCATCCAAAATAGGGATTCAAGTGTTCTGTCTTTTCCTTGCAGCCACCAGAGCTAGAAACTAGAAAGCTGGCTGAGATTTGAATTATGAAGGTCTCCATGGACATCCATAGGAGGCTCACAGTAGCACGGTGAATGCAAACTTGATAAGAGCTGGGAATAAATTGTTCTGATTTTTCTTCTGTTGCTCCTCCATGGGCACTGTTGATTTTGCCTTTGGCAAGGCAACAAAATATTTCAATATTGCATCCAAAAGGTTAAATATGGGCATGGATTTTCAAAGGATTGTTAAAATGAGGGTGGGAGGAAGAACAGGAATGTTCATCCTCCAGTTAATGGAGAACTACACAAAGCTGGGGGGTTTTGGTGGGGAAGCTGAATAGGCAGCTCTTGGGGGACACCATGCAGCATGTCCATGTCCACACACTGTATCCACGAAGAATGTGGTTCCCTCTCACCCTGGTTTCATCATAGCAAGGCACAGTTCTTAATACTCTTGCATTGCACTTAAGGTAACCCTGATGTTCACACCTCAGCATCTTCATCCCTCAATGTACCCATTGGGAGATATCAGCCATTCTCTATTCATGTTTAAATTATCAATATAGACTTGTTCTCTCTTACTTAGTGCTTTATGGAAATTTTTTCATTCATTGGGAAGTTTTATGCAAGGGTCCCCTATGTAATTTTAAACTCTTCAGATTTTTCTTTTTTTTTTTTTCATATCTTACAAATAAGCATGAGAATCTTGAAGCCCCACAGTAACATTTATTTTCAGTTTGTGTTTGGTATAAGCTTGTTTTTGGCCAGACATAAATGGATGGTATTCTTTTAAAACATGTTCTCAAACCCTCTTTGCACTTTTCAAGTAAAAATGGCTCATGTATTTTTGGAAGAGTGCAAACAATGAAATGTCAGATTTCAGTTATTGCTCTTAATATATTTAACCATTCAGCATACTGTAATTGGCTCAATCAAAAGTTATTTCAAACAAAACCCAAAGGATGATGAAATAAATCTAAAATGTCAATCTTTCAAGATTTGGGTATGTTTTAATAACATTACAGAAATTCCAAAGGTCTCAATTTGGAAATAACAATAATACCAAGTCTAGGCAAATTTTTCAGGGAACTAATATAATTATTTGTTCTCTTAACTTCCATTTTGGACTAAGAGTTTCAAATTTCACGCTAATATAATTCAAATATATTCTTATATCCAACCTTACTTAAGGAAGAAGTGGAGTCACTAGTTCCACATATACATAATTGTATTTATATTCTGGCTTTTTACACTTAAGAACATGACAGAATCTGCTCTAGTACTCTTCTGATTTCCTTGTTGTTCTCATCTGCTAAAATGTAAGGGTTTTTTTTCCTTTCCTACAAATATCACTACACTGGGTAATTCAGCCTAGACCTATATATTAGATTTTTAAACCACAAATATTGAATCAATACAAGAATAATACCATCCATGGGTGATGATAATGCCCTCTTCTGTGTAGCTGCCAAGGATAACATTTTACCTCTGCTATTCCAACACATCCTAAAATAAATAAGATTGCTACACAGCTTTTTCATAAGTATCTTGGAAGCAGCATCACAGTGTCTTGGGAGAGCTTGAGTCTGGTGGTGGATGAATGGACTTTCCATGCTTTGTGCTCAGCAGGGTCCTGGGTAGATTTAAATTTGCTTCTGAAAATGTATAAATGCCACTCAGTGGAAAAAAGAGATAGCAGAAAACACAGTAAACTCAAAGGATTTGATTTTTTACAATTCCAAACTTCCACCCTGCTACAAACGTTGACCCCTCAAGTGTACTCTTGCATTCTGAGCCAGGACTGGAATCTGGGTCAATATACTTCTAAAACATTACCTGAAACAATCCACGCATTGTCTTCCCCATCCTTATAATCTTCTCTATTTACAGGTTGAAACTGTACTGCTAAGAATTCCTTCTTTCTTCTTATTTTTTTTAATGTAAGGGGAAAAATTTATGAAGAAAAATAGAGAATGCTCCATACTCCCATTTCGCAGGGCTAATTTACATTTCTTCTGGATGTTGTTCTAGTTTTGACTCTGATGGCAGAGAAGTTTAATTTTTATGTGTTATTGCAGAAGAGATCTAGAAAGGTGAAGCAACAAGACATTAGCATGATGAATATACATTGACAGCTTAACTATGTACCAACAGTGAGAGCTCTTTTAACACGGCTAAAAAGCTGTTGCTCAAAGTTGTGTGAAATTGGGATGTAGGTTATGAGAAGAGGAAAATACTTCAAGCAGTGCCCATAACATCAATGTAGAATAAGCTTGTCAGTACCTAACTCATTATTTTCTCCTGGGTAGCCTGTAGCTCACTGGTGCTATTGCTTGAGCAGCTGCAGCTGTGTCAGAGGCTCCATGCTGGGTTCTGAGGCATGTCTGGTATTGTCACACTGGCCCTCCTAGCCATGGCCTTTAGCTTCAGTTACAAAAATGCAATTGGTCTGAAGGAGAAATTTCCCACGTCAGTCATGTGGGGCTTCAGTCAGCTTCTCAGCACATCAAGAAAATAGCAGCCTTCCAACATCACCTCTTACACAGGCTAGTCAGAAAATTACTTGGTATTTGTAATTGTCTACTGCTCCAAAACTTGAACTTCAGCATTGTATATGGATAACCAAGAGACTGCTGGGCTCTTGATATTCTTGACCACCCACAGTTGCCATGCTCCTCACAGACACAGAGGTGTCCCTGTCAGGACTGTGGACAGGATGCTATTTAGGCTTCATCATTCGACCCAGTACAGCACAGGATACAGCATAACCTGTGGTCTTCATATACTATCTGTACTAAAAACCAGCGAGTATTTGAGGTGTTGCTATTTGAAGATGGAAAGAACTGATGCTCTCCATGGCCATACTATTAACCAAACCAAGCTGGAGAGCATTGGCCACGTCTAAGGGCTCAGACTCTGGAGCAGTTTGGCCAAAGCAAAGGTTGAGCTCCAAATTGCTTTTTTGTGAAAGGTGTTGGAAACTGGAGGTCCTAGGGCCATGCAGCTTTAGGAAAGCCTCTCAGATGCAAGATGCTGAGTGGCATCATACATTTGTCCTGTTTGTATTGTTGTTATAAACTGCAACTTTTGTTATGCATTCTTTGTGCTACTAAAGCACCTAGAAGCTCTTGTGATGAATCAGGGCCCTGACATACATGGCAGAGCAAAGTCTGTGCCAATTGCTAATGGGTGTAAAAGAAAACTCATTTGGAAGAGTTAAATTGTTTTCTTTAGAACTCTGTTATGGTTACCTTCCTTGTAACACCACTACCTCATAACAACACCTTAGATGCCTGGGATAGTGTTATGATGAGAGCAAGCTCAAGTATATTTATAACAAGAATAGGTCAATGGTCCAGAGGGTAGTTTCCTATTATGAGAGGCATAAAATAACTAAAATCAATAAATCTCCAGATCATAAATGTAGCTACAGTCTGGGCAAGGTTGAGAAAATTATTAGCAGAGCCTCATGATGTCTGGATATTGTAGCTTGTAAATTTATACATACATATGTGTGTGGTTATGTACACGCTTGCTATTCATCCCCCACAGAATTCATTGAAATGCTAAGAGGAATGTGCATTTGGTGCTCCTTTCAGTGCTGGTAAAAGAAAAAAAGCAAGGGGAAAGAGAAAAAAAAAAGAAAAGAAAAAAGGGGGGAAAAAGAAAATAAGAAATAAAAAAATTTTTAAAATAGGAAAAAGAAACCCAAAAAGAAATAGAAAAGAAAAAAGTTTAAAAAGTAAAAAAGGAAAACACAAAGGGAAAAGGGAAAGAGGCAAAGGAAAAGAAAAACAACAACTTCTATAATGGCTTGGATCTTTCAATCCATGGTGAATTTTTTCATATAACTGACTCTAGAGGCATGACAAAATGGCTTCATGCATTAACCAGAGGTCTGTATGCTTTGAGGTACATGAACTGTTGCATCTTGTTTAAAATATATATTAACCCTCGTCAACCATTTCCATCATTTACACCTTTGTTGTGAGCTATCATCTCCTTTTAGAATTCCCTAAATTTTATTCCAGTGAAAGGACTTCATCTCTTCAAAGTTCAGTTATCTAAAGGTTTGTTGTTTAAGTCTTATATATTCATTTAAGCTCCCTTTGTTATCTGCCAGGAGTGTTTGGTCTCAAGGGTCTAAGATTGTTTTTTCCCTAGACCTATCTGTTTCTTCCTGTATTGTTTACCCAAGCAACCTTAGTTATTAGTCTCCTTTGATATTAGATTGGATAAGTCTTACCTACTGAGCCTAAATTGCTTCCTGTTTTGATGTAATTATAATTAATAGGATCTTCAAACTCCAGTAAATATGTAAAATGCAACTGAGATGCTATGTTCATGCTTTAGTTTACATGAACACGTAGGTGGTTTTTGTCATAGAATTGTAGAACTGTTTATGTTGCAAAAGACCTCTAGGATTTTCAAGTCCAACCACACTGCACTGCCAAATCTACCACTAAACAGTGTCCCTAATTGGCACAGCCACACGTCTTTTACATACAGTGACTCCATCACCTTCCTGGGCAGCTTGTTCTAATGCTGGGCAACACTTTTAATGTAGAAATTTTTCCTAGTATCCAACCTAAATATCCCCAACACAATTTGAGGCTATTTTGCTCTGTTGCATGTTACTTGGGAGAAGAGACTGACACTCACTGTCCATCTGCTACTCAGCAATATGGTGTAAGAGTATAACAGGAAAAAACCCAATAGTCTCAGTTGACAGAGCATTTAAAAAATATGAGGTGTGGGAACTGTGTTTTCCACAGGCTGTTTGATGTATTTTCTAGAGATGAGCTCAATCTAAGTCTTGACTGAATTCAAATAGTCACTAATTTGAGAAAAGTATGAGTCTTGTATTCAGATGTGAGCTTTGCCCCCCAGGCAGCTCCAAGATTGAATTGATTAAGCTTTCAAAAGACATGACTGGTTTGGAAAGCTTTAAGAAAAATAAAGGAAAAGCTATGGAGAAAGTCATGATGCTCTGATGTAGCTGGTGATTCCAAGGCCATAGTCACCCATGTTTTTATTGATTTTGTGTTTGCTAACCCCATTATTGTGTTCCTTTCTGGTTTAGATTAAAAAGTTCTGTGAGAGCAGAAATAGCAAAGCCTGGTTCTCTATATAGTCTGTCTAATGCACCCATATACTCCTTCTGCAGTTTTAACACACGCTCTCACCTTCCTATTCCTCTTGCTGGTGTTCATCCCTATGTTTTAAGAAGATAACTCTGCTAAATCCTTCCTACATGCCCATGACTCTAGCCCTGGCAGTGCTTGTGGTTCTTCCCTCCTTAGGCAGAGTCCCTGCCTTGCCCAGAGATGTGAGAGAAGCCAAGCAGTCTTGCTTCTTTCATCCATTTGCCAGTGCAAGCTGTCCGGTATATACAAAAGTCACCAGGAGAGTGATGAACAGGCAGATGGAGAAGCCCCACCAGCAGCATTATTTGCAGCCATTTATTGGTTATTGCTTTCTACACCACCAAACTGTAGTAAAAAAAATCACTGAGAGAAGAAGATACAGGCAGAAGTATTTCATAAGCCTGAAATATGCTTTCCTGTTTGCAGGGTATTATTCATTAAAAAAAAATCATTTAAAAGATCAATGATTTTTAAAAAGGCTTTAGGTATTTGTCCTAACAAACTGTTAGCAGTTATAAATAAGGAATGTGTTAAAACTCTTGCCAATTATCCCAACCAATGTAAAGCTGCGTATGAGCCTGGAGAGGCAAGAATTTCTCTAGCTGAGGCATTTTAAAGGAACTTAGTTTAACAAGGGTGTAGAAGAAAGCACGGAAAAGGAGCCAGAAAACTTATGAGTAAATGAAATACCTCAATGTTCAGAGCCTAAGCTGGTGTTTTTAGGAGCTGTCAGAAGATTTATTAAGTCTTGTAACTTTACTACATGCAACAGAGAAATTTAAAAATTATAGACCAAATCAGAGGCCGTAAGGGGACTTGGGAGAACCAGCAGGCTGCAGAAATTGCACGGCACTGATCGGTCAGGTCTCAGACAATCAAGGATTACCTTGGGACTGCTGTTGGATTTCTCCAAATGGCAGTAATAAATTCATATAAATCATTGCATTGTAGAAACCTGGGTCCTGTCCATCCCTATCTGTTAGGGCTACAGTGGTGTCAGCAAAGACAATGGGCCAAGTCCCAAGGAGTGGAGAATAGGAAATAGTAACAGTCTGAGACCTTATTAAGTTATCTCAGTGGCCAAGCACTTCCATCAAGTCTGGAGCTATCCTGCTGGAAAAAAAACTTATCATGTCAGTGAGGTATAAACTATGACTGACACTCCAGTCCCAGGAAGAATCTTACCAGGGTCCCACATGCAAAAGAAATGGAAAGTGTTTTCCACTTTGAAAAGGCATTAGGAGGGTTTGAAAGGTCACCAAAATTATCAGGAAAACCAGAGAATAAAATGGCAGGAGATTAAAAAACAAGGAGGACAGGAAAAAAAACCCCAAACCAAAATAGTGGAATGATAGAGCAATATAACAGGGGAAAAAAAAAAAAAGTGCTGTAGAAAGTACAACTGGGATATGTATTTAAGACCATTTAATGTTGATTCAAAAACCTCAATGAGCAAACAATGAGGAGGCAATAGTCTATATAAGAGATGAGCAAAAATTAAAAAAAATATTATGGAGGGACTTATTGGACATTCAAAAGAAAATGAATGAATTCTGGATGAAAACTGTTGAAAAAGGGGCATACTCTCATGAATCAATAGCCCAAGGGAAAAAAAAAAACCAAACAGTTTGTTGGCTTTACCAGGAAAATCAAACAACTATCCTGAAGAGTTCAAGACACTTCCCAGAGATCTACATTTAAGCAGCAGTTGCAGGTAAGATGAACCCCACCCCCACCCCCAAAAAAAAAAAAAAAAAAAAAAAAAGTCCCAAACAAGCAAAAGGCCCAGTTGGGAGAGAAGTACTGCTCGGAACAGAAAATTAAAACCATCGAAACTAAACTTATTTGTCCTTTCACATAGACTGCAAACTCAGTGGAGATCAAGAAAATTATGCAGATGGCCAACTAGTGAGCGTGGAGCTGGCCAAGAAAATGTTCCATTAATCTTTTGAATGAGTTTATAACCAATGCTAAAAGTAGATAAGTCTCTATGGTTTTTTTACATAAGACAATAGACAAAACAGGAAATATACTACATGAAATAACATGATAAGCAGAAGATATTTGTGCAGGTAATAATAGCATTCTTGCATAGAAATATTTCCTAGCTGTGGATTTTTGTGTATTATTTCTTCAGCGAGAGCTTGCAGTGGTGTTTGGCTGCCTGATAGGAGGTCTGTGCCCCAGCATTGTGAGGGCCTGTGGGTGCAAGGCTAGTGCAGCTCTTTGGGCACACAGAGACACTGGCGTCATGCTTTGAGGTGTGATACGGATGCTGTCATCCTGTGGGACACGTGCTGGCACTCTGGGGCAATTCCTGCTATGTGCTCCTGCAAGGTGGATGGCATCCAAATGCCTTGGTGCTGCCTTAGGGAGGCTGAAGCCCCCTCTCAGCGCTAGCCTAGTTGGTCACACAAATACTTCTCCAGATGAGCAGGGGAGCCAATGGCATGGGTGGTCTTCAGCTGTTCTTGAAGACCATGGCTGTAGATTCCATGGGAGGTCACTCTGGGCACAGACATTAAAACTCTTTCCTGAAAGCCAGGGTTTACTTCCAGTGCAGCAGAACAGCCCATGAGGCTGCTAGACTGGCAGTTCTTGGGGGAAGCCAGTCATTATCCCCCTTAATCCTTTTATTAGTAAGTAATATTAAATACCCAAGGAAGCAGTTGGCATTCACCCTGTTCTGTGGTTTGTAGCAATTTTGCATGGATGGGAAGTAGGAACTTTACTGAGTTCATCCCCATCACTACCATTTATTAGCATGTCTTGGGCAGAGAGAGGCTCAAAAAAGAGACTTTTATGGTTTTGGAGAGAATCTACATTTTGTTGAGATTGACCAGACGCTCTTACCTCCAGATGGCTGAAACCATCTCCAGGCTTCTCCCTTTCAGCCCCCTCCTTCTCCTTTTTTTGTGCACCATTTTTTATGCCACATGCTTTCACAGTAGTGTTTGAATGTAAACCTGAAAGTACTTTTTGTGAACTAATGTGATAAACAGGCACCATCCAATTGTGTTGATTTCATAGTTAGATCAACGCCTTGGATGGGACTGTAGAATTTCCTGAACATGGTATGGAGTACTTCTCATAGGCATAAAATGAAATGCTGCAGAGTATGGGCCATCCTGGCATTTCGGAAGGTAGATGTCACTTTCTCAGGAAACTCCTCTGGGAAGAGTTATGTAGGGTTACATAGAAAAAGCTTGTACAATCATGAGACCACAGAGAGGTGTCATGGAGTCAAAAGAACACTTTGCTTTTGAGCCTAAGGAGCAACAGTTGTTGCAAATCAGTTTCACAGGAAACTTTGCATGTCTCCCTCAGCTCAAGCTACAGAAAATACTTGATGAAATTTCTAGCAAGATGGTGGAAGCCACTTACAACTTACTTCAAATGAAAGGATCTGACGCAAGTGGATTAGTAGTGGGACCAGGGATTTTTTGCTGCCTTCAGCTATGTGTTCCTCATACAAGCGTGCATTAACGCTCTTGAGAAAAATGCTCTTGAAATGGCCTGATAATCCTCCTATTGCTGCATCACTTTGTTTTGGACTCTCAGCTGTTCATTGCTATTGTGTCAAATATTCATATTGTTTCACTTTTGCATGCATTTGAAGGGGTTTTGGGACTGTCTACACATTTTTTGCTAGACAGTCTGGTTTGGTTCAAAGGTGATTACAGCATGTTCAACAAAATCCAAGAAATTAAAATATAGGCTCTACTGCTATGTGTTGTTCCTTGGAATTTTTAAACAGAGGTATGGTTCCAGTATTTTCTTTACAGTGTCTGTATGACATGAAAACATCCCATGCTGATAAGATACTGCGGGAAATAAGGTGACCTTGTGCATCAGAAAGTGAATCCAACTAAAAAATTTAAAGCAATATAATCTGTCTTCCATGTAGTGATTAGTGCTCTTAAATTAATCTACATGAAATGCAGGCTTTTAGGTAATATAAGAAAAGTTTCTCCCATATTCCTTTGTAAAATCTAAACTTACATAACTGGATTAGAAAACGTTTAATGAAAGACAGTCAAAATATGGCAAAAACCAAAATCAGGCATTATTTGTCAGAATTATTGATGACAGCCATGGCATACTATTGATGAGTTATTATAAATTATTGTTTTACTGTTTTTCTTACAGGACCCAGAGGCCTCAGGAAGAACTAGAGCATTATTGTTCTTAGGTGTTCATAAATATATGTATACACATACATCATATACATAAAGACATACACAAGGGCATGAAGTCTAGTCTTTTGAGAAAATCAAAACTTGTTAAAGCTTTCAACTCTTCCGTGTGGCTTTTTATGGGTGTGTTTTTATGAAAACCAAGGCAAAGAAGAGTCTTTGAGGGAGATGAAGGACAGGAGAAAGAGAAAGAAATCAGTAACCATCACTTACAGATCACAGAGCCTGGAGAAGTAAGCATGAAAAATTACTGGATTGACTCTTGAGGTACTTAAAACCAACAAATACTGAACCTTTTAGAGCAATTTAACTACCCAGATCATTATTTAGTAAAAAATATAGCCAAAGCATGCATAATCAAAGAGTTCTCTAAATTGTATGGAGACAGCTTTATGGTATTTGGCTTATACATCAGAGCACTGGCCTGTCGCCTATAGATGCATTTGAGACATTTGGCAAAATAAATAACAAATAATAAATGCTCGAACATTTGATGTAGGGTTTTACAAAACCTTGCCTCAAAATTAGTTCAGAATTGCCTGGGATGGGAGAGACAGCTTTCAAAATATTCATGAAAGAATTCAAAAATATTTACAGTGCTTTGCTTTAAAACAACATCATCTGGAAAGGGAGAAACCTGGAAAGTGTTAATACTACACAGGGCTGGATGCAGTTGTGGTGTGGGTGAGGAGGTTGCCAGGAACACGGCTTGTCCCAAGACCCCTGACGTGGGAGCTGTGCTAGATACAGCTAAGGAGAAGACAAAAAGGAGGCGTGAGGGCTGCCTTAGCTCCTCAGACAGACACATGCTGGCTAAAAAAAACTTGAGAATGAATTAATTAAAATGGCACTTCCAGCATAGCTGGGCAGCAAAGTTGGCTCATGTGAAAATCGGTCTCGTATTTTATATACAGAAAGATCTTATATTCTCCCTGGAACTATACCCTGATCTGTTGTGTGTATTTCAAGGTCTCCCATCAAACACATGTGCTGCATATTAAAAGACATCAGAGGAGAGCAGCAAAAGAGATTGGAATAATATTGAGACATTGATAGGTCACCTGTGCTTACACCTCAATTACAGGATTGGGCGAGACGGTTTGGAAGATGTGACAAAATTATAATGGAACTGGGTGGACACTACAGACCTGCAGGAGGAACAAGGGGCCAAAACTTGACTGGGAAGCCTTGAGGTGGAAAATAAGGGCAGTTTCCCTTCTATGAAGTCTACAGATGTAGTCTTAGAAAAAAATAATGGAGCTCCTGCTTGGGTGGTACTTGAATGAGAGATGACAATGAGCAAAGTAATTTGTTGGAGACACTCTGTACTGCTGAGGTGTCCCAACAGATCTCTCAGAATCACAGAATCACAGAATAACGAGGTTGGAAGAGACCTCCAAGATCTTCAAGTCCAACCCATGTCCTAACACCTCAACTAGACTATGGCACCAAGTGCCATGTCCAGTCTTTTTTTAAACACATCCAGAGATGGTGACTCTACCACCTCCCTGGGCAGACCATTCCAGTACTTTATTATTCTTTCTGTGAAAAACTTTTTCCTCATATCCAACCTATACCTTCCTTGACGCAGCTTGAGATAGTGTCCTCTTGTTCTGTCAGTTGCTGCCTGGTGGAAGAGACCAACCCCCGCCTGACTACAGCCTCCTTTCAGGATGTTGTAGAGAGCAATAAGGTCACCTCTAAGTCTCCTTTTCTCCAGGCTAAACAACCCTAGTTCCCTCAATCGTTCCTCATAGGGCTTGTGTTCCAAGCCCCTCACCAACCTTGTTGCCCTCCTCTGGACACACTCAAGCATCTCAACATCCTTCCTAAACTGAGGGGCCCAGAACTGGACTCATATTTATATCTCTTATTTCCGTGTGCTAAAACCAGCAGTCATGATAATTGGGCACTTATTTGAAAGGAAAAACAGAACACTTATCTCATCTTTCAAAGGTTTATGAAAAGGACAGCTTAGGTACTTTACTTAGTTTCAACATTTTGATAATGCTGATGTGCATCTGTAAAGGGCCAAAAAAGGTGCTGGTGTAATTTATGAGGTCAGTACATCCATCTTATACTGGTATGGGGATGCTTGTATGTGCACATGGGGAGATAGAGGGAGGCAGATATTCTAGCTTGTGTAAATTTGGCTGCATGCCTCATGCTCACACATGCAGATCATAGCAGACTGATGCACAAACCCTCCTCCAGCTTATTTGTAAGTGTTTCCACTTAGCACATTTAAAACAAAAATTTAAATTGCAATTGTTTGCTATTTTTTCCAGATTCAGTCTTTTTTTTGGAGGGGTGAGGGGTGTGGAGGGCCTTTGACCAAAAATAAAAAATACAAGAAGACAGAAAATACAGTGAAGATGTTGCACATCCGAGGCTTAGCTGATCTGTGAGCACATACTTTCCCCAGTGGACAGAAGGCTTCGAAGGCAAGGACAGTGCAAATACAAAGGGTGTTTCCTCTGCCAATCTGTAACAGTGCCTTCCACTGGTGTGGAGAGAATGGAAGTGGAGCAGGAGCAGGAGAGAAGCAGTAGCTGTCTCCCTCCATGGTCTTGGCTGGATTTTGATGCTATCAGCCCAAGGTCACTTCCTGGGCAAAATTTCCCCCAAAGAGCATGTACAAAACACTGCAATGTCAGGATTATGTTGCCTTCTGGCTGGAGCAGTGCTCCTCTTCCTATGTCTGTGCTCAAGGCTGAGCTCTAGAAGAGGGTCAGAGACCTTCCACTGCCCCTTGAACACAAGGAACCCTCCAGTCACCCCAGTCCTCCATCTTGGGAAATACGGGATTTTGGCTGTACTCAGAGCTGTCCCATGGGGTTTTGTGTTTAGCACCTTTTGCCTGTTTTGCCATGTGAGCGAAGAATGGAAGAGCAGTTTCTGCTGGGAGCCCTGGCACGGAAAGGCTGGGCTCACAGTCTGCTCTGCGCCAAAAATCGCGGGGTTGCGCATTACATGCAGGTTATTAAAGATTCTGCTTACTTTACAATGGTCTGTTAACAGCTCTAATGTCTTTAACATGTGCAGTCCATTGACTTTTAAGTAACATTTTATTGAAGTAACTGCCGTGGTTATTAGGCAGTAAGATTTACGCTTCATTTTCAGTCCTGGATCTGGAAATCTGAAAAGAAAAGAAAAGGAAAGAAAAAAGGATGAGGAAAATCAGAGGCGTGACATCTAGAAAGAGACAGGGAAGGTGCTGCTTGGGACAGCACTCACCGTGCACCCATGAGATATCATCCACAAATTTTCCAGGAAATGATTCCTCCAAACCCTTGGATGCTGAATGAACTGCTCACAGAAGAAATACACAGAGCAACCTCTTCCTTGGTGGAAATTCAGTATGAGTTGCTTTCTTTCCCCCTCTTGGTATGAAAAAATATTTGCAGATGTGAACTGTGGGAGAAGTTTGTGGCACATTTACATTGCAGTACGGTTTGCATTAAGGAACTGGCACTTGACTTTTGTCTGTTGAAGAATTAGTGTAAATCTTAAGCCTTCATAATCCACTGGCATGGTTGGCAAATGAGGAATTTCAATGCAATGCTGTGTGTTTCTACTGGCCGGGTGTTTTCAAGTCTCACATCTTGCATAAATCTCCTTTTAATGTGAAATGAAATGTTTAAAATAACTCATTAAGCAACAATGCTCAGAGATTTTTTTTTTTGTATCTGAAATTTTACAAGGTGTGTTTTTTCATTCCCCAAACTGTTTCTTTCAGTCCTGTCATTTTTCTGAGCCATCACTTAGAGCTGGCTGGTGTACCCAAGAGCTGCGACCGCTCTCACACGACTTTCTAAAACCAGAGATAAGACATTTTTGTACATTTATGGTAAAACAGGGATTACAGCCTAGTGGCTGGTCTTGGCCTGCATTAGTTTCTTTGTTTTCAGAGATGTAATCTCTTCTTTTTCATCCCATCACCCATGTCTGAACTGATGGAAGATGATTGTCTGTCATACTCCAGGCTTAAGTTACTAGCCTTTCAGCTGCACAGAGGCCTTGAGAAATGCACTAATATATTCACAACAGGAGGAAACTGCCAACAGAAACAGATCCTGAACTGGTTCCCAAACAGGATGACAAAAAAAGTCCACTCGGACCACACACAATCCCTCTGCTTTGCATGTGGGTCCTGTTGCACGCATTTGCTTTGCCTTTTTTTGTATAAACAGCAGACAACCAAACTCTTTATGTTGGTACACAAGAACGTCTCCGTTTTAATGAAATATTGTATTTAACTCAGCACCTCAGAATTTGCCCCACTAAAAATCCCTGTTTCTCATGAAGATGATCTGTGCCCTTTGGAAAACACCGCCCCAGCCTCCTTTCAGCAAAGTGCCCAAATTCCAGAGTAGGGCACGGCACGGCACCTGCACACACATTATGTTTCCTACAGCTCTGAGGAAATCTTTGATCTCAAGTTATTCTTATTTATATTACTTGGCTAAAGCAAAGCACAACAACAACTGCATATTGAATCTATAGAATAAACCCAAATTGTTCTCCTTAAAGCAATGATTAATCAAGCTGTTTATAAAAATATTGCTTTGATGATACCATGCATTTAAGCTAGGCCCACAGTTATCTGGAAAGAGAGGTTTTCAGCATGGTCCTTTCTTCAGCAAGAGAAATAAAAATCCTGGGGAAAAAAAAATCAAATTTCTGTGAAAAGGGATGGTGAATCTAAGGCACAGAGGCACAGATTTTAAAAGTCTAGAGCCTGAAGTACCTGCAGAGCTTTTTTCTGGTTTAGACTAATTGTGAAAATGCTCTACCTTGTGCCATGCAGAAAAAAGTTTATTATGGGCTCAAAATGCCTGGCCATTCTAAATTCCCAGGCTATTATAAAGCTTCTATAGGGGACTTTTCCAGCACTGGATAATAGCCTGGCCCAACACCTTTAATAAAATCAAGGTGACAGACCATGAAAACATTTGCTTCAGCACTATAAGCAAATCTGATACTGTTGCTGAAAGATGCCTCGAGGCATCTGTACAAATCTTCAACAGAAGTGGTGGTGGTGCTGGTGTGTGGGGGGCTGCAGAGCAGCCAGCCCAGAGCCCCTCACGGACAATGCCTGCACCTTTGAAATTTTAAACTGGCTTCAAACACAAAATCCTGGGCTCGAATCCTATACAAAGATTAGGGGTCAAAATTTATCATTTAAATGCAAAATTTATTTTACCATTAAAACTAGAGTGTTTTTTAATGCTTGATCACATGAGAGATGTGGTTTCATAAATTAACACTGGTGGAACATGAAGGAGTCCAAGAAACAAGCATGAAATAGTTTTACACAGCAGTTCACAGCTCACACTTCATCAAACCCAACACTGCAAGTGTAAGATATGCAACTTCACGTCTAAGGCAAGGAAAAAAGAAAAAAAAAAAGAAAAAAAGACTAATACTGCTCACTTTTGTTTCTTTCAAATGCTGCTTACCATATAAACAAGTAGACCTGGTTTTGTAAATCCCTGGACAGGAAGCTGACAATAATAAACCTTAAGCTGAATTCAGAGTGTTCTTTTGGGACAGAGGAGTTCTGTTTAGTTAAGCCCTCATTTTTGTGTTGAAATCTAGGGCAGATTTATTTTAAACAGCTTCTTAATTTTTCTGCCTTTTTTTTTTTTTTTTTAATAATGCACCCAGATTCAAAGCTCAGATATCTTATATGATTATACAAAATTTTTTTGGAAAGATCTCTTCCCAACTATTTCCTTTTTGTGTCATTTCAATGCATGTCTGTCATCAGAGAATATCACAGCTGTATCTGTATTGTGTAGTAGAGGTGAGACTGACTGGACAAAATGTACACTGAAGAATATGAAATACAACATGTAAAAAATTCCTCCTAAAATCGACTTTAAGCAAACCAGCAACCAGACTTCCCCTGATTTGCGAATAGAAGCTGGACACAATTTTTCCTCTTTTCCACCCCAAAGTCTTGCAGAAGTCTGATACTCATCAGGGATAGTTTAAAAGAAGAGGTTTCTCAAGGAAAGCAGGGGAAGGGAGGATGGTGGACTGTTGAAATGGTACTATAATTGTAGTTTTGCTTAATCAAGCTAACATTTTATGCTTCCATTTTTTTTTCAGTGAGACAAACAATTTAAACCCATATAGTTTTTTAGAAGGAAAACAGCAAAACAATAAATCTTGTGTGTCCAGTGCTAGATGTAGAACATGTACTACTTAGAGATGGGTATGGAAAGTGCACAATGTCCTTTTTAATTTCATTATTTTAAGATTGTTGCTAAAGAACGGGTGGAAATCAAAATTATTTTAAAAGATCTAAAGTGCAGCTGAACTTTCTGTCTTGAGGCCACTATGAACTTAAAATTCAGCCATGTGTAGTAAAGTCCCACAAGACCTATAAACTCCTTAACTCCCTCTTAATCAGTTTTTTTGGAAGTTTTAAGAACTGCTTAAGTTTTGGGCTGCTCCTCTGTTCAGAGATAATGTGTCCCAGACAGAAGGTAAATTGAAGTAGGTAGGCTTCCTCATCAGGAATGAAATTCATCATGTGACATAGCAATATTTCACATTTATTTCCAGTTTCTGGAAATCCCCTTTTCTTATTATTTGAGCACTAAAAGCAAGATAATGAATTTGTGAGGGATTAGTTGTATTACAGTAAGGAACTATGAGGGTAACAGACCCCCTTTGGGGTTTGGTTTGAACAGCCCTAGATCATCTTTATGTAGAAAATTCCTCAGGTACACAGAGCCTGCCATCAACACCTGGTGTCCTGAGGCAGGGGGGAAGTGGGATGTGACTTTCAGCATTTTGGACACTGCAGACCCTCCAAGACCTGTTGCCTTCTCTGCTGACACCTCCCTGCTCTCTGAAGAGCGTGACTGCAGCATTAGCTACTTAGCCACTGGGTTTTCCTGCTGGTGCCGTGAAATCATAGCTGTGGAAGGGGTTAAAGCATATTTCCTGCTGCCTAAAGCATGCTAAGCATTTATAGCTGCCAGAGATGGGCACTGTACTGTGCAGTACTCAGAGACTCAGGTACTTTGGGACAGAGCTGAAAGGGGGTGAAGTTAGGGAGCCCAGTCCCTCCCTGGTGCTTGCCATGGGTGTGCCTAGCAGTTATTCTCCCTCTTCCAAAGCAGAAAGTACATTATGACCCTTAACATTTAAGATGCTGTAGGTTTTGTTCTGTGTTTCTAATTCAAAACATCATTTGAACATTCTGTTCAAACACTGTGTGTTCGAAATGGATGTGGCTCTTTTTGCCTTTGGAGATTTTACCTTTGGAGATTCTGCTCTCTCTCAATTTTCTGAAAATGAGAAGATGAAAATAAATGTTTCATTTTAATATAAGGGAAAACTATTTCAAGCATTTGGGCAGCCATGCCTCTTCACTTACATTTGAGAGGAGGTGTTTTATTTTTTCCTTCATCTGCGTTATGCAGTTAGCAGGGATACAGCATCTTGATGTGAACACTCTGAGATCTGGGGGCAAGGAGTCATCGTGATGGTCATTATTTTAATTCCTTATTAAAATTTTATTCTGGATTGAAATGAGACAAGAAAGTTCCTGAGTCTGGTTTTATGTCTTTGTTCATTTGCTTATTATTTTGCTGAGATTTGAAAAGACAATATTGAAGCTGAGGTACGCAGGGGTACTATCTATGCCTTTATCTATTTATTTTAAACTTCCGCTAGCTCCTGCTCAACACTGAGATTTTTAATGGCAAACAGTTCCAGCCAGCACCTAGTGCAGATTATGGGAAAAGAACAAAATAAAAAAGACAGCTTTTTAATGTTTAGAAACACCTCAAGTCAAACATGCACTTTCCAGTATTTTTCCCATGGAGTTTCCCTGTGAATTTTAGCGTGTGACAAACTCATTGCTGGGAGCAGCTGAAAAAGGCTGAGATGTAAGAGCCTGGGTGTGCTCCCAGCAACAGCTCCTTGCACGTCAGGTCAGAGCTTGGCTTTTAAAACTCCCCAAATACATATTTATTCACATGTTGTTTCTGTTAAAACTCCAAATGAGGCTTCAAGGTCTATAAGAAGAATATGTGTTGGGAATCCTATTTAAATCACTGTTTATAGGTACAGGCTGGAGAGGGAGCTTGGAAAAATCTGTATCTGCGTGAGTAACGGCATTATTTTGCAGTGTACTTGATGAAAAAAAAGGAACAAAAGGGAATGGAAATATTCTTTCAGTTGAAGATGTTTCTATCAGATGTTTAAATGTTTTTGAAAGTAATATTAACAAAAAAAAATATTGCTCATAAACAATTATGTTGCAATAATGAAAGGTCTAATACAAAATATTTTAAATAGTGGATATATTGCATGACTTACTCTCTTTTCCTCAAAAATATAGTGTGTTATATGTCCTGAAGCACCTTTCATTCATTCATCAAGGAGATTTACTCCACAGTTATACTGGCATAAATGATCTGAGGAACAGCTTTTTAAACTAATGAAGATCAGGTGTAACTTTAAGTTAATTACTTTTTTCCCCTGGAATTATTTGCATTTCTACTGCTTTAAGTAAACAAAAAAAAAAAAAAAAAAAAAAAAAAAAAAAAAAAAAAAAAAAAAAGAGGCAATTAAATAACGTTCTTCCTGCAACAATATTAAAAAAAAAAAAAATTCTACCCCGCTAGTGTTGGTCTGTGACTTGCTTGGGACCATGGGAGGAGAATTTTTACGATTGCATGTAAAATGAAGTTGTTAATTTCTGTTATCAGCTACTAAAAGGACACTGAAATTCATGAATCTTTTCAAATATCTCACATGTTTTAGTCCAGGCACCGGGGCACTGTTACAGTTTGAACTTTAGCCACCCTATGTCCCTAAAAATTCTCCCAGCAGTTGCAACCAGGGGAAAAAAATTCTTCACTTCATGTCGAAAAAGTTTTAAATCATTTATACTGTTTTTAAATGACACTTAGAGAGGCCCAATAGCAGGGTTTTTCTCATAAAAATATTCCTATAGAAAATCTACACTAAAAAATGAAATGTTAGCGTCTTGAAGCAATCTCCTTTTTGCCTACTCAGTGTCAACATTCACAAAGGAAAAATTGCAATAATGTGGAAGATTACCCTTTATTTTCTAGCATCTGCATATAGGCTACAAAACAACACCTAGGATTTAGACAGCAGATGAAAGCCATAACACTGGGGCAGGGCAACCAAACGAATCTGAAAAATCATTTTACGAAGTAGTTTCTACCTTAGCACTTTTTACTATAACAAGATCTCACCATGCAAAAAATGAAACAAAGAATTGACATAAGGAGGTTCTGGGAAAAAATAATTTATAGCTAATAAAACCTATACAATTTCTTCCCCTACAGTTTTTTTTCCCCTCGAGTTAGATTTGAAAATAAGTTCCTCTCAGTAAAAGCTGCGGGAACATCACAATGCCAGGGAAATTGCAGATAAATCGGTCACTTGCCCTCATTCCCTGCTCTCACCATGTGGTGGCAGCCTAAGGCATGCGTTCACCGGGCATTTTCATCTTTGTGACTGCAGCCAGAAATAACACATCCAAATGTTGCTCCACTGGTGCTTTCCCATTGCAGGCAGCAAAGGACTTGCTTGTCAAAATGCTGAGCCATATGCCCCATCTCCATCGATACTGATGATTCTCTTTGAAAGCTAGGTAAGACAAAAAGTGAGAGGTGAGATCAACGTAAGAGCAGAAGCTCAAAACTCAAGAGAATCTACTGAAATAATTTTTGAAGATAATTGACACAGCACCTTCGTTTTCCATTGTGGTTTGTTTGAACATTGATTGAAATCTTTGGGCATGTTCACGAGCTGTTCCCTCTCTCCCTCTCCACCACACCCTGCCTTTTTCATTTTTCTACTTGCATGTGGTTTGGGTTTATCCCCCTGCCCCCCTAAATATGCCAGCTCAGTCCCAAACTACAAGCAAGCTTGCAGGCTTTGTAATGGAGCAGATTACTTTGTGCACTGTGTTCTGTCCGTGTGCTTGTATGAGACTTTTGTGACTGCTCCCTTTGTCTTTGTCTTAGGTTCCCTATGAAAATAGTTCATGGAATTTAAAAACAACAACAACAAAAACATCAAAAGGTAATTTTTCTTCAATTTCTAAATGTCACAAAAATATGTATTCCATCTCGCTTAAGATCTCAAACATGTAGAAGGAGAGTAAGTATTTTTAATTGAATTTGCTCATGGAATGCTTATTTTGGGATGTCCGTGCATGTCACTTCTGCAATATCATTGTCTCTGGCTATTCAATTTTCTCTTTTTCCTTTTTCAGTCTTCATCAGGCAAAGTCACTGCTCCTGTTCATCTTTCCATCTGTGCAGCTTTTCTGTAATGTCTTGTGCCCATGCTCTTCTCCTATAAAACTTCTCCCTTCATCTAGCATTGTGGTATTCTTAGATTGCTAGGATTTATGTTAAATGCTCCTCAATTAAATTATGCACATATTTAATTATTAGAATTCCATTTCTGTGTTCTCATCATAAATCCTATTTATTAGGTAATTCCTTGAGTTCTCACCACTGTTCACTGGGGCAAATTAAAGAAGGCAATTACCACTGTCAATGTACTATCAGTCAATGGCCTGCTTAATTTGACCTCCTCCTTTATGCTCACTAATAATGTTAAATAATCCTAATTTGCTCAGACCTACTCTGAATGTTTACCCTAATTCAGTACGAGCTGATTTAAACCATCTTCCAATATTCTTTTTGCTCATGGTGCATCACTCAGTTTCCATTCCACGTGACAGTAATCATATCCAAACGAAAAAGGAATTAAATAAATGTGATGTGTCGTGACACACTGTATCAGATGCTTTCCTAAATTAAAGGAAACCACCCACAGCTTTGGAATCCCTGCTAGGCACATCACCCTCTTTTTCCTTTGAAGCCAGGAAGCTGGACGTGGATCTGTGGTGGAACTATCACGCCTCCCAGCCCATCCTTGGTGCCAGGGTGGCCATTGCATGCCTTGTCCTGCACATTCATTTGTGGGTAGCTACCACAATCCCGTGATGGGTGTGTGCATGTCCAGTGCCACCATGGGCCCAAATTGCAGGGTATTGGTGTTGTATCTGCATGGTGTTAGTGTTGCTTTTGGCTCAGCGCATGCCCACAACACGTCCTGGATGTGCCAGATCCAGGAGCAGACACCACCACAGGTTTGTGTGCCTCAGCGAGGGGAAGGGTCACAGAGGGGCCCATCTCAGGGGCAGTCAAAGTGGGGGAACTGGCAGTTCCTGGCAGCAAGGGGCTGAGGAGTGGAAGGAGCTCCACTCCCCACCTGGGTGACTGCGAGGCGCCCGCCGAAGGGAGCTCGTGCTACGCCATGGCTCACATGCATGTGGCTCAGCCGGCTCTGTTCTTCCAGTAATTCAATCAGAACAGTCACGTCGTAGCCATGTGGAGTCAGTTACCAAGTCACAGTGAATTACTGAGGAAAGGATTTCATAATTAAAAAGGACAATAAAGCTAAGAGCTTTCCACAACAGTGGAGTCCAGAATCACAATGATGACATATGAGAAAAAAGAAAACAATTGCATTTGGGCTTGGTTTAAGGCTGGGCAGCACCTCATCAGAAGATGACCTGGTCCCGTTTTCCTCCCAGCAGCCTACAGAGTCTCAGAATAAAAGGGGTGACAAAGAAAGAAGGTGGGAAGGAAGATGTCCCCTCTGCCCTTGATGGTTACACAGGGAAAGACAGTGCTCTGGAGCCACTGGATGGGAAGTAAGGCCCAAGACTTGGTATCAGCTGAGGTATTCAGACAGAAGGAGGTGCGCATTTAGGAGTAAACACATCTGTGAGAAGGCACAAGGAAAAACTGAACATTTTTTAACACAGTGAATGTTATGAAGCAGCAAATCTGCTGTTGGCCCCAGTGCCCAGACCCACAGCACCCCGTAGAAGAGTTGTATTTCAGGTACTGTCCATCTTCTTGCATTGCATCTTGCTGTGCTATCCAAAAACCTTTGTGCCATCTGGCTTTGAGGCACCAAGCTGAAAGACTTTCCTGGCAGGGTGAACAACAACAGCAAAAACATATGAGCAGGGTTGGACTCAGGTTGTCCTGGACTGATCTGCTTTCTCTCTCGCTCTCCAGATTGATGCCTGATCAAAATTTCCCTGAAGGGACCATGCCAGGTCCTCACCAGTTCCTCCTTAATCTGTCCTACCTGGGCACATGTGGCTGCAGGCAAAGTGAGACCTGTTTGTATTGGGTCATATCTTTTTTCTTTAAAAACAAACAGAACAAAACCAAACCTCCTAAACCCCAACTCAAATAGTAGATTAAATGATGTTAGCTTCTTGCTTTCCATGTGACACCTCTTGCCTTATATCCCTGTGTGTCATACATAGGGTCACCTGATGTCCAGGACAGAATAGCTGGGATAGTTGTTCATCTGTCAGAACTTTCATATGCAGTAGAGAACAGGCTGTTACACAGATCAGGAGACTTACATTTTATCCCCACCTTTCTTAATGATGAGAAAGTCAAGGTCTCTCAGTTCTGTCTTCTAAAATACTTGGTAAAGTATTTGTAAAGCAATTCCAGCTTCTTCAAATGAAGAAATGAAGAAATGAAATCTTTACTGGATAATTATTATTGTGATGCTCCTAGGTATGTTATGTTATGGGGCGCACATATTTACACTTTATACTGTAATAAAAATGCTGATTTTATGTGGGAACATCTGTTTTCTCCTTTGTTTCCTGGACTAAATTGAACCCCTCATCTGAAATCCAGATCTGGAATTAATCCTCACTTTTGAGATGAAAAGGAGGTGAATTGTCTCCTTACCTGATTATTAATCAACTGGGCAAAAGAGCTCATCTCTTGACTTGCTTTTGGAGTACTTCTTGCAGGTGACAGTTCTTTCCATACTGTGAGAGATTGTCCTACTGAGTGGAAGAGCTTACCTGTCTACAAAGACTGTCGTGGAAAGACACTCTGTAAAGTGCCAGCAGTAAGTGCTAAATTGCTAACTGTACCCCTAGCAGACACAGAAATAGGAAGAAGGGCAAGCTGAGCACTGCATTATTTTAGCTGGAGAAAGATCCCAAATTTCAGAAGCTGGTATGTCATACTGGAGACTCTGAACCAAAGTATTTTCAGACCTATTATGTTCTGATGAATATTGCACTTTTCTTCAACATTTGCTCATTAGTAAAGTACCACTGACATCATGTGAGTGAATAGTTAACTTAATTACTTATTACCTTCTGCATGTCATAACAATATTGCATTGTTGATAGTCTCTCACTTATAGTTCTTAACCATTCTCAGTTGTTTCCATGTAAAAATGAAAACAATTTTTCCTACAGCTTCACTTATGTCCACAGAGCTTTAGTATAGAACCATGTAATGAAACTTACTTACATCTTTCAGGGAAAAATAAAAACATGCCCACATTGTGTAGGCAGGCTTTTCCCCATGCAAACATATCTATTATCCAGGTGGCTTGCCTAAGAAGAAAACATTACCAATAAAAAGATAAATAGAGTCTATTTCTGATCTGAATGCTGAGCATCTTACACTGAAATCTCTCCCTAAATTCAGAATTTAACTCAATGTGGGTATCATTAAATCTGGGGAAGATATACTGAAATTAAAGCCTGAGGCATTTGAAAAAAATATTGGTTTACTGACAATTCATTAAATAGAGTGAGAACTCCTGCAGAATGTCTCAGGATATCCTAGTGATGTTAATGGAAGTGGGCTTTCAGCCACAGAAGTGGACCAGGTTCGTCTAGTGTAGATCTGCACCCAGTGAACTTTCTTTAATAGTGTCACAGGTAAATGAAGCCAAAGTGAAACACAATTAAAGGTTCACTTGAAACCATCAATCAGGCGTGACATGCACAAAATAGAGCTCTGCTTCATGTCTCAGTGAACATTGTCAAACACCAGCTGAGGCTCACATTTACAATAAAACCTAAAACCAAGTGAATATTGCACATCTCTAATCATAAGTCCTATTGTTGCTAGCTATTGTTGCTGAAATGAGTGATACTATGCTGTATTAACCCATTAGGACCATATTTAGAGTGTTAATTGAATTAATTTCTCCTCCCACCTGATGTAAGAATTTACATTGATTCTTTTAACCCCAAAGTGCTGTTATCACACCTTAACAGGTGATTACCTGTTTTTCCAGATGCTTTGTGAAGCAATGCAGTACCTTTCAATATAGTTTTTAGTATCTGGCAATTCTAACATCCAAGTGAGAAAAAATGTATTGTGACATACATTTTTCTCCTTGATCTCATGGACAAGTGCTGTCTGAAGACTCTGAAGCATTGAACATTGCATCCTCTCCTGGATCAAAGAAAACTCACATCTGCCTCAGCTTGGCACAGTCATTTAAAACATCCCCTCCCTCCCCCAGTTCCAGAAAACAACTCTGAAACAAAACCCATACACAAAAGCCATTAGAATTTGTACAAATTAATTTTTGTTGGCATTTAAAGCAAATTCCATGGAACTGACCACAAATATTTGAAATGTCTCTCCTGGGTAATGATAGCACAATGGGAGTGGAAAGGGAACGGTGCACACCTGGATATACAAACTTCCCAAATCAAAGGGTTAAAAACAAGGGATCATTTGTTCTTAATGGATACAAAACCCACATTCACCAAACAGCTGTCGTGCGATTTGAAACAAAAGCTTGTAAGTGGCAAGTTTTAATGTAAAAATATGAATGAGAAGGAGCACAAAACATCTCTGATCCTCACATACCTTAAAGCATTGAACCTCTTCTTTTTTCTTGCACTGGTAACAGCTCAGGCAGTCAGTTTGCCTCCTTTTGCCTGACAGGTTTGCCTCTTTCTTTCAAACAACCACAGCTGACAGACACTGCCAGAGCTGAGCTCTGACAGCTTGCGCTCACCATCCCGCATTGTTGGCTGCACATAGAAGGATATTAGTGCCTGGTTGGTGACCATTGTAGTTAAACACCTTAAAGCCTGTACGTAAACTTGCCTGTAAATCAAAAAGGCAGAGAGTTTTCTCATTTCATCAAGGGTAGTTTTACTGTCTGCTGTCACCACAGCTGTCAGCAGGATGCTTAACTGCTCTAATTGTCTAAGGGCTCATTCCCTCACCCTAACTAATTGTTTAGATCTGCTAATCTGCATCCATCATCTGTGAAGGGGCTAAGGCTGTTCTCATCTTCCAGTTTATAGCAATAGGCTATAGCAAGTCTGTATCAGGATCTGCAGGGTTTCCCTACTACCCTGTTGCTTGCAGTCGGGTCAGTGATGTCCTGTGAGCTAGCAAGGATGAGGAGCGTAAAATCTGTAGAAGTCGGTAAATCACAGCAGCCACCCAAAGCATGACTTAAAAAGAAACAACAGCACAGCAAACTGCTACAGCCCTGTAAAGTTGAACCCAACTAGGAATGGATAGAGGGACTACGTCAAAACTCTAAATTACCGAGCCCTTAGTTAGATCTCACTGTATCTGCAATGGTGTGTGCTTTGTTAGTGTTAGGTATGAAAAATTAATGATGTGAGCATACATTGCTTCTGTATATCAAAACCTTTTTTTAAATGATTCATTGCATTGCAAAGGACTTTCATCTCAACTTATTTATACAACTTTCATATAGTTTATAGCACTTCATTCAGTTAAATATTTATCAAAATCCATTTATTTAAAGACCCTTTTCTGCACATATTGTTTACATATGTAATGTCATCATTTTATGTGGCTTTTTTTCCCTTTTTCTTTGTTTTAGTACCCTTGGAATTAAGGCTTGGGAATCCTTAGGCTTTTCTGGTCATTCACTAAAAATTTCCCTTGAGTTAGCCAAATATTTGTTGTAATTGATATTGAACTGAAATTGTCTGAACTTTGTAAGCAGAATTCTGGATTAAGTGAAGACCATCCCCCAGTTGGCAAATCCCAGGCTGCATCTGTTACCAGTCACAAGTTACTAGCTGCTGATCCTGCACTGTCCTACCAGTTCAGACTAAAGGCTTTGTTAAATCACAGAAAATTATTTTTGTGGCTGTAAGTTAGCGTCAAGTTTTATTTACATCTTCCTTCATGTATTTCAATCTGCCTAACCTTTAATTCTGGTTCATCACAGAGTCCTGTTACGAAGCTGGCATGCTGGCATCTCTACATGAAACTCATTGCAAATGTTTGCTCTGGTTAATTGTCAAGTAACCTCTTTTCCCTTGTTTCTCCTGTTCTTTTTTGGACACTGTTTTCTGCTCTTTCTTGTCCTTGTTGCCTTCTTTGCCCTAAGCCAGATGCCACAGCTGCCTTGAGTGCCTGACTGAGGATGCTAGGCCAAGCTGGAGAAGCCACATGAAGTCAAGCAGCAGCACAGCCCTGCTGCTGGCCACAGCCATGCTAGTTACCACCTACAGGGATGGAAAGGCTCTCACCAGGCTAAGGAAACACATGAATGTTATTTAAGGTCTTTGGCCTTTGACACTCTCTAGTTCTTCCAATTAAGTACGTGCAAGCACTCAGGCATAACCGCAAGATACTCGTCATATCTGACACTTTTCTTTTACAGTCTCCTTCCTTACAGCTGTTGGAAACTGCGCCAAGGGCCTTTCAATTTAGTTTGTGTAGATTTGTTGAACCCTGTGTGGAGGGGACACTGAAAATTCATAAAACCCGGTACTGGTGGGTTTTTCTGAAGGATTAAAGACTAAATTGAAAAGAAAGGTGGAGGGCAGAAAGAAAGGAACGTTCCTGGTTTAGAAATGGGCAATGTAAATGGTTAAATGGTATATCTATGAATGTTAAAAATTAGGGCACTTCTTTAAAGTACGTAATTTAACAGATTCCTCTATTGATGACTAAATCAGGTAGGGCTTGCTACATTTGCTTAAGTGAAAAAGACACCATAGGGTAAATGAGCTCCTAATCTCAGCGCTTCAGCTAAGTCTCTGAGTTGTGATGGGATGACTTTTGCCCTAAGAGATTAACTGAATTGGTCTCACACAGGAAATCTATGGCAGAGCCAGGAAGCAACTTTACTGCAGAGCTTTACTTCTACGACAGGACCCCATAAAATCAGTAGCCATGATAGCCAGGAGATGACCTGCTCTCTCCCACGTTCACTGCTTCTCTGTAGACTTTTATTTTCAGGGGAAGTGATTACAGAAAACTCTATAAGACCTCATTCCTCATTTTATAAAAGTTCAAATCTTAATAAGGGCACAATTATGAAAAAGGAGGTTTTAAATGAACCAAGTCTGTGCCAAGTGGATGAAGGAATCTTTGAAGTGATCCCACCTTTGATTTATGTACTGGCTAAACCTTGAGTTTCAATCTAGATTTCCTCAGCAAATCTCTTAAATCAAAAGTTTCATTGCACTGCTGTTCAGAAATTAATCTGACTGTGAGACTAAGGGGAAAAATATTGTACCGCAGAACAGTAAACTGCTGTAACTCTGACATTAAACTGAAACTAAAGAAAAACATGCTTTGCCTTATTAGTGTGATAGGGCTTTAGCCAGCCCACAACTTCCCCCTGACTCTTGGCCTGCACCCTTTTTCTCAGGGAGGTTTCTGATTTTGGCTAAATGTTCACTGAAATAAGCCCTCTCTTCGTGGCTGGAATCACAGGCTCCAATCAGCCCAACATAAGGACAGAGCAGTATTTTAGACTGAACTTATCCAAATATTATTGGTATATTACGTTTCATAATTACTTTGGATCTTTCTTCTTCTTACCATAGAAATGTATTTTGGCTCTACAGTCACACAGTCTGACACCTCAGATATAATGGTTCTTACAGAGCCATGAGGTGGTTGTTGGTCTCTTTTCTTTATAAACCCAGTTTAGCGGAGCATTTAACAAGTGTTAGAACTCATCCCCCTTCAGCAAAATGCACTGGGTAAGCCGTGCTTGACCTCAGGGCAGTGAGGTTGGTGCTGAGAGCTGAGGACTAATGAGCTCTTTTTGAGCCACTATAATTGCATAGCTTCTGGAAAGCAAGAGAGTTGCATTTGAGCTTGTCTGGCAAAGGAAGGACCTGAGCCCCAATCTTTCCTTCTTGGGAGAGTGCCCTTACCACAAGGGCATGTGAAGCAAGGTCAGTGCTATTTGGAGTACGGGTCAAAAAGACCAGTACAGGACTGACCTACATTCCTAAATCTAGTCAAAACTTTTAAACCTTGAATCTTAGGCATGCTCAGACAAGATACAGAGAAGATTTCAGACACAGCCTGTTTCAGGGCCCTCAGCATGTTGTGGGTGTCTGCAGCTCTTCACGTTTATGAAACCCTTTTTCCTGTCTTTGGTCTCTGAAGTCTTCTCCCAGAGCTGGGCTTTGCAGTCCCTTGCTGGATCTGATGCTCTGGTACCAAAGGTCCCTGGGAGAAAAATGATGTTAACTACATTTGCAAACTAGTCAGTCACTGGGTTGAATGCAACCACATAGAAATTGAAGACTTGTACAATTCAGCAAGCACTAAAGACATTTTAAATTAACTTTGAAAATTTCTCTAGTGATATAGCAAGTCAGTAAGTCTTGCAATTGCCTTTAATAGTTTCCTGTGCCAGTCTTGACATCTACAGTAAAAGGAAAGAAATTTTATGGTACACGTGAATAGATCATCACTTGCTATCAAGTCTAACTGGTAGAAGATTCAAAAAACTCATTGTGAAATAAAAAAGTCTGTATTTAAGAAGTAGAAAAAACAACTTGCTTCTATCAGATCCAGGTCAGCTGAGGGAAGACACAGGATTATTTCTGAGACAGTCACAGGGGTAGTATGTTCAGTGAACCAGATGTCCTCTGCTCAGGCTGGTGAAAGAAAGAGATGTCAGCAGAGAAAGGTAGGTAAGTGTCAGGAGGGAGGGCCTCTGTAGGAAATGGCCAGGCATGGTTCTGCTGCTGAATTTGACATGAGTGCTGGCTGCTTTCCCTGAAAGAGGGGGAATTGGAAGAAATAGCAGAGAAGGAAAGGAATCAGCAGGGGCAGGGGACCTTCACAAAACATGACTGAATATTGCAGCTGTGCAGCCTTTGATCAGAAGTCAAACTGTAGAAATATTTTGTGCCATCCTCTTATGGGAATAAATGTTGAAGACGTCAAAAGAGCATAGTAACCTCTCTGGAGCATGCTATTGCACCAGAGAGAGGAGTCTGACTTCTCTATTTTATTAAATTCTTCTTTCCTGTGAGCAGAGTGTCTCTTAAGGATTCCTTGACACTGTTTCTCTTAGGATTGTATAAATGCAGCTCGATTTCTTTTCAAGTCTTCTCATATACCACCTGCTGCCTTCCAAACTGGTCAATGTCCTCAGTTGTTATTACTGTGGGAGAAACTATATAAGAAAAATGAAGCACATAAGAAAAATGAAAAGTCTGGGAGACATGATGGCTGGAACAGTTGTGAGATACAAAGTTCTCAAGTCTGGTGGTTGTTTTACATGCAGGACTCCTTCGTACAGTGCCTTCAGTCAGCATTGCATGCTGTTTGCACGCTTTTGATGTTATGTGAGGGTTGATAATGTACATTTTGATGTATGTGAGATGAGTGAGGGTTGTTACACAATTTTTATTCATTTTTAATGCATAAGTACCTGCATATAAGTTTTCATGACAAATTAGAACGTTTGAATGACACAAAACCAGTTGTTTCTTTAAAACGTATTTACACATATTTCCTTATGTTTCAATAGCAGCAAGTATATTGGTTAGAGAACAATTTTAGTGGCTTTCTCTCCCCATCTGCAAATCTACTGTTATTAATTTTCATATATTTAAAAAGCACAGGGGAGTAGAGGAGCACCTCACCTGCATTAGCCAGCAACGTCTGTGGGAGCTGTAGGCTCCAGTTGCCCTTACAGCTCTGGTGTCTGTGATGGCTGCTACATGAGGAGTCAGGAAAAACTGTCTCACGTTTGAGAAACATGAGAAATTTTGAAGTGCTCTTGCCACAGCTCAGTTTAAAAATAAAGGAGTTGAAACTCAAGAAGTCTTAATGCTCTTGCCACCAGCACAGTGACTGCTGTTTTGAAGGAGCACGTTCCCATATGGCTGGAGGAGAGAAAAGGAGAGGACCTGCTAGGGCTTTTGCTTTTCTGTTGGTGTGCCCTGATAGCATTTGGTGTCTTTCTCATGGATCAGCAACACAGTGGTCCTACACAACTGTGGTGAGACCTCCTTTCCTTGGTAGAGCTGTATCTCTGAGGGTTGTGAGGCACTGGAACAGTTGCCCAGAGAAGTTATGGATGTTCTATCTCTGAAAGTGTTCAAGGCTGGGTTGGATGGAGCTCTGAACAATCTGATTTAGTGAAGGTGTTCCTGCCTATGGCAGAGGGGTTGGAACTAGAAGATCTTTAAGGTCGCCTCTAACCCTGGCCATTCTGTCCAGGGGAATCAAAACCCTAAACCAGAAGCCACGTTTACCAGAAGCTCTGCCTGCGGACACTGGCACGTATCCACAGGCAGAGCTCATAAACAAACAATGACCTGAAGTTAATTGTATCATCAATGGAGATGAGTCAGATCTATACCAGACTACTCTCTTAAATTGGCCTACTTTGGCTTATTTCTGAGCAGCAAAAAAAAGCTACTAGTGGAAAGCCAAGAGACCCTGATTCAGCGGAGTATGCTCTGCACCAGCTGAAATCCCTCCTGATTCCTCAGCACATGGTGCTGGATGCAGAGAGGACTCTGTGATGGGCAGAGTCACTATACTCAGAAGTCCTTTCTACAGGGATGAGCAACTTCATCACAGATCTGGGTGCTGGTTTGCTCCTATGTGATAGGTGTTCAGGTCTGTGACTGTCCTAGCAGTTTATTTCTTATTACATTAGTGGCATAGCTCAGTGTAAATAAACAAAGCCTTAGTTTCCTGGGAAAAATGATGCTTACATAGCACTTACAGTTCTCAAAGAACTTCTGTTCAATCTCCACACTAATGTGGTTTCACAAGGAGACTGAGATTATTTTATTGCCCCAGGATGCCAGGAAATTTTCATTTGACTTCCTCAGATCTCTAGGATAAAAGTGGAACAGTAAAAAAAAGAATTCCCTTTGCTGTCTTAGATTTCTGTTCTTCAGGAAAATATGTTATGTTTTCTAAGATCTGATATTCTGTAGTTTATTTTTAACTTAGTGACAGTATTATTTTACTTTTTTTTCCACAGAGGAATATCTTGCCCTCTGTTGCTTCCTGCTCCTGGCCTTTTTTATAGGCTCCTTTTTCTGTGTGGAGTGTAGATAATGCTTTTCACACTTCATTGATTTTATTCAGTGTATGTTTCCTGTCTTTGTAGAAAACAAAGGAGTCAATAACCCATAAAGTGCAGAAAATATAACTACCATTAATAAACTGCCAAAAAACCAATAGGAGACCATTTGTTTGGTAGTGTCATGTGAAAGGTTTGGTGTTGGTGAAAAAGTTATGCAGTAGGAAGCTGATAGCTATCAGGGGGTGATATAATGGGCATGTGAGATAGAACCATGTGTTCTTTAACAAAAAAAAGAACCCCAAAAACAAATACCAAAGCAAAGCTACACCCCACATTTTAACCCGATATGAAAGTCAAGGGCAAATCTTTCCAAAAGCTTTATCCTCTTTTTCAGTTAAACTAGGTTAAAATGGCATGGAGAGAACAAGGAACACTCAGTCTGGTTTGCCTCTGCATCACAGGAGCATTTATGACATTCGCTGTAGGATGTACCAGGCAGTGGGGAACTATTTCTCCTGCATCTTTCTGCTCTTCCAAAGGATTTTCCTTTCCACTCTGATACTAGTTTCTCCAAGCAGTATGGACAGCTGGTGTAAGAAGTGGCACAAGTATCCCCAGTGGAAGGATGGTGGAGGGGTGGATCACTGCTCACCACCTCAGGCCATTTTTAGGTAACATTTTTTTGCTGAGGTCTGTAGGTTCAGGAGAAAAAAAAACATTAAAGCAGGCCATGTGTTTGGGACACAGCTTGGGAGGAAAGTAAGACTGAAGGTAAAAAAACCCAAACAAAACCCAACAGAAAACCCCTTGAAATTGGATGATCTGGGATATCAGTTTTTGAATCCTTACTGATCACCACCATGCAAAACATCTCATTTTTTTTTCTACTGCAAAACAACATTAAGACAAAGGTTATATTTTCTTAAAAATACTATCCCATGTCATCTACTGGTATAAAGCCACACAGGTCTATAGTTGCTAAATCTCAGCAAAACTGTATTTATCTTGACAAATCGTATTCTTACTTGTCTGGCTAAAGTCAGAAGGCTCCTGGATCTCTCTGTGCCCTTCTCCTAAATATCAGTTATTCACTGAAATATTCCTACGTGTACAGATCACCTGTAGTTTTGGAGGTTAATGCCTCCCAGCTGGCAGCACGAAGGCACTCTGCCTGGCAAAGAGAGGTGGGTGGCTTTTCTGCTCATGGGGCTGGGGGAGAGAGCTGATGGCTTGTGGTGAGGGGCATGTTTTTGACTAAGAGCTTCAGCAGTCCCCAGCTGTTGGCCTCAGCTTTGCCTTTTGTTCCCACTTTTGATGTCAACCCAGCTCTGGACATCTTTGGATGTGCTTGAACTCAGTTGTGCTTGAACAACGAGAAGTAGGAGCCTGCTCTGCGTCTGTTCCCATCAATTGAGAAATGCACAGAAGTACTTGGGATGACATTAGCAGAAGCAGTCACAGCTCTCTTTAATTCTCTTCCAAGTTAAATCTATTTGCCATTGGCCCCATCAGGCCTGGAGTTATCTCAGTCAGGAGCGTTTCTAACAGCCCTGCTCATATGCTACAGACAGAGGCTTTCAACTTAATACAGCCAAAAAGGCTTTCAGGTCAGTTTCTTTTACGAAAACACACTTTTTATTGACTTAAACATTCTCCTGCAGCTACACTGTGCTCCTGTGTGGTCACCTACCCTGTGTCACAGCCCAGACCAGAACAAATGATGAATAGCGAGCTTGTAAGAGAAACATTCTATTCCCAGCAACGTGCCAGAGCTCTTCCCACATCCCTCTGCGACAGCGTGGTGAGGCAGCCAAAACCTGCAGGGGACAGACCTGTCTCTCTAGGTGTCATTCTACATCATCATGTTTTGTCCCATTTCAAACATCCGTGTTTGTTAATGCAGTAATACACTGAGTCAACGTCTGCACTTTTGCAAAGACACGCGAGACCTAAGAATGAAATGCAAAGGTCTATTTGTGAGTCACACACATTCCTTCCTGTTTGTTTATGGTTTTGTTTAGATTTTATTATTTTTATACCTTTTGTGTAGCCCTTTGTCTCAACGTGTCTGGTGGATTAATTACAGATAAAAACTGAACTGTAATACTAAAATTTCCGTCTGTGTTTTCACAAGACTTTCAGAGACTAAGTTGCACAAGAAATGAAAATCCTGAGCTTTGCCCTTATAAAAGCACGATTCCACCATACCTAAAATCCATGTCAGGAACTAACTCTTTCAGATCTGATTCCTCTGTGCACCCCTCATTTGTGTACAGAAATGTCTGGATCATCTCATGTCTCCATCCAGATTTAGTAGCAGAGTGCTGCTGTGGGACTTCTCACTCTAACACCAAACCTTCCTGCACATATTCTGTTCTATTGATTTCACTGAAATCCCATTATAAGTTACTTTCATTTCTCTGTCTTTAAAATATGTTACCAGTGTATTAATTTGGTATTGCTAAAGGAACTCAATACAAAAATCTCTGGCAGTAAGACTGATAGAACCCAATATATTATTTACCAGACTGTTTAAAGATAATATTACTTCTCAAAGGACTAGACTTCTTCCAGGCAGCATCTTTTGCCCAGTGATCTCGTTATCCAAACAAGTCTATAGCTTTGAAATGGAAATGGTTTCTTCTAAATAGCCGTATAAGGATTTCCATGAGCCATGAAAAATCTGTCCCTCAGTTCTTTATGAGGGAATTGAGTTCAGCATGTTGCATTTCTTGAGTACTGTGTTTCCTGCTATATTTTAGGGGTTTTTCTCTTACTTAAACAGTGAAAAAAAGAGAAACATTTCCATGTACAGATGAAAGACGCATAAAGTGGGTACAGTACAATATAGACAAAAGATTAATATTGTAATGACTTATCTATTTTGATGATTAAATTATGTGTGTTTAAAGTGATAGGCAAAAGATCTCTTCTATGCCAGATAAATCTCCATCAGAGGAGGCTAAGATCTTACTCAGGTTATGGTATTAAATATTACATTACTTTCTCATGTTAGCGTTTGTTCAGACATATGTTCTTTTCCTTCAAATCTTGCTGGACTTCTTATGCCATTTTTATAAGACAGCCTGGACTCTGCACTAAACCATGCCACTAACACGTTACTTAATCTAACTGGCACATTGTAAAATTTTACACATGCGCTCATCCAGATAATTACACAATTAATTTTCACTTAGTACAGCCGAGACGGGGATAATGAAATTTCCACTGGTGTACTGTTACGTCCGGGGGTTAGAGGTCAGCTTCCTGTTTGGATAAGAGTGAGTTTAAAGAGGATTTCTGACAGTCTCCTTACTTCAACTGATTCTAAAAACATTGCAATGGAATTTCAATTTACAGCTAAGTTCAATGGAAGGAGCAGATGTTGGGAGTGGGCCACTACCACTCTGGGAGCCCTTTCTATGCAGGTGTAGTCAAAAGTCAATGTTCTTCATGTCACTCTTTATATGAAGGTAGAGTTAAGCTGACACTTGATACTAATTTCTGCACTGAACTGTAGCTGCTTTGCAGAACTATCCCCAGCCTGAACAACTTTTCCCTGCTGTAATTTTAGCATTTTCAAAGGAACACTTTCAGAAGATGAGAGCGAGGCTCTTCCCCTGACGACATGTAGTAGGAAAGTTCCACAATAAAACACAACCAGAAAGAACTGAGACAAACTTCCAGATCTTTGAAAAGGCCTGTGTTTTGGCACCAAAGTATATAGTGGCATATAAAGCCAACAATGCTTTGATATGTAACTGCAAATTTTATGACCCTAAAATAACAATGTTTCTGATGGTTACCCATCAAATCTGGAATAAGAAGTTTAGTTTATTGTGTGAAATGCCTACACATGGGTATTTGCCACCACACACCTTTTCTGTCTATAGATCCCTCAGCAGACTCCTCTCTGCAGAGCTTCATTTTCTGTTCCCTACCGTCCCAGACAGCTGATCTTAGCTGGGGGTCACACAGGCCAGGTGATGAATCTCCCAAACACCAACTCTTCCACCTAAGCAATGGCCTGAGGTGAAAGGGAGTGCTCAGCCTTTGGACCAGTCTGTCCTGGATTCGCACTGATGCACAGGACAGACTCTGCTTGCGAGAAGAGCAATTTTTTTTAAGAGGTACTGCAGCTCAGAGCCATATGGACACAGCTTTTGCTCTCTCCAGGTTCCTACAGCACACTGGCAGAGGCAAGAGGCCAGTCGGAGATGGGTAAACTCATCCTGCCTCAGTGCCAACCCCAAGTCCTTCTATCTCAGAGCCAAATTATGATAATGCTAACATTTCTATCAATGTCATGGGCTACAGGATTAGGTCCAAAGGGCAGAACACACTGTCAGCTCTCAATGAATGTGTAATATGTCCGAGCACATCTCCTGCGAACAGCAACTTCTTGTGATGTGCATTTCTGTAGCCTGGGCCTTGATCACGGGCTGGAGTTGCACCATCCTTTAATAATGTGGAAAAAAAGAATTACTTGCAGAAGAGGCAGATGTTTACACAGTCATTGCTTTTATGCATTTCCTCTTTCTGTCCAGCTTCTGCAGTGGGTTTTACACCATGCAGTTCAGAAAGCACTAGCACTTCTTATGGAAGGCCTTGTTTCTTCATTCTCTCCTTTTCTTCTCTTTTAATATCTCTCAAGTTTTGTTTGGGTGTTTTTGAAACTCATCTAGCAGTCCTGCTTTATTCTGAACTTCAAGTTTCATGCTGTTTTCCTCTATTTCAGTCTCTTTGATGCCTTAAACATATTTCACATGTTTTTAAGGCTTCAAAGTGTCATATTATATGCTTTCCTTCCTCAAGTAGCTAAAGATGTAACTAATAAAATCCCTCCTCTGTAGACCACACCTTGTGTTATCAGCGGCTAGAGACCAGCTTCAGACACCTGGAGCTACAGATGGATGCACTATGTAACCCTGACCATCAGACATGTCTACAAATTTATAAAGAAAGATGGAAACCCTCCAACCCAGATATTTCAAAAGAAGAATAAAAATTCAGTTTTACTGATCCATTGGGAAAAAAGACACATGAACTTAGTTTACTAAAGATCCACAGATAGTCCTTGCATCTCCTTTCAACATTGAGGGTTACTGTGACAGCAAAGGGCATGTATGTTTTACAAAAGGAAGGAGACGATGTACTACACTACAGACATTGCTGTTTGTTTTTAGTCCTCAGAATGCAAAGCTCCAAGTGAAATCCCTATGTATGACATTTACTGGGTGATCAAGAATATACATATTCACCTCCAAACAAATACAAGCAATGCTTTAATTACTAAAGTTTGGTATTACTAACCTTGATGGTATTGTTCACCTGGAAAATATTCATTGTATTTCTAGGCTAGTGATTGAACATAAAATATACAACACCAATAGAAAATGTGTACATTAAGAAAGAGTACAAAAAAACTCCTTTTTCATTTTCAAATTAGACCACTTTTGTTCCAACAGGGAACCGTTTTCAAGAAAAACAGTTGTGTTTGCTCTCTGATTTTGTTCTCATGTGCTTTTTCTAATGGTCCAAGCATTAGAAATAGTACCCTTTTCCAAGAAAGCTGGTAAGATCAAAATAAAATTATATGATAAAATGATCACTCTCTGTAATAGAAAGTAATAGTATAATAATGCATCACGTAAGAATAGTAATAATTTAGTAACGAGTAATATTATAGTAATGTAGTTTATACACCCGTCCAATCATCTTCAGAATTTTCCCTAATGAACAGCACTGCAATTCCCTCTCTGAAGGCAGGAATGCCCTTGGAGGGAAGGCAGCCATGGGAAGCCCTGGCACACAGCTGGAGAGCAGGAAAAGCACAGAGGTCTGTCCTTTGCTCCCTCCACTCAAGATTGTTCTGCCTGACAACACAATTCACTCTGTGAGTTCCAAGGAACTCAGAAGTACTCTGGATGGAGCCATGAAACATATTTGGGATGAAGAGTGATCTGAAACACAGTGTAGCCCCTGCTACACTACACTACACACCCTCACCCCATCACCCTCCTAGTGCCCTTCAGAGCGAGAGACTACCACAGCAGTTCTCATGATTGGTTTATAAGCTTACTTTTAATTATATTACTGGTTTTTTTGAGTACTATCCAGAGTTTACAGCTCTTCTCTTAACATGTCTCTGAGCTGTGATTTGCCAGTAAAGAAACAGAACTAGGGATTTAAAGGCTCTGAGACATGTTAGAACTTTGATTAGCAGGTGAATTTAGGCACAAACCCGGGCTGTGTGCACAGGATGCACAAAGTTAGGATAACTTATTTCCATAGTTAGTGGGTATTTCCAAAAGCCTGTGTTCTATTGTTATCTAAGTAATCTTCTTAAAATTTCTTAAAACCTTAACATTTCTTTAGAAATTTTCAGTTTGAAAAACAATATTTTTGTTTACTCTGTAACATTTTTCTTGCATCACTGCTCTTTTTGAACTGATGTGAAATAGGGGGTCATTTCCATTTTAATCTATTTCTATAATGCCTGTTTAGCCATCTTTTTTGCTTTCCAGGTTTCTGTTCTGCAAAACTGTCAGTGTATTGCCATGACCATCTTCTGCCACAAAGTGTGCTTTAAGAGTTGGACTCGATGATCCTTCTGGAACCCTTCCAACTCAGACTATTCTGTTTCTGTGATTCTGTAGACACTCAGCATGGGAATCAGAAGTCCACCCACCCAGTTTCAAGAACTCAGTCAGCAGAGAAAGGTAGTCTGGTAGGAGAGTGAATTATTGCTTCTTAGGACAATTAATTAAAATAAGGAAAGAATTGTCCTCTGTAATTTGCTATCAATTAATCTGAGACCTCAAAACAGTGTGTCCCAGTAGCAGCCTAAACTTGGACTTCTGATTCCTAGTGAGATTCTGATTCTTAGCTTTACGAGCTTCTCCCTATGGTCCAAGCAGATAGGGTCCTTAAAAGTCCCTGCAGAGGTATCATCTCCATTCCCACTTGAGCAAATGATCTTTTGTTTAAGGCTGCTACACCCCACACACAGTTTAAAAGGCAAAATTAACTGCAGCCTTCATGACACTCATGCAGCAGGTATTCTGTCCTTCTAAGGATTTCTTTAACATTTCTTGCTTTTGGTGCAGGGAATTCCTATGCACAGCTGCAGTTTAATGGAATCTGTAACAAATTGCTATCTATTTTAACAGGTGCTCCTCCTGTTGCTCTGCTCCTCCAGAGCTCATTCATTTTCTTTCTCAGGCATTTAGGAGATGTGCTAAAGGTACAATATTTTGCCAGGCAGGCTATTTAGTGGGGACAAACTGTGTGATCATAATAAAAATGACTAGCTATACATTCATTGAGACTACTTCACTCACAACAAATTGTCTTTTTATGTGTCCCTTTTTGGTTACAAATAAATCTTTCTTATTTTTCTAACTTGCCCAGATTTTAAAAGCCTATTATTTCTGGCATTCTGATGTCTCCTTTTTCTCCTCTATGGCTTTATCTTTTATTTTCTTTTTGTTCCCTTTTTTTCCCCCTGTGTTTTTTGTTTTGTTTTGCTTTGTTTGTATTTTTGGGTTTTTTTTTTTAGGGGATTCTCTTCTCTCTCTTTTATCTTCTCTCTTCTCTCTTCTTCCCTTTAGTCTGCCAGTCCTGGAGCAGGTCTATCTGTGAAATTCTCTAATATCTCACTGATTGCATCAATGTTTTCAGTTTTGTTTCCCTCCCAAAGCTTAGAATAAGCTTTAACTTCCTTTTCAGTATTTTAGGGAAACCTACAAGGTAATAAAACCCACGTTCTCCATCTACACACTTTTATGGACTACAGAATGGCATTCAGCCAGTGGCTGTCATGAAAAGGTATAAGAAAGCTCCTTCCATGAAGAGCTGTCAGTGGGGCTGTCCTTGCAGGACCACCTTGTGCTCTTCTGGCCCCTGATAAATGGATGTGGAGAATGGAGAAGACTGGATGTTGCAGCAAAAAGTGGGAGAGAAAACGGCACCCTAGGTGTCCACAAAGATCTCAGATCCCAGTGCAGAATGGCAACAGTCCCTGCAAAATGTGGAAAATTTGAGGAGGAAAAATTGGTCCTATTACCCTTGCACAACCCAACCCAGTTAAATTCTCAATAATTCAAATGCTTAAAAAACACTGGGTAAACTTTCTGGTGCTTTCTGACACACAAGTCTTAGGAATGGCCACAATATATTTTTGGTGTTGTGGTGGTTTGCCCCTCCTCTTTTTTAAAACAAATTTCTGACAGAAACGTAATGTGAGATCCTTCTGTCCTCCCTGTAAAAGCAAAGTTTCCACTAGGCACACCTGAACATCAACCATAGCTTTATCCATATCCTGACAGCTGGCTGCTGCTTGCTGGTTGTTTTGGGAGTGTTGGCTGATGGAAGCACTGACCTTCCTGCCAGTCATCCCATTGGAGGCATGCTATCATCAGCAGAAGGTGTTTTCCTGGCTACTGTGGACAGCAAGCTGCTGGACTGCAGACCTACCTTGCCTGGGTCTGTCAGTTCTCTCTCAGAAGAGATGGTGAACATGAATTGAGCAGTTTGAGGACAAGTGGGGGGGGATCCTTGGCACCCCTACATGCTTATGTCTGACTTCTGGGGAACACAGAGCTGCTGTGCCTGATGCACAGGAAAGCCAGATAGGCTGGCTGCAAGGAATATGGATGGACAAATAGCAAACATCACTCATTTTCTCATGACAGGAACCAAACATTTGCCTCTGCAACTAATGAGCATTCACCCTAACTCCCCCTGCCAGTGCTGCAAATGACTGGAGGAGGGTGATGGAGTGGGGAGGAAGTTCCATAAGTGCATGCTCTTCTCTCATGACTCTTCTTCCCTAGACTTTTCTTTTGGGTGGGGTTGGAGGCAGACTGCTGGCTCAGATGGACCCTTGGTTCAGCTAACGGATGTTCTCAAGAGAACAGCACAGATAATATCCCCCTGTGGTGAGCACTCTGCTTCTGATATATCTCAATACATTTTTATGCTACTTCTGGGCACAAGCTCTCCATCTAAAACAGCAACAGATCTAAAAATGGGTTTACTTTGAACAGACATCTGCAGCTCTTCTCCTACTGCAGAGTCAGGGCATCAGGGGAAGAAAAGTTACAAGATTTTCTGAGTATTTATTCTTGAAAGACAGATCTTTTTTCCAAACCATAATTTAGTTTTCATATCTAAACTTGGTCAGTCACTGTTTGTCATAAGAATGGTAAATACTTTGAGTCTAAATTAACACCTTTAGCTTTACTTAGTGAGAAAAGCTGCTCATTACTCCCAAGTAATTTACTAACAGTATTACTATATGAACAAAAAAAAATTAATGTAATCTGGCATTTATGACTTCCACATAACATCAGTTGCTAAGGTAAGAAAACAACAAAAATACCCCTTTTATTCAGAAAAATCCTTAAACTAATAAGCATGTTCCTAATATTAAAATCAAGTCAGCGATCCTATTGACTTTCATTACATAAAATTTATGACACTTGGATGTAGTTTAATAAGGTCATAAAAATGCCAGTTGTGGTATCTCATAATACTTTTTATAAACTGGTTTTACAGTCTACCCTTTGTTCCAAAGTTCAAAGTGACAATTGAAATGCACAGGTTGCCCAGAGGTTCAGACTTTTTGCTAGAAGTACTGACTGGTGAATACCTTAATTTCTAATATATCTATATTTTTTTCAAAATCTCAGTAATTGTGGGGAACATTCCTTTCCTCCAGATGTGCCAAAGCTGATATTTTTCAATTTAAAGAAAAATATCAATAATTCAGTAAAATGAACACATTTTATTGCTATACACTTTTTTCTTTTTCCTTTTTCTTTTTTTTTTTTTTTATATGAAATGAAAACTGTGCAACATTTATTCCTAAGCAGGTCAAATTCAAACAATACTTCTAAGTGCTGTTACAATAGTGGCATTATATTGTCCCTTGTCAGCTTTCAATTACTTCATCCACCTAGCTGATCACTGACTTATTTCCTGGCTTAGGTAAATAGGACTTTTGGTGCACTTCCCTTAAGTCATTTCAGAGAAGATAAATTAAATAATGATTGCAATTTAATATTGTGATAGTGCTAAAATATTTCCTTCAAGCTTCAAGTTTGACCACAAGTTTCCAATAATATACTTTTTTTCACTTTCTAGCTCAAACCTGAGGTTTTATTAAATTCTACAGCTGCAGTCAGTATTTATGTTTTCATCTAGCAAATTGGACATTTTAAATAATAAAGAGCATGAAGTTATATATATAAACAGATAACACTTGCAATTCATTTAAGGTGGAAACTTTATTTAAAATTAATAAAATTCCACACAATATGGCACAGAGGTCCAAATTCTTAGCTCATTATACTGAAGTAAATCTGGGGAAAATCCATCGACATCATTAAGGTTATTCCAGGATCATAGCCAAATACTCAAAACTTCGACTGGGTATATAGTCCTTAGGGATGCAGAGCCCTGTGTGCACAGGGCCTCAGTGTGCAGAGGTTGGTCCATCTAAGAAAGGATGTCCCACTGTTCTCAAAGAGGGGAGTAAACTTTCTCAACACATTGGGAATCGAGACACTGGAGGAGACTTTGCAGTGAAGATCTTGGTCCTGCAAGTTCCGTGGCTGATCTTCTGCAAGGAAAACTGAGGACTGAGGAGGAGGTAAAAGCCTGAAGTACAGCTTTAGAGGTTGGCCCTGCAGATAGGCACAGACCTCGTTTCACTTTCCCCTTGCACTTAGATGGTTCACCTGATGTTCTCTCTTCAGGAGAATAAACTAATAAGCAATAAAGTGCATAGTCTGTGCCATTTGCAGATAAATGAGGTGTGGAGTTCCCATTTTTCACTTTGCAATCATTGTTAATATCCTCTGCTATTTATACCATTTCTGACCATGTCTACACTGAAGAACATCACTGTGGCTTAGGAGTAGAGAAGTTCTGCATGTGGTATGTCTCCAAGTAGAGGAGCTGCTCAAGAGGCAAGAATGGACCCATGTTGAGAAATTCCTTCTACTTTGCTTCAAAGCTTCCACAATGTCTTGTCTTTGCTGTGATGATAGCTGTGTTTACTTGTTCTGCCCTTGTGTGTGATAGCTTGTATGCCAGGCTCATCTCAGGTGTTAAGCTACAATTTTCCAAGAGGGGAATTCCCAAATAGATATTTCAAGCCAGTGCCCAAAGAAACACTTTAACATAAATATGCCGGGTTAACTAACTTGGATAGAAAAACTATTTTTCAGGTAAAGTTCCTAGGGAGACAAATTGCAATTGGTCCTGTTCCTTACGGGAACTTAGAGGATGATGCTTAAGGACAAAACATCATCCTACTGCTCTGAGACGATGCTAGCTCAGCTGCAGGCTCTCCCCACTGTCAGGAGCCTGCAATATTCATGGACCAGTCAGAGGTGAGGGAGGGCAGGGTGATATCAGCGACAGGACAGCAGCGGCGGCTCATTGGCAGGTTGAGCAAGGAAAGGAGACAGCTTAGGTCTTCCACTTGCAGACGTTTATTCCTATGGAAGCATCTGTGCTGTAAGAACACCACTGAGCACACAGAGATTCACCCTAGAAGTGGTCTTTGACAATTTTAACTCTGCTGTTTCTGAAACCCAGAAAATCTTTCAGTTTTGTCCAAGAGCCTGTTGGTGATTTTAGAAAGGGTGAATAAATAAATAAATAAATGGTGGGGAGGGGAACTAAAAAAGAAGCTTATCCTGGGAAAATAACACCAACATCTTACAGCTGATCTGATCTCTCCCCTTCCCACTGTTCTGCAGGAAATTCTGACTTTATATTTATTTTCCTTTCTTTAAGATACTAACTTTAAAAACAAAAAGTAAAGGAATCCCAGTTGCAGCCAAGCTCAAGTCTCACAGAAACAGTTCAGTGATACATAATGCAAAGGATTCCAGCAGATTTGCAAGTAGGAGGCTAAAATAAGACAGAAGGCCAAAAAAAGACAGAAAGTAGCAGACAGAATTCTGGTTTTTACATGGATATGGACCTTCTACTAGTGCTACTGTAGAAGTAGGAACATAAACTAATATTTAGGTGTGTTGGGCCAAGCTCACCCCTACAATAACTATATCCTAAATGTCTAATAGTGGAGCAAATCTTGGAGATATTTGACACGTGAGTAAGGAAGCACCATGAATGAAGGATGTCTTCACCAGGCTGACAAAGATGAAGGTAGATCAGGGAGAAGCAAAGGAGGGGACCTGGACTTCAACTCTGTGAGCACAGTCATACCTTGTGCATGGAAAGTTCGGGTCACCCTCCCCGCCCACCTCCCCAGGGTTCTGAGAATCCTGCCTCATCCCTTTGCTCTGCCTCTACCACTTTTCTGCAGGTCAGGGATGCCTGCAGAGAAGTGACAGAGGCAGAGGAGAAGCAAAGACAGTAGACTTCCTCTTCATAAGAAAGTAAAATTATTTTTTTGGATAAAGGAGTTGGACATCTCTTGTCAAATTTGAAGAGCTGGGCTGTCTGACTTGATGGCCAGAGCACATATCCTAACCCCTCCTCCAGGGCACAGGCACCCTTTCAGTTTGTTGGTAATAAAAGTCTGTGAAAAAAGGACTGTGAGAGAAACAGGAAAGACAGTTCAAGAGAGATTTTCCTCCATCGAGCAAACTCCAAGAGGAGTTATGCATGCATAAATACCTCTGTACTATCATTTCCACTGGCTCCTTTGGGAAGATTCAGCATTTTGCAGCCAAAGATCCATGATCAGCAAAGCATCTGGCCTCCTGACTCCCCATTTGAAGTCTAAATTCCAGCTGAAGTCCATGGGGAGTTTAAACAGGAGTTAGGAGATCCAATATTTTACTGAGCATTGGCCGTCAATATCAGTGCACTGCTTAACTCATAAACTATATTTACAATTATTGGTCATGTTCATCCACTGACACATTTCAGGTTCTTATAGATGCTTCTAATAGTATGCCATAAATCACCCTAAAGAGCTGGGATACAATTTTTAGAGTTCAAATGGGAATACTTACTAGATGTGAGTGTTTGGAGGATAAGGACCTATTTTCCAGAACAGGTGCTTAAATGAAATGATGAAGTCATTATAGTTGAGCAACTTAATACAGAGAAAAACCTCACATTATTCTAGTACCTATAGGGCTCTAGCAAAAATGCCTAAATTAAAAATTTGAGAACTTATTAGGCAGGAGGATTAGATTTGGCATTTCACTTGGAGGATATTTTGCGGATGTGGGAAAAGAAAATAACTTCTTTTTGTGCATATATAGGACTTTTTTTTTTTTTTCCACCTGGAAAAGTTGCATGGTTTTGACATCACTTCCACTTTTTTTTTCTGCTTTTGACTTTGCTTCTTTCCTATTCTGCAGACCTCCTCAGTGCTATGAAAATCAGGGTTTGCTCTTGAAACAGGCATGTGTTCAGGAAAGTACAAAATGTCTCTCGTAAAGGCAATATAGTGCACTCTTTGTGGTCGAGAGTGTGGGAAACTCCATTCAGTTCATTTTCATGGCAGAAGCACTGAACCACATTAACACAGAAGGAAGATGTAGAAAACGTTTAATGGTACTGCAACGCTTTGTTTATTCTCAGCTAAGCCTACACGGCTTCCAAATGAGCCCACTATGCAACGTGACTGCATAAGGTTAACTGCTGGGTACATTAAGCAAAATACTCTCTCTTAGATGCTTGTTTAAGTCATCATTTCTGATCATTTATCAGACTTAATGTGCTACAGCAGACTGCAGGTCACAATGTGTCATTTCCAAAAGAACTTTGACTTTTCCCGTTCCAGGGTCAGGAGCCGGTAATGTTTAGCTGAAATGACTGCATTGCACTTCATAGCTTCCAGTATATCCACTGAGGCTTTGGAGAGCCATTCCTGATAGACCAGGGTGCTGCCTCCACGTATTTGGGCATTAAAATCTGAGAGAATTGCTTAAGTACAGGGACTCAACTGAGACTGAAGCTGGCTGCAAAAAAAAACCCAACAAAAACAACCCCACTTCATATGTTGGGAAAAGATCATGAGAGGTACAGGAAGGATAATTGTTTTTCCAAACTGATAGTGGGAGTTCTCTCTGGGGAGAAAAAACAAAACCAAGCACACCCCTCCCCCCACCCTATGAAGGTTATTTACATGGAATTTAGGAACAAATTGAAAAAGCTTGGGGTACAATTTTGAACATGCCATGTGAGCATTTCCCCAGCTCAAGGTAAAACAATAAGGCTATTTATCTGGTGAATTCTACAGCTAAGTGAATTATTTACAGCAAAAAAATGTTTCCTTGATGACTTTTGTTCTTATTTTTTAATTTAGAAAGTATGTGCATTTTTGAGATCTCTGATTTTTTTAACAGGCTGGGGTCACAGTGGTGGGGATTGGACAAGGATAAGACGGGAATCAATGAACATCTTCTGTTGTCTCCCATTTCCTTTTTATATGCTGGGCTAAAGCCTGTTTTCAGCTGCATTTGTAGCTCTATAGTAGACAGAGTAAGAGGAATGGCTGTATTAAAAACATAAATCACAGAACTAACATGATATGCTCCAAGTATCATGACACACAGTATTCCTCTGTACCAATCCCGTATTCACATCCTACATGGATGCACAAATATTGTAGGTGAAGATAGAACCACTGCACCTATTATCTAACACTTCTCATTATAAGAACCCTCTTTCATCTGCTAATAGTTTTACCATATTTCAACCATTCAGAAATGATGTTTTTTTCTTTCCAGGCATACCTTTTTTGTATCAATTATTCTTTGGAAAAGTTTCAGCAAAGATGTTCTGGTGTTTCCAAGTGATTTGGGGAGAATACATTACTTTTTGAAGGCTAAAAAAAGTTCATCAGATAATTAATTGACAAGCACTGCATAGCGGTGCCTTGGGGAAGAGGCCTGAGATTTGCATTAGAGATGTGCCCTTCACTGAACCTGTGACAATTTGCCTAAACAGTGAAATGTTTGAAGTACCTGCTTCTTCAAAGGGTGATTATGGAGTCCTCCAGAGCCTCTGTCAACTTCCATGGAGACAGACAGCACCAGTGAGCCCATAGAAGGTGGTTGGGCATGTTCCCATCTTGGGCATGTTCCCATCTTGCACTGTGGATGCAGAACCCTCTCAGCTAATGCAAGAAGATGTAGGGAAACTTGTGGAGCTGGAGACTGGAGACTAAATAGGAAGAGGGAGTGCTGAGAACATCATGTTACAGCCTACTGGGAAGATAGGTTCATCCTAGCTTCTCAACCATTGAGTCAGTGTCATGGAAGTCTTAAAGCAGTGCCCAAGAAGAAAGCAACATTCTTATATTTGCGTTCTTATGCAAGCTGGTGTACATTAAAGAGGTCCACTCTACAAAAGTTTTGGAAGTTAAAAAATATTGACTAGCCACCCTGACCCTAAGTGGGATGAGAGTCCAGTCAGAAAATAGTATACAAAACTTAGTTAAAGGCCATTTCATAATACATTCAGGGGAGCAGGGCAAGTTGTTGTTTGAGGTTCTCAGAGTTTTTTCATCTCCTAAAAATTTCTTTTTTTTTAAAATCTTAGTAATATTCTACTGCAACTTCTTGCATTGTAGCAATTAAATAACAGCCATCATGTTATTCTTTTTAGAGAGTTTTTAGATTTTTAAGGAATCTAATTTGGGAGTAATCTAAACCACCAGCTTTTTAAGAACTATGAAAGAAGCAAACAAAAAACCTCATTGATGCTGTTAGGATCATTTGCTTCCTTTTTAAAGTTACCCTTAAATGGGTACATTTCAAAAGAACATGAGGAGATCCTCTGTGAATATTTTCTAGACCAGTACTGTTAGAAAGAGTTGCCTCTCTCTCCAGGATATTCAGATACATGAGTTAAAATTTGCAAAGGTAAAGCTTCAGAAGATAACTGCATTTTAAAAGCAACTTGCATCTAAAGGCCACATTAGCAAAGCTGAGTTTCCTGTCTGTGAATGAAAAACTTGGTGAAGAAGGTAGTAAGTGAATAAAAGAAAAAATATCAAATTAATCCAGAAAGGAAAAAAAAAAAAATCAGACAAAATAAAAAATCCTAGATAACTCATACCCGTGCTCTGTCTTTTCTCCCCCTAAGAGTAATAAACAGTACAAGAGAGGGTTGTGTTTTTCTTTTAAATTAAATATTTACATTTAGCACAGAATATATATTCTTTCTTCAAAGAGGATTCACTCATTGGTAAATTTATCGCCTTAGTGTTTGAACCATTTGTGCACAGCACAGAGCAAGAACTTGTGAGATTGCTGAGTTACAAGAGTCTAAATTCAGTACCCAGAGAGCAAGAAGGAAGAGTGAGATCAAGGATGAGAAAAGACAGAAATTAAATGAGTCGGTAAGGCACAAACTCTTTCTATCTTAAAAAAATCTTGGCATTATTTTTAATACTGATTGCTTTCCATCAGGTAGAAAGGGGCACATGAGACATAGACTTACAAAGGCTTGAAAGAATCTTCCAGGCTCAAAACAGTCTGAGATGTCTGCAAATGCCAATTCATATATCAAATTCACATATTTCTAGTTGTACCAGTGAACACTTGTGTGCCACACGATGTTATCCCAACAGGCTAAGAAAGGGTCATGACATGCCTACGTGTTCAGTATTGTTTGTTCATTCTCCATTTCCACACTGAGAAACACAAGAGGAGCTTTATTGCAGCTGCATATACAGAGTGGAGTTCTGAGATCTCGCTGAACCTGAGAGGAAACTGAGAGGAAAAGAATTTTTTAGCTGGTAATTACACCGACTCTAAAATTCTGTACCTGAGCATTTCAAAGTGTAGGGGAAAAGTGTGTTGCATTATTTCTGTTTCTTTATTAAAATATTATCCCATACTTGCCAGCTGATGGGACATATTTTAAGAGTTAAAAATGCCATATGAAAATTAAATGAAATAGAAAATCCAGCATAAGTCAGTTCCAATCCACATGTTTACATGAGGGAATTTTTTAAAATTTCTCTCTTCTCTCATTCAAAAAAATGGACATATTCATTTTTCCTCAAACTTTCAACAACAGCAGAAAAAAAAAAAGCCACAATTTGGCAGAAAGCAGGACTGTAAAAGTTCAACCTTATACGTGAAAGTTTTGGAAAGTTATGAGCAAATGAAAACAGGGGCTTAGCATGGAAATGCATAGGCATCCTTAATTACAGCTGTTGGTAGCTCTCCAGCTATATTGCAAACGACATATGTTTTTTCTACTTAGAGTCCTAATCCTGTTAGTAGATGTGTCAGCATGGAGCCCTGCAGCTGTGGCGTGTTCCCCGGCGTCAGGGGGATGTCTCGTGAACAGAAGAGTCTCCACAGTGTTTCTGCCTCCTCCGTAGACGTCAGCTGTGGATGGCTGCAAACACTGGGAAGTTGTAAGAATAGAAATCTGTGAATGGTGCTAATGTCTAATGTGATTAGTGAAATTCCAGTGGTGTTAGAACAGTCAAAACTGAATGTAGAAGGAGCTAATTAATTCCACGGGTTTAGGAACACAGCACTGGCGAAGATTTGGGGTCGTATATTACATATACAGTGCATTAATAAAAGATGAAGATTGAATGATAAACCACCCAAGCTGTGCAGTAATCCCACAAGAAAGTATTATCTGGAGCATCTTACTGAAATTAGTTTTACTGAGAAAATTGGATTAAAATCTGAACTATATGTTTACTGGCTATTGTTAAAGTCAGTATGAAATCACTGACAGTTAGAAACTTCCAGTTAAGTTTATGGCCGTGTTATTTCCAGAACACATGCAAGAGTCATACTTTGAAATTATTGCAACATCGTTATTGTGGGTCCAGAAGCCCAGTAAATTCGGGGACGCTTATGGGAAGCATGTTGTAGAGGGGACTGTTGGGCAACCACATCGGATACAACTGAATAAGGTAATCTTTTGGTCCTGATTTACAGGAAACCCCATCTGTCGTAAAGATTACTCAATCAACTTTTTAATATATTGAAACCAAATGTATGCTAGAAAGCACCTCTAATGCAAAGCTACGGTCCAAGTCCTGATGAGTCACTGGAGGAGAAGGCTTGAGCCTGGCTGTGAGCAAGGGAGGAAAGAAAAGGTGGGAGGAGAGCAGCACACAAGGACACCATCCCCTGTGGGCCCTGTGTGCCCCGTGGCATGACAAAATGACCCAGAGAGTACACAGGAAAAATTGCTTCCTGTGCTGCTGAAAAGTTGTATGTACTCCAAAATGGAAAGATGGAAGGCTTTTTCCCATTGTCAGCACATGCTGTTGGCTATCAAAGCAGGCAAGCAAGCACTTTCTCATTTTCTCCTTTGATAGTACTGAGAAGTAATCTACAAGTTTGAGACTACCAATAATTTGGCCAAAATCAATAGCAGGTGGGTTCTTTCAAACTGTGCCTCATTTTTGAGCTTGTACAACATCAACACCTTTAATCTTGTTAGTAGTGACAGGAAAAACCTTCCTTTTACTCACTGCAGCCTCTTTATATGGCCAGTCTGGGTTGAACAAACATTAATTAGTTAATGGTTGGGTAACACTTTCAAAAACCTAAAGTCCTATGTAAGTGCTAAAAAATTATTATTGTTTTTGAGACCCAAACAAGAATTTATTGGGCTACACTGAAAAGAATTGCTATAATAAAAATGTTAGAAGTATGGTTTAAACAAAATAATGTGAAGTGTAAATTAAATAGGCTTGAATTAAAAAAATTCAAGCTCTTTCTTTGCGTACAAACTACCACAAAAGTGACTTGAGTAACATTTTGAAAAAATTTAGAGTATGAATTGCATTCCAGTGCTCACTCTGCATTTTAAGAATGATCACTAATAGTCTTAGCAACATAGGAAGTGTGTATTTGAAAGATGACTACTGTATAATTGTCAGTAAGTTCTGTATCCAAGCATATGCTAATGATTTTTTTTTTTTAGAAAGCATATTCTGAGAGCCCCATGAACTTTTATATAGCATAGTAATGAAATAGAAACACTTTTTCTGGTGCCAAGTTTCTATTAAATCAGCCTTTTGGAAAAAGAAAAAAAAATCATCCCACTACAGTAAGAAGGATTTTAATAGAAAGCTTTACAATGGTTCTGGCAGGGAATGTTCTGAAATAATGAAAATGTATAGAAAAGCTCCAACCTTAAACAACAGTGGCAGTTGATTAGCAAAGCTGAATAAAGATTTTAAAGAGGTTTCTATCTCTGTTTAATAGTCTTCTAGGAAATCTGTTGTATTATAGCTGCTCGTTAAAAGGCCACAGCTTTCAGTGATTATTGTTTACTATTGCTATGGAAAGGGGACAGTCAGAGTGTTCCTCACATCTTCCCTGTAATCTGTAACATCAACGTTAGCCTGGACCTTTCACATGACTTAATGAGGATTACATTTAGGGAAAAAAATTCTATTGAAACAAAGATAAAATAAAACTGATTGAAATCCAGAACTTGACATAAGATATTTACTGTCTGAGTATCTTCACAGCTGAAAGTTGTACAATACTGTTTTTCTTCCTCCCACACTAGGAATTTACTGTATCCTCTGAGTTGTTTGGATTCAATTTCTCTAGTTTATCTCATTCCTGTTCAAGGCTCTGGATCCTACTCACGTCCCCAGATTTGTCTCTGTATTTTATCCATGGACTGTTTCATGCTGATCACAGAAACCTCCCAAGAGCATTCCAACACACACACTAAGAAATTCCCTTTGTAAAAGCTCCTCATTGTGGTTTGCCTTGCCCTTCCTGTGATGCTCACTCAGTATTGCCTTCACAAGGCACAATCTGAGCCAGAGTGGGGCAGATGCTGGTTGTTTTGAGCAATTCTGGGCTCAATTCTGCAACCCTACATTCCTGGTAGGACTGCAAAATGAGAAGATGACAGGAAACATGGCCACTATGACCAGCACCTCCTTCTCCTCCTTGCATCTCTCTCCTTCATGGCCAGAGCAGTGAGCTCTCAGACCATCCTGGCATGGACATTTTAGGCTGACACAGTGATTCTGTTGGAGAAGACATCAAGGAAAGCCGATGGCAGCCAGCAGGCCCCTAGATTCCCAGGGCATGTGACTTCTTCTGAGGACCTGGGCTTTGTTTGCTTGTAACCTGTCTCTTCCAGCTGGTAAAGGCAATCACATGCTTTTGCACGTGATGGCAGGAAGTTGTTACTGTCACTTGGGGAAAGTAAGAAGAGGGTAAGAAGGGAAACATACAAGAGGTGCAAAGCCATCACATCTGACCTCTTTAGTTATTTTTGCAAGTTACTGGTCCAAAGGTGAAGTGACTCATGTAAGGTTTCTAAATGCCTAAATAGAAGGTAGATTTTATTATATGACCTATAGCAGAGTGTATTAAGAGTGGTCAAGCTGTGTGGTGATCTGTTTACCCACTGCTTTTCTGATCCCATATTGTTCCCCCCCTCCCCCTCTTTCCCTTGCTCTTAGCCCTGGCCACTCCCTCGGGCTCTCCCTATGGGTTCCTGTACCCCAACTCCGCCCATGTACCGCCCCTGGATCTGACAAAACCCCCCTGTGCCCAGATCACGAGGTGTCTCTGCCTCTGGGGATCAGTGGGATGCGATGTAACTATTAAAAGTCCTCTGAAACCCTCATGGGGAGACCCTTCTTGCCTCCTTCACTGTCACTCTGTTGTAAAGCTGATAGCTGCTGGGGCAAAAACCGTGGAGCCGTCCGAAATGGACTACAGGAGGGCGAAAATGGTCACGCTGCCCCCAGCAGCTCTGAGCTCTCAGGGAAAGCTGCAGCTTGATAAACTAAACCTAGCACTACAACAAAACTGTACTTCAAGTGCTCATCCCATTGCTGAGGATCACACCGAAGTCTCAAGATCCCTGTGCCAGCTACTTAGGAGAAGAAGTCATCTGCACCACTGTGGCACTCGACTCAAGGTTCTGTTTGAAAATGTGCTCAGGAGGTGTGCAGCCATGCAAAGCTGCTACATCCAGAGATGCCAAGTACCCAAGGTCCTGTGTGACACCAGTGGAGCAGCAGGCTGTGTACCTCTCTAAAAGCAGGTCACTTCTTTGGGTGCTTTGGCTAAGGATGGAGGCAACAGACGTGATCACCTGTGTTTGAAAACCATTAAGTGCTTAAAAGCAAATACAGAATATGTTTTGACAAGAGATTATTACAGACCTGTATTTCTGATTTCTTGGTATGAAAAATATGTACAACAAAAAGTAGATATGCTGTGGAAATCTCTGGGGGAAAGCATACAATGACTCCATGTGTTCATATTGAAATGCAACTAAAATTAGTGTTTTCTAGCAGATAAGGCCAACCCTCAACTCTCACACCTTAGAAATGCTTAGTTCACATTTTAAAATGGGGATTTTAATACTCTGTGGTACTATTCTTACATTTTTACTATAATTCTTTCTCTGCTGTTGAGCATTTTATCGGAGACATTAAGCTGTGCAATAGCTTAAGCACCTCTGCAGTTATCAAAGTTTCTGTTTTAATATGCCTTGTTTTAAGAACACAAAGCGCTCAGCTCCTCCTTTTTTCCATCCTTTTTGCAAGCTACCAGCCCCCCAAAATCTTAGAAAAGTTTTTATGCGGCGTGGTTTGGGAAAAACTAATGTGAAGAAGGTTGGAGGCCACCGGGAAACATTAATAGTTCTCTTCAGTTGTGTTTTCTTTCAACCGTTAGAGCCTAATGAGAACACTGCTGTGAAATTTTGGATACAGTTTTGACAAGGCTGCGCTGATCCATCAATGAGGCCTCCTTGCTGAAATGAACACCTCTAGTAAGCTTTTAATGGCCTTTGTAAACAAACAGAATAATTCCCACTAACTGCAGAAATTAGTTCCATATTTATTTGTTTTTACTTCACAGTTCCTATTAAGTTGATTTAATAAAATTCGGCACATAATGTTTTTTTAAAACAAGCCTTAAATAAACTGAAGCTGGATACTGAACTCTGCATGGTGCTGCCAGTATTAATGGGTTCAAAAGAGGCCATAACTCTCCAACAGTCCATGCATGGTGACACTGAGGCTGACAGTCCATGAGAAAATAAAGACAGTTTTAGGGTGCCTGGTACCTGACTGAAATGCAGCAGTCAGATAGTAGCCAGTGGGGGAGCTGAGTAGCTGATGTCTCAAGACCTTTGGCTCAGCTAGGTATCTTGCATCCCCCCAGCTCTGTTTGGGCCTTTCTCAGCTGACCCCCACGTTCTTGTCCCTTCTTGCTCCCTGTTTTGGCACCTAAAGGTCACATTGATGGATGCACAGGCCCCTTATCACCCCCAGCCTTGTGTTTGCTTATAACAGAAGGTGTGACAAACCAGTTGTGTCTTAAATTAGGATATGAGCGTAATTTCTGAGAGCAGCAGATATACTCAAAGGAGCCCATGACTCTCCTTGTTCCTTAAGATCTCTTCCAAGGGAGAGAAGAAATGTGAAGACCATAACCCAACTATTCACAGGGAAAGATGAAGACAATGGGTAAAACCACGTGAATTTCAGGTACTCTGAGAAGTCATTCAGGATCCAGAATTAGAGCTGGTGCCAGTAACCCAAGGAAAAGCTCTTTGTTGCTGCTCTGGGCTGTATACTTTTTATTTGTTTGCTTCTTTTTCCTTGTCATGTTGCCAAGTCTGAACCCTTCTATATGGGGACTTAACCAGCATATCTGGCTGTAGAAGAAGTTGTGGAGCAAACTCACAGAACACTCAACCAGAAATCATCAAGGCCAAGCCATATTTAAATGAAGACAGAGGTAAAATAGCTGAATTACTAGGGGTGCTGTGTAACCCCTTGCTTAAAATTTTACTGGTCGTTTTGAAAGGATTGAAATGAGGCATATGTGATGCTGACTTCTAAGAGAGCTTTGTGAGATACTGAAGAAATACAGGCCTAGAAGCATCATGGCCATGCCAAGCAACCTGAGACAAAGTATAACAAAAGGCAGAGTTAGAGGGCACCTTGCAACATACGAGTTCCTGACGAAGAATTAAAAACAATTTTGCACAGTGAAGTCCTGCCTGAAACACCAGTTAGAGTCTTCTGAAGGTGTCAGCAAGCAAATGATGATTTGCCTGATTAATGTGTTATATTTTCAAAAGGTTTTCTGCAAAATCCCTAATTTGGAACTTTAAGGGCAACTAAGTGCTGCTGTGCAAAAGTAAGGTTGTTTAATGGCTGAATAACTGGTTACAAGGTAGGAAAAGAAAGGTAAGAGCACATGTTCAATTCTTACAATAGAGGGAGATTATATAAGTTTTTCCTCAGGGATCTGTACTAAGAGGTGAGTTGTAAGACATATTAATAGGCAACTTGGAAACAAGATGGCAAATGATAATAATGCAGGCTGAAGTTGGAAAATTATTCTTTGTAGCAAGGATTCTATGGGTTTGTTTTATGCCCTTGCGCAGTATGGGTATATGAGTTATATTATTTTGTTTCTCATCTTCTTACCCCTTCGCATTTGTCTAACAGCAGTTAATATATGGAACTACAGCATGATGAACAGTGATGATAGACCATTCATAAAACCACTCCCCACATAGTGCCTTGGTTCTTATGAGGCAGTGAACAGCTTGGACTGCGGGCAGTGGGGCTGGCCATGGTTCCAGTTGAGCTTTTGACACTCATTGTTCCATTATTTTGTCCCTTTCCCTTACAAATACCATGTAAGATACAGAAAATAAGTAGCATCCAGATTAAAAAAGCAGCAGCCTAACCTTTTCTTGCCCATTCCCTCTGCAGAGGAGGACACCTGCTGAATGGTCTTGCTGGCTCATAGGAAAAGTGTTGGCTATAGAGCAAAAAAAGTCACGAGGACCAGCTTTCAATGATTAAAGGAAATGTACTGGCTGCTGGCCTCCCTCACCAACCATCGCCTAGTTTTCTGTGATATTTGTCTTTTCCTTTTCTCTACCTTTTCTTTGTCCAGCACTGTAAAGCACAGTCTTCTGTAGCCAAAACTTATTTCTCTGTGACCTTTCAAAGAGATAATGTCTAGCAAAGCATTCAGTCACATTCATACCTTAAAGGCTTACTGAAAGCCTATTGAACTATATTTGATGTGTATTGACTGGGAAACAATGCTGCCCACATCTTGAAGCCACTTAGAGGGCCAGTACCATGCCATGGTACTCTGTTAGTTCAGACACTTTAAGCTAATAAACCTTCAGTGTCACAGTGTGAGCCAGTTTTTTTCCTCAGGAAGAATTTAGGAGAATGAAGACATTAAGCTGAGTGCTAAATGAGAAGGTGAGGACAAAGGTTTACAAAGAGCTTCCACACATGACCTATACACTATGAGAAGAGGCTTTTAAAGATATGATCTTATTGATGCTGGTGCACTTTGATTGCTATAGCAGATAAGTCATCTTCATGTCCCCAGCTGACACTACAATGCTGGAAAACTCCCCTGTAATGGGCAGAAAAAACCTCTTGTTGGCTTAACTCCACAAGGTCTGACTTGTGGCCATGGGATAAGCCCGTCTGTCATGTTGCCTTTTCCCTGAGGCAATGAACAACTCCTTGGACAGTGCGTTCAGCCCCCATGGCTGAACACCTCCTCTTGCCCATGAGCAGTTGGTGCTGGCCAGGAGGGAAGCCAGCACTACCTTCTGCCTGAGGTACAGGGAGAAGAGTGGGAAGCATGACTCCCAAAAGGGGCAGCTCCAGCCACCATGCCCAAATACTGACCTATCCAACTGGTCACATGGCACTGTCTAGCATTGTGGCTGTGTTTCTCTCAGGGAGCTCTGCAAATTATAGCAAAAGTGGCTTCGTGGTGCTGGTAAGGCCTTCTAGATTGTAACACCTGTGTTACCCATACACAGGGAGACAGATGAGCTCCTCCCCGTGAAGAACAGAGGCACAGGGTAACATGCTTTTTCTCACCTCTTCCACTGGGTTTTTCAGTTATACTTAAGCAAGCTTCTTCACTGCTCCCGGAGTAAAGTAAGAGTAATAACGCCAGGCTGCCTCACAGAGAAAAAAATCTGATATTTGTTAACTGCTGAAAACCCCCTTATAACAAATGCTGTGGAAAGGCAGGCCAGGAATAACAGCTGACTGTGGTTCAACACCTACAGATGTCCCGTAAGTTGTGCATGATGGGGACCTGAAAGAGTGGGGAGAGCTGCCCATGAGGATCACTGCCTCATCGCAGGGCCAGTGCCAGCACCAGGGAGAAGTACCACAGTCTCAAAGAGGGTGCCGCGGCCACCTAGGAGCACAGGACACCCAGGAAGCTTTCCTGATTGAATTTTAAGAGGCAGTTCTCATCCTGCTTACTTTAGGTTTATGTCGGGTTTATTTATATACTCCTGTCTTTCCACAGACTGCCTGCGATTCTGATTTTCTGACCCATGCCAGAAAACCTCTCCTCCTTTTCCTCAGAAAGGCATTGAAGCCCTTCCTCAAAGCTGCGCTGGGTTCAAAGTGCTTTCCTGAGCAGGGACGGTCTTCTAGCCAAAGCAGATTCATGTATTGGGGCCAGGATGCCGCATTTCTCAAGGGTGACGGTCACAAAGAGGCGTTTCAGGGCTTGAAGGGAAGATTTACGAGCACAGTTCTGAAAAGGGAGCACAGGCAGTTCACTGCAGGCTCCACAAAAAAAGCCAGCCCCACTTGTGTTTAAACTGGACTGCTCAAAATGAAGGCATTGTGCACGCCGCCAGTAAACAAAGAAAGAGATATCTGGAAGTGATAAAGCTCGGATTGATAAAAACTTCCCTTCTTCTAGATGGAGGCCACACATACTCTAAATAAAATGTGCCACTTAGGAGATGATTTGTGTTGATAAACCTCGAGCGCATTGTTTTTCCAAATGTTCTCTCCCAGTTGGGAATTTCACACTTGGGCAGGCTCCAGCCGTGGCCTCATGAAGTGCCAGCCTCCTTCCCTGACCTGACCTGCTGTTGTTTATACTGCTGTTTACACATTTCCAAACAACCGATGCGAATGGTCTCTAATTACTTTCGCTCATGGCAGCGGCGGCGGCGGTGTGGAGGTTCAGGCAGGCTCTGAAGCATTGCCAATGTTGTGCCGTTTGTTGACACAGAGCTTTCCCCACTGCAGCAGCAGGTCAGGGGGTGGGTTAAGCAATGGCTAAAGGTAGCTGGGGACACAGCCCCTCAAGGCTGAGATCACCCTGTAAACAGCCAAGGGAATGAATAACCTGGGTAAGAATCAGCTTTCTAGAGACTTGCTCCCACCGTGGGACACACCTTGGAGGCATCGTTGATCTGTCATAGTGCTTGGGTTTGGAGACATGCATGTGCATCTCCATGGAGTCAGAGCTGTTTTGAGAAACTTGGATGCAATCTGGATGCAATGCCACATCTCCCCTTTGAGACCAGAGCTCAAAAAGTTAAACAGCAGTACGCTTTAGATTGTGTTACCATTCTATATATACCCTTCCTAAACACGTGATTGGGAAGAACCCATGTGGTCTTTGTGCCCCAAACATATCTGACTTTAACAGACAACTCATACAGTTGTTCTGAAGATGAGACACAAAGCCTCTAGATTGAGTATTATTTCTGGTTTATTGAAAAATAAATTTTGTTTGAGACCAAATGGTTTAATTAGTACCTTGGAAAGCTATGTAAACTTGATATAAATTATGAGGGTGTTGCCCTCTCTGATTTACTCTGCTTGAAAACATTGAGGGCCCCCAGCCTGCCTGGACTTAGAAATACTAGCATTTGTCTCCATTAAAGCCATATTTTTAAAGCTTGGACAGGGTGTGGGAGTGCTGATTTCCCTTGATTAGCCACAGATATCCCACAAGAAAAATAAAGTTCTTGAAACCTTTTTTTCACAGTTTTCATTGAAAAAAACCCACCTTATTGCTTCCTTCCTGATCCATCCCCTGATGTCCTCAATAACAATACTGCAACATAGAACTGTGGATCTGAAAGTTTGTGAAGGGTTGTGTACCTTGAAGGGCGGCCAGAGCACCGATGGCATGTAGCTAACTTTGAGACCACTGAGGCCCATAAGTTAGGTTCCAACTCTCCTCATGAAAGCCAATATACCACACACTTGTTGATGAAACTGATTGCATCAGACACTGGATTTGTATTTATTTACTAACATGCCTGAGACTGCAAAAGCAAACAAAGGATGGTTCATGAAGGTGTCTCCAGAATATGAAACTATATCATTTAATGACAACAAACAAAAACTACAGCCAGAAAATTGCCCATTACAGCAAAGCTGAAGCATTTTCATGCTATTTTCATAATCTTTGAGAGAAACACCATACATGGCCTGCCTTCTGTGCCAGACACTGCTATACATGTATCGGAGAAATAACAAGTCTATTAGTCTGGGATAGCCAGCAGTATAGCCCTTACTTGGGGAGGAGGTCAGGACATCAGCCCAGACTACTTAATATCCCAGACCCTGAGCCAAGCTGTCTATCCCTGGACACGTTCATCTTAGCATTAGATAATGCATGCAATGTGTTTTAAAGAGATTATGACATGTAAGCTGTTTATTAAGCAAATTGTATGCAGAGCAAGGCCAGTGTGTTCACTGCTACTGAAGGACAGACATGCACAGATGCTGCAAATGTGGCAGCATCCCTGCAGTTGCACAGATGCAAATGAAGAAGAGCTTAACTCTGGTCTACTGGTGATGACAGCTCAGGTGCTGTATTAGTGATGGCAAGGACACAAGGAGAAAGGAGAATGGGCTTGGTCTTCAGACTCCGCACACGGCAAACATGGGAGACAGCTAGAAAAATGGGATTTTGTGGTCTGGATTTGTTATTCCACTTCTGAGCTGAGATATTCTCTGAAGAGGAACTGGCATGACATGGGCATGAATGTCCCACATTGATGTATTTGGTTCCCTTTTGAGGGGTGCTCCCAGCCTGCCATGGAGAAGGTTGCTGCTGTGCCAAGAGGATGCCTCTGCCGTCCCAGGAGGGCTATCTGGAGCACCTCCACCTGCTGAACAGCTGTCGTTGGCAAGCTCGAATCCATCATCCATCATTTCCTCTTGCTAGTTTGGATCCATCTTCCCTCCTGAGTGCACAGGCTTCCCGCAGCAGCCGGCTGACCTCTCCCACTGTGGGAAGGTGTTATCAACCCCATGAGGAGTGGGCTTGCTGGGATATGGGGCTCATCCCACTGATTCGAGGAGGCAGATCTATCTTAACACTTATCTCCCTGTTAAAGCCTCCTCCCTCTCTGACAGTTATTTCTAGGCCTGTACTTCATACTCATCACCAGCACCAGGAGTGAACCTTTCCACAGACAGATAAGTGGCACCAAATTAAAGAGCATTAAATGGATGTCTCTCCATATATAAAGAGCCAGTAGCAATTTGTACATCCCGGGCATGCCAGAGATGGTAAAATCTAATCACTTTCCATGCCTTAAATGCTGTGTAAACATGAGGTAATTGTTCTTATATGTGAAAAATGATGTGTCTCGTGTCAAGAATGTATCAAGACTGAATTTTTAGCTTTGTGAAATATTATCGAGCTCAGCCCCTGCTCAGCAAATCTTTCCAGACTCAAATAAGTCACTTAAGCAAATAAGTATGTTCTTATTTATGAGACTGAGAGTTTATCTTGATTAGATATAAAGGATGTAAATAATGGCTCTGTTGTAGACAACTTCTAACATAAAAGAAATAAACTATATATCTATCCGTTTTCAGTATATCTAAAATACACTCATCAGTCACTGCAAAACACTTAATGCTCTTGATAAATGAAATGCATGCAGTTAATCTCATCAATTTGGCCCCTAAAAACTAAAAATCCATCTTTTCTGCCTTTTAAAGAAAGGAAATAACAGCAAAATTCACCATTAGTTACAAAGTATAATCTGTTAGCATCAAAGCTAATGGTTTACTGAATGTTATTTCAAACCACTGTTTCAAGGTTTTACATGTCTGCAAGCATTTCTTCAGCAATTATTAAGATAAAGTAATAAGGGAACAGAGTTTTAGTATTTCATCAGTGCTAAGGGAATAACTAATAACACCAGACCCAGACCCCAGGCATGATGTGGGCACGGCTGGTGGGTTTCCTACCTTAACACTCAGCCTTCAGGGACTGGATGTCTAGCAAAAGGCCTCAAATGAAACAATAGTAAGGACAAGGGAGAAGAGCTTTAGAGTTCTTTCACTGGGGTACATTTATCTCTGACTTGTTTCATCATGCATCTTCCTTGATGAAAATTTCCAGCTGTGGATATTGAGATAGCATCTACTCTGTGTCACATGGACAAAAATTTGCCCTCGAGATAAACTGTCTTATAATCAGAAACAGGTGAAAAGAAACCAATGCATTCACAGTCTTCAGCTTATCATTGGCTGTGTGGTCTTTACACCCTTTCACCAGTGAGGTGGAGGCTCATGTGCAGCCCAGGTGAATGGAGCAAGGCTCTCTTTCCTCTGAACTGTAATCTTGTTTGTTCCTTCTAAGCATTTTTCTCTTCCCATGGCGTCAGTGGGGGGTTCTCTGACAGTTTTACTGTCAGGTATCATCATCTGTGAAAGACTTCATTGCCCTCAGTAAAAGGGACAGATCTAAAAAAGCCCCATTGCTGGAAGTATTCTTGTAAAGGCTACCAGCTTCTACCTGCAGTGCAACAGAGCTTTATCTTCAGTACCAGACTATCTCCTGCTTCTGGTATGTAATAATCCATTACCCACAATATCACATATCTTCTTTGCATAAAGCTTTGAATTTGTCAGTTCCCAGCAAGGCTTTCTTCAGCAAGTCCATAACTGGCTGACAAAAATCTTTCAGGCAGCCATCCATTGTTTACATCAGGGATACAAGGAGAACCCCAAATAATTTCAGTGCAAACCCCCAAATAAATATTTTCAGCAGTTAATGAAGATCAGTGTGAAACATCACAAAACATATTTTTTGAGGGCTGGCAGTTACTAGAACCTGGTAAGCTTTTACAGACTTAAAAAAAAAATTCCCTCCATCATAGACTTCCCATGCAGAGGAAGAAGAATAGTTTTCTCTTTCTTAGTTTTCTCTTTGCTGAAATAAGGTTCATGAATTTATCTAGACTCCCTTATAGACCTCTTTTTCCAGCTTCACTCTCTTCTCTTCATTGAGCCCTATGAATTTTTGTCAAAATCCTCCTATAAAACTGAAAATTTTGATCTGAGGTCATATATGTGGGTTTACTAACAGTCCACTTTAAGAACCTGGTTTCAGGAGAGCACAGAATTGCTTCTCTCTTATATAAGCATGGAAGATGTGAAAAAAATTCAGAAATTCAGCCTCACAGCAGAGCCAGGTGCTAGTCAGTGAATGTAAAAAATTAATTTCCTCTGGTGGCATTTCCAAGCTCTCATGTGGCCAGAAGGAATTTTCTTCCTCTCATTCCCTCCTCTTCCCTCCTTTTCTGCCGCTGTGCTGAAAGGCTTCAGCCCTCCAGTTTCCTGAATCTTCTGCAAACTGAGGGAAAATGTGTTGGATCTTAAAACATGATCTCAAAGGCATAGGCTCCTGCAGGCACCTCACAGAGATCTCTAAGCCTCTTTGTGGGACTGCTCAAGAGCTTCAGCCACTCACAAAACCATCCTCCATCCAAAACTGTTCTGTAATGTGTCTTTCTGAGCTATCCTACAATGGGAGCAAGGAGGAACACGCCACTGGAATTTCTGAGGAGCTAGCACTGGTCCTTCTGGTTGTTTCTCCTTTATGAATACAGAATATCCTCAGATACAGATTTGCTTGGCATTTTGAGCTTTAGTAGTCTCAAATCATGTTTAATTTTTATCCTAATAGTAGGTATAGAACCAACTGTTTAATGCTGTCTGAGTTGTACTTGGCATTTAAGTAACATGCTACCTTTGGCCTGAACCATTTTTAAGAAGTGTGGAGAGTGAGTAGAGGAGCCACAGGAATTAAGTTTGTATAGTGTTTAAGATATATAAATGGGGTGGAGCTTAAATCCCTGAGCTTTTGGAGATTATGCTCAGGAAACCATATTTTATGTGGTCATAAATAAAGCAAGAAAAATATCAACTTAACTGTGACATATACCTTTATGTGGGTATATTATGGAATTTTAATTATAATGAATGCAGTAATAAACCAATCCACCCTTAACAGCAAAGCAAAGCAAAGCAACCCCCCCTCCTCTTCTGCTGCTTTAATGGCATTTTGAATCCCACAAATAAAACTGGCGAGAATACACATCCTGTTCTTACGCTGTTAAAAAGTCTAGTTGTGGATTATTGCAGTTTCTTATTGTTTCAGGACTCTTTCCAAGTCACACTCTATCACACTGAATACCAGGTAGTTCAGGACTTTTAGGATACTAAAGAACATTGCAGCCAACGATCGGCGTAGGTGAACAAGAAGCATCATCCAGCACTCCTGTCACTCACATAGTGACGCCAGGTCTGTGCTGGCTCTTCCCTGCACTCCTACATTGCAGGATCAGGCACACAGACAACTTCTATTGTGAGACCTCGCTTCACAGCTCTGCACATGCAGGGGAAGTCACAGCTGTACACGTGTGCTCTATGCCCAAATGCAGAATAAATGCTCTGTGCCAGCTGCCACACGGAAAATTATGATTTTTGCTGTCTAGTAGAGGTGGTAGGACACATTAATGAAGCCTGCTGAGACCTCCCTTTCCAAAAGTGGAAAAAATAACCAATCAGGTATCAGCAGGATCAAAATACACCACAATTAGAATAGAAACACCACTAGGATTGCCTGTCTGGCAGGTGCTAATGTGGGATCTCTTCTGGCAGATATACCAGTGGTGATTCTCAAAACCTAAAAGCTCAGAGCTCTTTATGTAAGTGTCTTACTACAATCCATTTTCTTCAAACTCATGACCTCTGGGAATGTTTAAAATGTCAATATTTATTGAGACTCTGGTTTTTGGGAGGAACAATAAGAACACAGGACTTACCATCAACAAAAGAATGGTGTCTTCCTCCTTCAGCCTTTTTCCCAGCAGTGGGTTTCTGTAGATTCAGTTCAGTGATCATTTATATTTAAAACAAAAATTTTTATTCCATTTCTTAAATATTCTAGAAGTGTAAATGTTCTTAAATACCATACTATTGAGTGGTAATTTATTTTCCAGCTGGATGCAGGCTTTCTAAAACTTGAAAGATTAATTAAGTTCAAAGGAGAATCATAAACTATGGAAAGGGAGGCTTGATGATACTGATATCACTTCTGACAGATCTTGATCTAATATGTTCTTAAAGGCTACCAGGCATGGAGAATACGACCTCCCCAGGCAACCTCTTCTGTGCTTCTTGGCATTACTTTTGGAAAGGTTTTCTCAATGTCTGACCTGATTCTTTCTTCCTGCAATACAAGCCCACTGCCTCTTGCTTTGTAAAGCAAGGGCATGGAAAACAGATTGTACTCTTCCTCTTTGTAACAGCCCTTTCTATACTTGACATATAATTTGGTGTGATTTTATGGGACTGTATGTTCACCAGGGACTTATGGTTAAAATGATGTTCATTTGAAGTCACTGGGTAAAAAACAAACGAAGAACAAATGCACATTTGTTTGCAAACAAAGATAGTGAAGATAAAACTGAGAATCTGCCATATGTTTTCACCAGCTGGAATTCATTCAACATTTTGTTAGTTCTTCACTTAAATGTGTTGTGAAGCTTACTTTTGAGGTCCTTCTCACGGCCTATGTCACTGGCAAGATGTCCTCACTCTATGGATGGCATAAGGCAAAGAGGTCTCCAGCAGTTGTCTTAGAGGGGAATATCACTAATGTGTTCCCCATTCCCTGTGCTGAAACCTCCAACACAGTGTTTTTCTTCATCCCTTGAAAGTATTCTCCTGGGATGGACTTAGAGAGTCCCAGTGAGAAAACTGGATCCTTGCAGCAGGTTTTGGAAGTGCTTCTTTCCAAGTGTCGGGCTTCTTCCAGAATTGTGGAAAATTGGAAGTTGGTAGGGGACTAATTAAGACTAGTCAAACAGGATGTGGAGAATAGCATGAAAGGGCTTGAGAGGCTCTGGTCTAAGGCTGTGTCTGCACTGTGTTACTTTGTGCGGTACAGATTTATTCCTGTAATTCTTTTCATCACTGGGTGAAAAACAGGACAAAGAAAGAAGCAGCCAAAATGGAGCCAGAACTGTTCTTTTAGCAAACTGAGAAAAAACTGTCTTTGTATACATGCAATTAATATCAAACCCAAACTGTTTACATAAAACTGATGAAACTGGGGTTCCATGAAAGAGTAAATTCCTGCTGTGAATCAATCTAAACTCAGTTTAGGGAACTTTGGCTCAGGACTGCAAAGGTTAAATTATAGCATACAACACAGTACATCTGCAAGGTTACTGCTGCGCAGAAATGGCAGCATAACACGTACCAACACTGTACATATGAGAGAAAGAGAATCCCTGCCTTGCCCAGGCCAGATTTAAATATTCAGCAGTGTTACAGCAAAGTAACTCAATACTTTGTATAAGATGGTGGTGCTTTGAGTTTGCTGATTGAGAAGTTTGTGCAGAGGGACAGCTTTTGTTGCCTGTGCACTTCTCTGAATTAGAAGATGTGTCATATAACACTTATCTTAGATAGTGTGGGGGCAGTCAGTGAATGGTAACTGTGTTCTCCTGAAACAACAAGGATGTCATGTAGCACTTCTGGAGAGATAAGTGAACGTTTGGACTGGGAAGGGTATGCAAGGGATACCAAAGTTCAGCAGCTAATTAGAGTGTTATCACTTGAAAAGTAACATAGCTGAATGAATGAAGTCATGGCATCTAGGGAAAAAGCTTGTCATTTGTTAAATCATATTGTGGTGTACATGAACCATACAATGGTGACATTCTCAGGGATGCAATGTAGCAGAATTGGGACAATCAGTGGTTTAGTGTAACTCCTGAATTTAGGGCATCTGTAAATGTGCATGACCTTATTAACTGGTCACATGCACATCATCATGTCATCAGTAGGAAATCAAAGCTCCAACTAAAGTTCCCGTAGATTAAGATTGTAATTTGGGAACATGAAGTCATCCTGGCACACTATTTGCCTAACAATTATTTGAACTCTTACTAATAATTTTACTGAGTGAAATTATAATTTCTTCTTTAGAAAGAAACAAAAGGTCTATATACAGTTTGACACACAATTTTCCATTCAAAGATAGGTCACATCTTGCCCCAACCCAGGCTAGGCCTTAATCTGGTAGCCCACAAGGTATGAAGGTGAACTAAGTGGGCAAAAGATTTCTTTTTAGGTCTGAGTTAGCTTGACACAAATGAAAGGCTCCACACACAGGAAGGCAAGCTCATCTGAAGCCATGCTGGCTGTGTGTGGGAGGGCGGTCCACTGCAGCAGCATCTGCCAGCTCTCTGTGAAAGGCTAGGAGAGCAGAGACACTTAATTTCTCAAAAAAATGTAGGATTATCCAGTAAATCACATAACCTTGAACTGTCCAGAAATGTAACATGAATGTGGTGAAAGAATAATCGCCACAGCCCATTGACATAAGCAGGATGACGTACAGGGACATACCAACACTCTGAAGCACGGGATGCAGAAAAATGACTCCACGCAAGGGGAAAATGAATGCCTGGAGTCTTATCTGGTGCGATAAGGAGCATTTACTTCTGAAGAAACTATTAAAGGGCCAATTCTCTAGCATGCACTTAGTTAGGGAGTACTAATTTGGCAATTATTTGTGGTGAAGAATGTGGCCACTAATGGGCCAGTCTTGGTGCCCCTGGAGAAATCTAATAATGGCTGGAAGGGAGACGCAAAGGAAGACACGGAAAGATGCAGAGGGTCATGTGAGCTTACAGGACAGCTTTGCAAATTGCTCAGGAAGCATATGAAATACTCAAGTGATCCCCCTGCTGCTGTTATGAAAGAGGCATTTTTCAAATATGTCTGAGAAACCTAAGACAAGCTTCCCTCAGCCCTAAGTATTTTCCTTACCCTGCATGTGTATGGACACTTACTCTTTAGGGAAGCTTTCTGTTCAAGTGTAGAGGCTTTCTGTGGGACATTTGCCCAGTGCAATGGTCATTCCCTTTCCTGCTCTTTTATTATTTTAGTCTCCAGGCAGAAAAATGCAACAATGCATCCACAGGCAGTTGTGAAGCAGATATTACATCGATTCAACGAAAGCACAAACAAGAGGTATACTTCCAAGCTAACAGGCAAAAATGCCCTCACCTGCTGACCATGTCCATGACTACTGAAGTAAAGGAGAATGTCTGCTGCTATTGTTGCCATCTGCCTCACACAATGATGAATTTCAAGTAAGTTTGTGCAAAGCACAGATCAGACAGGACACTGGACAGCCGGGATCTTCTAATAAATTGTTCATGACAAAACAGTAGGCCACCTTTAAGTCATGCCATGGTGTAGTGGATATTTGCTGGGAACCACAGAGAAATGAAGGTAAAAACAAATGGTGAAAATATAAAAGAAACAGAAAGAAAACAAGGGCGTGTAATTTATATACAATTTTATAGACTTTATTTAGTTATCTATTCCTACTTACTTATACAAAGAAATAGGAAGTGACTGACATAAGATGTGCAGAATTCCTCAGGCAGCCTTTTAACATAATATGCGACTGTTGGATCCGAACTGTAGTCCAAAAAGTACTTAGATAATAAAAACATGGAATGCAAACTAAGGCAATAAACATGTAGAGATACAGCATGTGGCTTAAATCTTTCCACATTATTAAAAATCCAACTCATCCAACAGTACGTTTTCAAACTCTTTTGGTCCATGATTTATTACAGAGGCTATCATAATCAATTACTTTTAATTAATAGAAGATGGAAACATTAATTGGTCCTATTTCAAGTTTGATTGTATTAAATGATTCTACCAGTGATCAAAAATGTATTTTGAAAGGGAGTTTAGGCTAATATATCAGCAAATGAGGCGCTATAAACATGATTAATATGCACATTAGACTTTCCTTATCACTTTTTGTTGGCAGTTTTTATCCGGTCACAGCTGAAATTCCATTGAGTTCTTTCTCCTTTTGTATAAAATACAGATTATGTGGAGACAGCCGTCTGAGTAACTGGAGTTTCATCTTGTATGGCCATTAATTATTATTGCTCCTTCAGTATTTCTTATCTATCACGGAGAAGTAGGACTGTATTTTTATAGACATTCGCTGTTTGGAAAAAAACAGGCTTTTGTGTGATGGCGCCTCAGAATTCTTTTATTGCAGAAAGGATTGACAACACATACTGCACATCTATGAAAGGGTGGAACAAGATGTTTATAGCTGTCATCATTGTGGATGTGTGTATATTTGGTAATACACTAGGGAAGTTGCTGGACAGATGGTCAGCCTTTGTTGCAATAGTTTGACTTGGTCTTTTTAAAAATATATCCACAATTATGTTGTATTTATTTCAAGGGAATCATATGCACTCTGAAATTTTTCACTGAATTATCCCTGCAGTTGGGGGAACTTAAGAATACATTGCTTTCCTGGCAGTTTGTTAATGTTCAAGTATTGTTTTGAAGTATGCTCAGAATTGTTTTCTTACCTCTATTGCTTCTCACTACTCACAAGGGAAAAACTGGCATTTACTTGTGGTTCAAAAACAGAAGTGATGTGCCCAATACCTGTTGTTACCACAGCCATTTCAAACAGCCACTACTGTTGCTGCTGTGAGAGGATCAGACGCAGAGCAGAGGGGATTTCAGACACTGAAGTTTTGCTGCAGTGCTCCCAGCGAGGATCCATCTCAGACCTCATTGCTCCAACAGACTCAAACCTTCTTGCTTCCCACCCAAAATTGCCTATCACCAGTCTAATACCCTACTTGTCCTAGGACCAACATTCAACTAATCAGGTGACATCCTTCTCAGTCTCTTTTACCAAAGGGCGTTCAGTGCAGTGTAGGCTTGTTTAACCCATCTTGGGCTGCAAGCAGCAGCTCATGCAACAGGCAGAGGTAGACCTGGACTCCTGCACACACTGTTTCTGTCTGAACTCACAGTTGACATATGTTAGTAGCTGTTTGAACTTACTTCAGACTTTTGGCACAACCATATCATACTCATCTGGTGTCCTTCTAATACCCAGGCATCTCTCTTACTCAGTTCCCTGCTGAGGAACACCCTGCTTATATTAGAAATTATTACTGTTCTGAACATGATTTCTTTACTGCTTAACTTCTTTCTGCTCTAAAGGCCACCTGATTTGCCTTATGTGATATTTTGATTGCTCTCTGTGTTAGTGGTTACACCTGCCTCTGTGTGTTCCCTTCATCTCATTGGCATGCACTGCATTTTTTTGCCCAGTTTCACTGTTTAACACAATTGAGCAAGAGCAACTCCAAAACTGACAGAAGCTTATCAGCAGCTTCCTCCGGCTTGCTACACCTTCCTCCCCAGCTCCTCACACATCCCACAGTTTTTACTTAGCTCTTTCTTAGGGTTAACTGTGTATTTCTGGTATTCCTATGAAAAAAAAAAAGATGCAGTGAAGTCTAGATAATTATGGATGAATTTCTCTCAGCATAAATGATTTCCTTACCCTCCATGTGTATTTTTTCTGAATAGACAATTATTTTGGTTATGTTTATTCATCTTTGTTAAACTTTGTTCCTTTTGAAATAAATTAACAGCCTTTTTTGTAGAATCTGGCAAAGAGAATACATTGTCCCAGTCTTTTTTGTGGTCAATATTTACAGTAAATATTGGTTCTTTTCTTAATTTAATTTCTTGAAGCAATATCTGGGACATAATTTCCAGCTGCTCTGGGGAAGCCTTTGGGTGAGAATGGAGAGAGCATGAGAGCCTGGAGGCTGATGGCATCGCACCCAGGAGATGGTCTGGTGGCACCCGATGTGCCTGAGGGTGCATGACACAGCAAGTGAGGGCCTCCAGGACCCAGTGCTGGATGCTGTGCAGAGAAGGGGACTGTGCACCCGAAAAGAGACCAGGCAGTCTCTGCAGGATCATGTCCCCAGCAGCCAGCCTCTGTCCCAGCCCCAGCATATGCAACTCCACCCTGGTGCTCAGCAGTCTGCTTAAATTCACCTCTTACTGCATGGGTGCCGACAGTTGCTTATTCATGAAACTATTTTGGAATAGTTATTGTACCACAAATTTATCCTATGTCTTTTTCAGGGAAAAAGCCTTCATAGACAAGCTGTAATGAGATGTAGTTGGCTTGCTGCATGTCTAGGGACCTGATTTGCAGCAATGTAAAACAGACGCCACAAATTAGTGGATACATTTTCTTTTGGTCTTTGTGTGCCTCCATTTCATAGCTGTGGAATGGATTTGAGTTTTATTTATTTATTTTTGTCTTTCTGTCCTTTGGGGTTAGGGTGAAAATCAGATTATATTTGTAATGGGTTCACATTTCCAGAAAAATGTTTGAATTTGAACACTAAGGAGGAAAAATGGCCTAAGATTTTACACAGAAAAGAAATTTAAAAAACCCAAAATGTTGATTAATGAAGTGAGCAGTTTACAGTCATGTGGGCATCTAGAAGGAATAAATATCTCCTGATCTTGATGTCTTTTTAACATCATCTGTTGGATGTCATTCAATGCACATTGCAACACTGCTGGAGGAGACATGCAGTGAACTGCCAAGGGAATTTCAGTCAGAAGTTTAGGCCAAGCATTTAATATTTTCATTATTGCCTCAAAAGTTACAGGTGATAATAATTGAAAGATGTAATATTTGCCAACATCTTTTTTATGACTTTGACTGAGGACAGTGCCAAGGGACACTACACATATAAATAAAGTCCAAATTAATTTGGGTCAAAATAAATAACTTTTGAAAATCTCTGAACAATCCAAACTCAGCTTTAAACGTATTTATTACAACATCCATTACAACAGAGTTACTCCTGATTGCTGGATTGCTAATATTAATTTCTAGATTACTTTTCCCTGAAGTAAGCTGCAGGAAGAATTCAGGCACAGGCTCAGAAACTCACAGGCAGGCTATGTCCACACTAGTAAATTAAGTGACATTAGAGCATGGGCCCAAGCTTTAGCACACAGTCACTATTACATGTCTAACATGTCTCGATCCTCAGATAGGTTTGGGAGCTTTTTGTCACAGAAATTTGGCTCAGGAGAAGCAAAGGGCAGGAAAAAAAACCTAGCTCTAGGGAAAGACTGCTGGAGAATTACACTAATACTAAATAATGAAGAAGAATGTAAACAGATTATAGATACAGAGAGCCTGAGACCAGCTAATGGCTGAAAAAATAGATGACAGAGATAAAAAATGATAAGACTTGTCAGAAAGAACAAAGCCTCTGTGTGCATCATGCAGATTAAAGAATTAGAGTCAAAAGGTTAAGTGTGAGCAACAATGAATATGAAAAATGAGTAAAAAAAGAAGAAAAAGGCAAGTTTGTTCCATAAATCAGTTCTAGTCTTCAATTGCTGCATGAAAAAAGAAAGGGTATTGAAATCTGTTATGCCAGCAGGCTGGACACTGGGAAAGGTATAGGCATTTTCAGCAGCAGATGAAAAGTGTCCTGTTCTAACTGCTGCAAATATTGGCCTCGGGTTACCTATCATCATGTGCTTTGTTTCATGGTGGGAGCCAAACTGATCTTCAGGCTTAAAGTCCACGAGCCTGGAGCATTTTTTAACTGACCTTATGCACATCCAACTCTGTGCATCTAAAGACTTTGGTTACTCTATAGAACAGGAGTGTAGGAAAGAGGTTCTATCAAGTGCATAGTAGGTGCTGCCCATGAAATACATGTTCACAACTGATAATCATTCCAGGTGTAGCATCTGTTCTCTTTACTGCAGGAAATTCTTCTGAGAGAAGCTCAAAGTGGGTAGCAGATATTTGAAAGCACTTCTAGTTTATTGAATAAATATGGAATATTTCTAAATCTGCCGTTTTTAGAACGAACAAAAATATGTTCTGGATAATTATCAGCAACAATAGCTAAATTTACAGTGCTTTCCTCCTCTAAGTTTAGATATATTGTTGAAATCTCCTCCTGCTAGTGAAGACAAATCCAACTGGTTTACATTACAGTATACATAATGGAGCAGGAACTCTGCATCTGCAATATCTCCACTTCAGGAACAAGAGTAGGGCAGAGTCTGCAGAGCAAGTGGATTGGTCCTGTCTATTCAAATGAAACTGTTTTCATGCCATTTGAAAGGAGCAGCTATTCACATCTTCTTCCTCATGTCAGTAGGGCATGGCAAAAAAAAAAAAAAAATCCTGTTTATTCTAAAATGGAAATGAGCTCTGCTCATAAAATCTCCCTCAAGAACTACATGATGACTTGTGCTCAGGGGCCATAAAGATGCCTTTGCTGTGACTAATGCAGAAAAAAAAATGCTATTCCTTTCCCAAACATCCCAGAATCCACTGAGATGCACTTGTAATGCTACAAATAGTACCTAGGAACTGTTGAGCCACAACAACCCCATGCAGAGTTACAGGCTGGGGGGACAGTGGCTGGAAACCTGCTGAAAAGAAAGCTGCCTGGGGGTGCTGATCAGCAGCAGCTGAACATGAGCCAGGGTGTGTCCAGGTTCCAAGAAGACCAGTGGCATCCCAGTGTGACCAGCAGGACCAGGACAATGATCATCCCCCTGTATCTCAAGTGCTGTGTCCAGTTCTGGGCCCCTCACTACAAGAAGGACATTGGGGTGCTGGAGCATGTCCAGAGAAGGGCAACGGAGCTGATGAAGTGTCTGGAGCACAAGTCTTAAGAGGAATGGCTGAGGGAGCTTGGAGAAAAGGAGGCTCAGAGGGGAATTATTATTGCTCTCTACAACTGCCTGAAAGAAGATTGTAGCCAGGTGGAGGTTGGTCTCTTCTCCCAGGTAACCAGTGATAGAACAAGAGGAAATGGCCTCAAGTTGCACCAGGGATGCAACCAGAATGGATATCAGGAAATAATTTTTCACTGAAGGTGTTGTCAAGCATTATAACAGGCTGCCCAGGGAAGTGACTGAGTCACTGCTCCTGGAGGTATTTAAAAGATGTGTATATGTGTCTCTTAGGGCCATGGTTTAGTGGTGGATTTGGCAGTGCTGGGCTAACAGTTGGACTCAATGATCTTAGTGGTCTTTTGCAACCTAAACAATTCTGTGTTTCTAAGAATGGTAATATCAATATTTAGACAGAGCTCCCTCTGTCTCATCTTCTCATCTCTGGAGGTGACCGTGGGTAGATACACAAAGCAGAATGTACCAACAGGATGGGTGTATGTATTGATGCTCTCACCAGTTGTCCTTATTTCAGCTAAAGTAGAGTTAGTTTCTTCTCAGTAGCTGTTCCAGTGCTAAATTTTGGATTTGGAAAAGAATGGTGTTGATAACATATTGATGGTTTGGTTTTCTTTCTAAGCTGTATTTATCCAAAGTCAAGGACTTTTTGTCTCATGGTTCTGCCAGTGAGGAGGTACACAAAACTACCCCAAACCTGGGAGGGAGCACAGCTGGGAGAGGTGACCCTAGCTGACCAAATGGATATTCCACACCACAGAATGTCATGCCCAGTATATAAACTGGGGGGGTTACCCGGAAGGATGGCCAATCTGGGTTTGGAAAGCAGGGCCTTGTGTCAATCAGCAGCATTATGCATCACTTGGGGATTTTTTTTCTTTTTTATTATCATTATTATTATCATCATTATTATTTACCATTAGTATGGTATTTTACTTTATTTTCAATTATTAAACTGGTCTTATCTTAACACACAAGTTTTACTTTGATTCTCCTCCCCATTCTGCTGGAGTTAGGGGGAATAAAGGGGAGTCTGAGCGAGGGGCTGTGTGGTGTTTCATCACCAGCTGGGCTCAAAACCACAACAGCAGTATACCAGCTTCCAGTTCTCTGTGACTTTGATGTTTCATGGGGATTATTTTACCATTAACAAGCCAAATTTCTTTCTGAACCCAGGAAAATTTTTATATCTACAGTGTGCTATGACAATGAGTTGTATATTGTAATGACATTCTATATAAAGAGACATGCCTCCTGGTTGGGTGCATGGTGTTTAACTTCAGCTTCTCTGTGTTGGAAGCTCAGGGAAGACTGAAGTCCTGCAGGTTCTTTGATGTCGCAAGTTCCCTTCTCCTCTCTGCTTCCCTCTAATCTCTTCTCTTTGCTCTACAATGTGTCCTACATAGTCCCTTTCCACCCTTACAATTGTAATAGTTAAATTAATTAGGTCTGTATTTTGGATTTAGCTACACCATATGATGTGCAGTTTGATGAAGATTGATGTTCCATGCTTGGCACAGGATGCGGCATTATTAATTTCTTCATGGGTTGTTTTTGTGGCATTGCTTTCCTTCACATCCTCATTAACACAAAATAGTTTGTCTTTACACAGAATCTCTGAAATGAATATTCATGCTCTATAATTAGCTGCATTTTATAGCAGACAAGCTGAGGCACAGGGCGAAATGTTCACATTTGCAAAATGCCTAGCTTGGGGTGGCCAGTTCAAGTCAATCATGCAATGCACGATTTTTCCAAAATGCTGTACTGACTATGACTGTGCTTGAGTAGAAGCAACAGCAAAACTGCATGACTGTGGCTGGCAGCTGACAATGAATTACAACTGGTTTTAGACACCAACACATAATGAATGTTCTCTCCCTTCTGGGGACAAGAACCAAAGGTGAATCAAGAGCACTAACCAAGTAGATATGGCACTAAGCTTTTTAGTGCCAGCTCACAGTGACTCTATCTACACTAAAGCATGGGGCTTCAGTTGTCTCAAATATGGGACAAGAGGCAGCACAGCATGGCTGGTTTGCATCTATGAGCAGGGTGCATCTATAAACAACAACAGCAAGTATCAGCTACAAGTGATTAAAAAAAACAAAAGCTTTTTCTGGCTTCAAAAAAAAAAGACGAAAACCACACACTGTGCATTCAAGAAGAGAAGGTTTAGTTTCAAACTCTAAGTGATAGATAGTGATATTTATGCAACACATGCACATTTGGATACAATATTTGAATCAAGAAAGTAAGTGGGTGGAGTAGTTTATCTAATACTGGAAGGAAAGGGCAGAAGCTGAATTGGTATGCACACCATGGGGATTTTTGCTGATTTTGGAAGCTGGTTTTGAGTGTTCCCAAAGCACTGGGCAACCTTGCAGAACTGGAGGCTAGAAGAGGACTGGAACGGGATTGGTATGCCTGAACAAATGTCTATTCATGTATTGTTAGGATCAAGCTGTATGATGTGTTGACAAGTTACTGGGCTCCAAACCTGAGTCAAGATTCATCAAGGGAGTAATCAATCATTATAATTAAAAGATATTTTATGAGTTGGCATCAATTGAGAGAGGCCACATTCATAAAAGCAGGCACAGTTCCATTCTTCACTCGCCACCGCTAAAATCTGACCTGGTCTTGGAGCAATGGCCCACCCTTTGCCAGCTATAGATAGGGCAAACATGCCCAAAACATGACAGAGGAAGTTGCTTTCCTTTGCTCTGCTTTGGGCAGGTTTGTTGTGACTGGTGGGTATGAGTTCAAGTGATTGCAGAGCCCAGGAGTGAGGTGTAATGCAGGTGATGCACATTAAGTGGCCCCTCCTGTGGGGGATCACTTGCCTGGGGATCAAGGGAGAACACCATCATGGATATTTTTAATACAGGTGATCAATTAATAAGAAAGTGTCAGTTATATTTTCTTGTAGCTTTTAACACTGTTTTATTATCTACCAATTCAGATACTCTAAATGAACTGCTTCTGTATTCTGTTTTCCTCCAGTTTGCAGGTGTTAGGTTGCTCCTATTATGTAGAATTTAAATGAAATTTGGTGCAACTAGTTCTTGCTGCTGTGCACACTTTGAACATTTCATCACTTTCTTCCCAGATAAATTGGGAAGAATTTGTGGTAAGCAAATTACCACAGCAGAACTAACAGAAAAACTGGTCCGTGTGACTGAAACAAGCAGATAAGGGTTTATTTTAGGCACTGCAACTTTTCTATACATACAGACTCATATGTGCATGCACACATACACAAATATGTATTTATATCATGCCATTAATTATCTGACAGATTTTATCAAAAACTGGTTTTATTAATGAATTATGTTACTAGATGGAGTCAAATTTTTTGTTTTCAGCTGAAAGTATGAGCAACAAAAACTTAATAGATGCATATTAAAAAAAATAAGGTTCTGCCTTAAACATTCTGAAGACAAATATTTTTCAGCATCATTAAAGGTCATTTTGGGGCTCATTATTTGATACTAACTGGGCACCTGTGGGGTCACACCCTCAGTATCTTTGGGTGGGTTGGGATCTCTAGTCTTTGACACTGCTGACAGACTGAAAGATCATAGTTGCATGGCATGGAGTAGGGAAGAAAGCAATGGGACTGACCAGAGGTCTAGAAAAAACATGACCCCTAAAGAAAGATGAATGAATGGAGTTGTTTAGTCTTGTGAAGAAAGGACATGCTAATGATTTTCAAATACGTAACGCACCACTGCAAAGGGGAAGAAGGCTTCTGATTTTCATGTCCATGACAGACAGAACATAAAAATAAAAGGATTAACTACTTTCAGGAAAGGTTGAGATGAAATATTAAAAAAAATCCCTTGCTACCTGCAAGCATATTAAAGGCCTGATATAGAAGGATTTTAAGCAAATATTTAGATGCTGATTACCTAGATATGGACAGGACAATGGTTTAGATGATTTCTTAGATTTCTTTCCTAATTTATTTGCCTATTAAATTTTCATTTCCATTATTGTTCCCTTAGGTGACTTAAACTATTTATCCCAGGCAAATAATGCTTCTGAACACTAGAAAAAAATTGGACCCTTTTCCCAGAAATGAACTTGGCCTAACTCAGCATCACTCTGTGTCCTCCCTCCTGTGTGAATCTGAAGTTATTTCTTCTTAGGGAAAACCATTTTCTCTGGGCAGGTTTTGTTTGTGTGAGGCAGGTACAGGCTGAATCTCTCCTCTCTGAGGTTCTCAGTCTCTGCTGGGGGAACCAAGGCTGCCTCAGCTTCATTGAGGGAGCTGGATTGCAGCTTGTCCACTGCAACATGTACTGACATTCTGGTGCTGTTTTCATCTTTGTTAATACAGCAAGTTTATGTGAAAGGACAACATGTGTCCTTAAAATTTAGTGAGGGGGAAACAGAGGTGGAGCAAAGGAACCCCATCAAGAGAAAAAGCAGATAGCTAAGAAGTGCAGGTAGTGTTTCAGAGCAAGACAGCTATTGCACCCATCATTTTGCACAATATTTCTTGCATTTTTTTCTGGAAGCTTCAACTTTTCTGGAGCAGCTTTCCCATCAGCAGCAATCCACAAATTACCACTCAAGAAATGCTAAGCAAAGACCTTAGCAAACTCAGCAGTTCTACCCCCTCTTTTATTTATGTGATGCACAAGTTGAGGAAATAAATTTCCTTCAAACCAGTACAGTGTATGAGTATTGTGGCCAGAAGGGGTTGTGTGGGCCACGAGAGCTCTTCCAGGCCTTCAGGCAAACAAAACATGCAGCTGCCTTACGCACCTCACCACAAAGTCCTCTCTTCAGGGCCTGTCTTTCCCCACAGTATTTGGGATCAGCAGAGCCAGTCAGCTTGTGTGGCCAGGGCAGGCTACACTACGGAGGGAACAGGGCAGGGCAGGAGGTCCCAGCTGCATCTCCCCTGACTGCCCTTCAGCACACGGCAAAGAGCCGTCAGCTGCTTGCAAGATGGGGATTATGTGTGTGGGAAGCTGTGCCCCCATGCCAGACACCACAAGGATGTGACCAGGACACAGCAGTCATGTTTGGAGGCTGCAGGGATACTGCGCTGGGGAAGAGGAGACATCTTTCAGAGTTACCAGATGGTATAGAGGTGAGAAGGCTGTGTTAAGGGTTAAAAAAAGAATGAAAAAGCCACTAATCTTGGGGTACTGGATTTCTCAGAACCTGTTTGTAAAACATCCAGTGATCCTATCTAAAATTGGGAATGTTAGCAGGTATGGATGAAACCATCTAACCCTATTCCCCAAATCCCACTGTTTTTGTGCTTATTGTCAAGCTGATACATAATTTTATAGGTAACAATCAAAAAACTTCAGCAGCCAGCCCTGGAACTTCCTGAAGCAAAATGCATAACCAGGCACCCTCACAACACCAATGCCATGTTTCAGTAGGAAACAGTTTAGCACAGTGCTCTTCATTTCTTTAAGGTGGCTGCATCTGCCAAGGAAAGAAAACAGGAGAAAAGAAAAGAAAAGAAAAGAAAAGAAAAGAAAAGAAAAGAAAAGAAAAGAAAAGAAAAGAAAAGAAAAGAAAAGAAAAGAAAAGAAAAGAAAAGAAAAGAAAAGAAAAGAAAAGAAAAGAAAAGAAAAGAAAAGAAAAGAAAAGAAAAGAAAAGAAAAGAGAAAAGAAAAGAGAAAAGAAAGCATGGAAAGAAATAAGGAAGAGAAGGAAGAAAAGAAAGCATCCTGTTGCATGCAAAAACCAGACCCAGCAGTGGCAAGAGCTGGGCAGAGTGGAGCCTTTCCTGATAATATCAGTTTACTTTTTAATTAGATGCTGAGCTTTTAAAGACAATGGAGTAGACATGATAAAGAGCAGGCTATTAAGTTTCCCAATTACAGAGCACAAAGAATCCAATAATTTATGTGCTGATAATCTCCTGGTAATCCTCCGGGTGCTGCCGGAGCATAAGCGTCCTGATTACTCCTCTGCTCTTACATGGATTTGTTCTCCTACCATTGCTGAGTTTCCCCGTTTTGTTTGGCACAGCTCATTTAAAACAACCACAGTTACCTCACAGCCAAACCACCGGCCTAAGTTTAGCTAAGATGAATAGGCAGCCGTTCATCTGCGACAGAGCCTTTGGTGTAAGTGTGGCCAATTAGTCACACGTTTGGTGTTCTAATTAGGCAATGCTGGGCCTTTCAGAAAATGTGCTGTTGATTTAGGTACTTCCTCAAACAATGCTAAATTGTGTTATGTGAAATTCAATTAGTTCTTTTCTAAATGTTTCCACATCTGTTATTCTTTAAGCATAAAGTGATGAGGAGAGAAGGAGAAGTGAAAAGCCAGAGTCTCCACTGGTGAAATATGTTAGGCCTCTGGGACCAGCCCTTTTTCCAGCTTTTGACCCTGAACAGTGATATACAGGAAGGAACAAAGTTGGAGAGCTATCATGGTGAAGCCCTTTAAAATAAATCATTATAGAAGAAATACTGCAACTGTAAGGGAACATAATCTCTTATGATAGCCATAAACTAAGCTTTGTTTGGAAACGGATGGCATGGGGAAAGCACCATTAAGCAAATGATTATAAATTCTTTTTTAAGAACTCCATTTTTTTACGGTAATAGTGATATGTTTAAATCCCAAGATTAACCAAAAATAAGTACAGAGCCAGTTTACTGTTTTGTGGAATGGTTTTGAGTAGTTTTATTTCTGTTTCAGATTTTTCCTCTGAGGACTAAAAAGGTGGCAAGACCTCCTGTAGGAGGTTTTCAGGGGGTAGGGATGGGGTGCATTTATTATTTCTGTTGCGGCGTTTTGCAATTTTTCTCCATGTTTGGAAGAACAAAGCACCACAATCCTTTTGATCCCTCGAACAAAGCACCAGGCTTTCAGTGGAGCTTTTCGGCGCTCCTCGTGACCCATGAGGTTTACATTTGCACAAGGCTTCTCCCAAAACGTGGGCTACCTCTGGCCCTTGCTGTGGCCATGCTGTGTGTCTGCCCTGCGGCACGCAGGGAAACCGGTGAAGGCAGAGCAAAGATTTCTCCAACGTCATGGCTCAGCCAAAAACCACAGCTGTCTAAAGGTGAAGTTGTACATGCATTTGATCCTTGTTGCTGTTATCACCTTTTCACTGACCAACGTTTCAAGCCTTATCTGTGGCTGGCAGGCCATGTTTCAGGTTTGTCAGAGCCCGGATATAGGCCGTGCGGTTTTCTGATGATATATCTTGATAAGATTTGTGGAATGCGAGAGATGAAGTTGTCAGCACTGCTTTGTGGCACCTCTGTACATGTCAGAAAATGAAAATATTTTCAGAAGCGATGGCATTATTTTGACTGGTGACACAAACTTCTAAGACAACGCATGTCCTTGAAAAGTAAAAAGAGAACGTACAATATTTATAATAAAAGATAAAAAATGGTCTGTCCTGGAAAGGCATCAAGTTTGAAGGAGGAACCAGATGAGAAAGAGGAGGATTATAAAATTAAGCCTTTCTGGAGCTAAACTGATAAATTACTTTTTCCAGCTGCAATTTCTGCTATTGTATATACATGTCATCCTTGTAAATCAGGATCTTTAAGTCTTCCTTTTTATAAAAAAATCTTAAAATAAAGTAGAACCAAACAAATGCATAGAACCCTCTTTTCAGCTGCCATGTTTGCCTCCACGTTCAACCATCACATTATCTATAAGCCAGCTTGATCATGTCACAGTTTCCTAAACAGAACGATTTTTTTCCCCCCAATGATGATGACATTAAAGAAGTGCAAAGCCTAGCAGAAATCTAGAAAGCCCCAGTTCCAAGTCATTTCACATCCCAGGATATGAAGTGACTTCACATCCCACATATCTGCAGGACTTGCTGAGGTGTGCAGCTTGAGTAAGAGCGTGCTGCCAGTTTTAGTGGTAGCACTAATCTGTACCAGCCATAATCTGAGCATTATGATCTTACAAATAATACAATATTCACATATTATTTCTTAAAAACAAATAGCAGGAGGAGGCCAGCTGTGAACTCATTCTACATTTAAAAAGTTTTGAAAGCTTTTTGTTCAAGAGATGAAGGAGAATTGGAGGCAAATAAATATCCTTAATAGTTGTTGGAATAATTCAGGTATTTTTATTGAAAAATCCTGCTACATCAAAGCCAAACTATTAGTAGCAATGCACATGTTTTTGGAAAAAAATATGGCCTCTTCCAGAGAAATAATAAAAAAGATCTATCCAAGTCAAACCTTGAGAATGTTGATACAAAGAAAAAGGGGAAGATTTGGCAGAATCATTTTCCTTTAAAATAGAAGAGTTTAGTTTCTCTTTTCAAACTGCAGAAGTTGTTAGAAAACATGATTGTTCTCCTAAGCGATGGACAAAAGCTTTCTTCTTAAATTCAAGGTAAAGGTATTGAGACAGAATATTTTCAAAGTTTAATAGCAAGCACTAAAATAAAAACCTTTCAAAAAAGAAAAACAATTTTGAGTATGTCTAGACTCTATGAACAGTTGACAGAGAAATGTTCCACCTGCCTCTTATAAGGTCTTTGATTTTTGTTTCTAAATCAGATCAGGTGCATTAAAAGCCTCTCAATCTATCTTCTTCCAGAAATATGATGCAACCAAAATTAAAAAATTGACTATTTCCCTAAACAATATGGCTTCTAAAGTCAACCCAGAAAAAGATTAAGTTTAAACAACTCTCTAAAAACCTAGCAACCCAGATTTTAAAGAGAGCTTCTGTTATCTAAAGTTTATGAGGTTTTTGTAACAACTGTGGTTTAGTTGTGTGAGGTTTTGCTCCAAATTCCCTTACTCAACAAACATCTTTGAGATCGCACATGGCACACCAATCCCACACATCTTAAAGCTGTCCTGTGCAAGGCCTCTACCTCATTTGTTAGGTGACAGTCATAGCAGAGACGGATGCCTCTTCACCTGAATGAAGAGTGAGGGGAGCTGCTGAAATGATTCTTTGCCAATGACCACAGGTCTTGCCTACAGATGTATTTCTGTTTCTATGCATCACAAATGAAATTATAACCCCTGCCATCATTCACAGGCAAGCGTTCCAACATGCTGCACCAATACCTTCATTGTGCCTCACTTTAAGAAATTAAGTCCCTTATTATCATTCAATACTCTTAACACTTTTCTAGACCAGGAAAGTAGACATTTTCTGGAATGTACTTGGATGCATCAAGCATGTAAAAGGAAAAATCTGGAAGAAAATAAATTATTAACTGGACAAAACCAGCAAATTGTCTGGGAGTGCACTGAAGGAGAAACTCCACCTGTAATGATCCTACAGTGGCAAAGCACAGCAGAGGCAAAGCTGTTCCTGAGCTCCCTCTAATTCAGGGTTGACTGAGCATCTGGCTTGCCCACAGAAAATGCCCTCATATTAAACCCTGCATCTAGGATCAGAAGGACATCAATCTTCATCTCCTGAGCTGATAGCTGCATTCCTAATCCAGTCAGGTTGAGCCCAAGCCCTCCCAGTGTGGGGGAGTACTTGGGTTTCCTGAAACTGGCTTTTAATAGGGGATAGATTGGCCAGATGAGATTCTGGTTTTCATCTCTTATGTTAATAGAGGCCTTCACATCCAAAAAAGTTTGGGTTTGGCTTTGGGCTGTTTTTATCACAGTTTGTGGTTGTATTTTAAGACACGCTCTTGCCTACTGTATATTTTTCAGTCAGAGGAAAGGAGCACCTTCCTTCTTTTACCCCTGGAGTTGGCATGCAGCGGGTTCAAGTCAGCTCAGAGCCGCAGACTTCAGGCTGTAAGGCTGGGCAGGCACGCTCCTTCCTTAAATCTTTTAAACAAGAAACACTAGCACAGCAGCCCACTGCTGCCTCAGGCCTCTCCAGTTCTTGGAGGGCACCTTTCTATGCTTCAGCTCTCTGCTCTTCCTTTTGCTCCATCATGTCCATACATGTCCGTTTTTCTCCTTCAGTTATTCCTAGGGTGAGTCTGCTCTCCTCAGACTCCTGACTCTCATCAGCATAATCAGAACCACTATTTACCCTACTGTGGGTGGCCAAAGCACTTTTTGTCCTACTTCAGTTCCTTGTCTCCTCTCAGGGCCCTGTCCTCCATCTCTAAATTCAGCCTACAGTCTGCAGCAGCAGCTGTGGCAGATGAGGTCTGAGGAGCCACTGTCATTACAGCTGTGGCTCTTCCTTGGCTGCTATGCCATGGACATCCCAAGAGGAATGGGCACAGCAGCAACTCAAGGCCATCTCTGCCTCAACACCCAGGAAAAGAGCAGCTGGGGATCTGCTCTCCAAGTACCTTGTTCATCTCTAATTGTGCTGTTTAAAAAACAGAGGTTTTTTCACATGTTTTTTCTGACAGCCCTGTAACTGTTCTCTCACATATGGGTTGTATTGTTCTCTCACATATGGGTTCTTTTCTGAAGAATAGCTGCTATCATTTCTTCCTCCTTTTTTTTTTTTTTTTGAAAGTTACAGATATATGAAAAGCTAAAGGCTATCCTACCAATGCAAAGCATGGCAGGGTTTCTTTGAAATAGGCACTTATGTCATCCTGCTCCGTTAAATAAGTGAATGTGTAGTCTGAACCTACAGACTGACAAATCCTTTCATGCGAGCCTTCTACCAACAAAATCAGGGAGTTCCCCTCACATTATGCAGTTTTGTAAGAGTTTTGCCAGGTGCTGTCAGCAGCAATAAACCTGACATCCTTTTAAAGAGAAATAAGCTTATTCGCCCATCATTTCTAGGCTCACTAAATAGCTGTCTTTAGATTTTCTTTTTCTAAATACCTTCACCACTAAATATCTTAACAAAATATATAGTCTCTGCCCTCAGTATTAGGACAAAAAAACCCCTCAAGAACCTCTCCATAGCCTTCTGGCAGGCAGGAACTTGCCCTCCCTATGCTCTACCCTAAAACTGTGTAGCCAGGTTAGCCTGGAGCTGAGCCCAAATAGAAGCAACCTCTAGCCAGATTTGTGAACCAGAGCATATTTCTCTGCTCACTGGGTCTACTCCCTGGCTGGTTTTGAGACAGCCCATAGCTGATGGCATCACACTGAAGGCAGGGCACGTTTGCCCCTGCCCACCGCAGATCATGCAGATCAGCCTCCTGCCTGTGAGGGGAACAGCAAAGATTTAACTTGAGGTAAAAGGGAACTCAGTGTAGGCTTCAGAAAACAGACCAAGAAATTTATCTACAGCCTATTAATCAGATACTGCAGCACCGTATGGGCTGCTGATGTTCACATTATAAAAAAAGGATATTGAAAAACTGGAGAAGGTGCAGAAGAGTGCAGTAAAAATGATTCAGAGACTGAAGAAAGCACCCCACACTGAAGCACTCAAAGAATTCAATCTGTTTAAGTTATCAAGAAGACTGAGAAGCCCCTTGATTACATTGGGTAATACCTTCACCAGGAGAAACCAGTGGTTTACTTACACTCCACTTACTAAAGAACCAAAGAAAGGTGTGGCCAGAAAAAAATTGCTAGAAGTTTGAAAGACAGGCAAATGAAAATGGAAGAAAACAATTGCTTTGTCACAATTATTGTTCAGAAAAGGCTTATTAAGGTCGGGGAGATTCTTGCTTTTCATATCTTTAAACCAGGTCTCAATGTTCTAGAAACTGCACCAGTTACTGGTCTTGGAAAAGAAGTAACTCAATAAATGACAAAATGTGCACCACTATCAATGCCTTCTCTTTACCCAGTAAGATCCACTGTGGCTACTCTCAGTGGCTAGTGAAGGCCAAAATCCTGGTGTGAGCTCTGACAGACATAATCCTCATGCCTAGGGAATGCTTTCTAAGTTTGCCTGAGACTAACCCTTGCATACTGATTTTGTCCGTATTTAGTGGATAATTAGGAGTAAATTATCTGACAGATGGCTATTTTTGGAACATGAAATTTATTGAAAGTGGAAACGTGAGGGGTATTATGGACGCCTAGAATATCCAAAGACCCCTGAACTGACTATCCTACTGTAACAAAGAGCCCTGTGGTTAGATAGAGATTGTGTTTCCATCACAAAGGCAAGTTCCCCACAGAAATTAAAGTTCGTAGAGAGAGGGGAAGATGGGAGAGGGAAAGTGAAACACAAATCCTGTAGCCACCCTCCCATTGAGAAGGAAGTGAAAATAGCACTCAGGGTGAATTGTCGCCTATTGGAACACAGATGAAAACTTGAGGCAAGCAGGCAATTCCTAAGGTCTGGTTTTAGGAAAACCACGAGAAAGGCAGCAAAGCATGTCAAAGCAAAATGCCACGGCAGGAAGAGACTGTGTTGGTATTGGGACACTAAGAAGTTTTTCTGGGTGCACAGGATGCCTTGGGGAGGCACAACTGAAGCCAAACATTGCTCTTGGAGCCTTTCCTTTAACTTTTTCCTTTAAAATAACGCCATTTTCCTGTTCCTTTCACTGGTGGGCTAAGGCACTGTTTGTACTTGTGCAGGACAATCCTCTGAAATGCACAGAGGAATTCTGGGCTGGGATTCGTGCAGATGCAGTCTCTGTGTTGCCACGTCGTCTTTGTGATATTGCAGCTAAAAGGAGAAAACTTTTTCTCTGGGGAGCATCTGTGCAGCTGGGGTGTGGGTAGGTGAGATGACAACATTCAACACACTTTCTTTCCCCTATTCGCCAACAGGTGGTGGCAGAGAGAGCCCCTTTCCTGCCCAAAGCCTTCGTCAGGTCAGAGCAGTTATGTTTCCCTTTTTATTACCTGTACATGAAAGACTATTGTATTCTGCAGCTTTTGTCCTTCCTGAGGCATTTTGCAACAGAAGCACTGAGGAGCTCTGGGAAAGCCTTGTGTGGAGCTACAGCACAACAGTGCAACTTGGGGTAAAGATCTGATTTCCACATTGTGCAGGAGTTATGTTCAGTGAAAATTATATAAATGTAGTATACCAGCTCATATGTCATTTCCACAGAATGTTACAACCATTCTGTTATGTAATAGTGAGCTAATAAAGTCAACCCAAAACTCACTATATCACATTCTACATGAAGTCACCTCATTCATCCTTTTTCCCTTTTAATTTCAATCTCATTTCTATTTCTACATTGACCTTCTGAAGTATTTCTAGCACAGCATATTCCCAACACCCTTCTTATTTTACTGTGTGATCAAAACAATGCAGAGTAGGAGGGCCTGAAAATCTGGGCTGGAAATATCATGAGAACAGGCTCTGTCAAGAGCTTTCCAGTATTTCCTGCTTCTGGTTGAGCTGGAAATACTCAAAGGGTGAAATCCTGGCCCAGCTGAAGTCAACGGGAATTTTGCCATTAACTTCAATGGGGCTAGAATTTCACTCTTGGTATTTACTCCGTGTATCCAGTCTCAACTAGATCTGGAGTGGTGTGAAAAGGAAAACTTTTCTTCTTTCTTTTCCTTCCTCTTGTAAGATTTAATGCTTAAAAAAATCTTGCACATTCAGCTTAGATGTAAACGTTGAGCAACGCCAAAAAAGTTCCCATGTTACGCAAATGAACCATTTCTTCGCTCTAAGTAGTTGCACAGCAGAGACTGTGGTATTACAAATATAAAATTATATAAAGATTAAGAAATGAAAGCTGCCTGCATAAAATAATTTAAAATGTATGCTGCCTCTCTTTTGTCAAAGCCTATACTATAGATAGCTGCCCTCATTTCAGGATCTTGGTGCCAAAACCTTTTGCTGCTGGCAGTATAGGGGTTCTTGGCTGTGCAAAATGGATTTTTGCTTTCAGACAGAATTCTCCCGGCAGAGGCCTTCATTATTAGTGAAGGAGGTTTTGCCGTGCTTTAAGTCTGATACACTGTCATTTCTGCTTTAGATGATGCAAAATTTTAAACCTGATTTTGGGGAGCAGGTAGGCTTTACCCCGTTTTACCTGTGTTTGCCACTGTCTTCCAGGAGGTGCTTTGTAATTCCTTGCCCAGCAGAGACAATCTATTACAGCAAATATTTTCCCTTCAAAACATGAAGTCAGTTCTTTTTCTGCTAAAACATCCAGCTCATTAGTGTGTTCATGTTTTACATTAAAGAAACATTTTAATTGCGGGCTACGTAATTATGACAGTCTCCGAAAACAAACTGACCAGTCTGATATTTGGCATTTTACTGATGAGAATTCAATGGCAAAGGACATTTCTGGAAGTCTCCATAGGTTTTTGTATAGCCCCAGATGATCTGGTGAATGTCTGACCAAGAAAAATGTGTACTTGAGCAGAAACACCATCTCCAGTTCTTTCCTAGAAGCAAAAAGTTTTCTTCTAGAAAAACAATAGTAGAAGCTCTCAATTAATCCACAGCTATTCATTTTGTCTTCACTGACAATTAGCAGGCCTCCTAACGCACTGCCGCCTCACTTTGGCAGTCAGAGAAGCCCTGCCAAGCAGACTCGGGCTGACACACTCATTCTTCAGCCTGTATTTCCTGGTGCAAATAGTTTCTAGCTCCTTTCCAACAGCCAAATCCAAAGAAAAAAAAAAAGAGAAATAAAAAGGGCTTTGTTCTCCATGAAAAAAGCCGTGGCTGTGGTCAGGAGCCCTGTGCGCTAAGCCAGGCCGTGAGGAAGGGAGGGAAATGCAGTCCACTGTGTCCTGCCAAGCAGGCTCATAGCAGCCCCATGGCTGCCAGCCCTGCTGGGATGCCCCGACGGAGACCCTTGACCACCCACCTCCTCCATCCTCACTAGCCTACAGTGAAAACCTGCCCCTTCTCCAGGCTGTGCAAAAGCCAAATCCTGTTTTCTCCAAGACAAACCAGGAAGAAGTCTGCAACAAGAGAGAGGGAGAGCAGATCTGAAGTGCAGATCTGGTCCGCCTCACACTCCCCCATGTGAGTGTGGCTGGGCCAACGCACCACATGATCAGACCCTCTGAAACCAGGCAACACCCTCTCATGGTCACTCTCTCTAAAATACAGTTGTAATGGCTTTTCTGGCTGCAGGGAGGTAAAATGGCTTTAATCATCTCTTCTGACCCTGCTTGCCCATATCACCAAAAGAACAGTGCTGGATATATGCAGACCAGTGCCACAGGCCCTGTTTGACCTGTGCCTTCTTACACAGTTTCTTAGACGAATTCTCACTGACAGGCTAATGCCACCCTTGGAGCAATGCCTTTCCTACTGGCCTCCTGTATAACCACTTAGTGCTTGCTTTGATGATTTCAGCTGTAAATATTTTCTCACATTTGCTCTTTTTAACTTATATTGAAAGCCAACAGCCCTTGTTATCTGACCCTCCCACCATCCTCCTAGGGATCTTCTCGTCGACCCTGTTCAGTGTGTGGCAGTATCAGGTTAGCTCTCTAGGGCCTGCTGACTGGTATAAATCAAATTTTACCCAGCAGACTGCAACAGGGACTTTGTTACCCACTATGGTTTAAAATACAGGTTTCTGCACAACAGCTAGCTGGTTATTGACACACGTAATTTTTTAAGTGGCCTTCAAGAAACTTCCCACACATGTGCCAAAACAAGCTGTTTTCCATGTGGTAGCATCAGGAAGGATTTTCCCCCACCTCTCCCCTTCAATAGTTCAACTCCTAAGCTCCAGATTCCCTCTCCACACAGCTTCCACTGGACAATCCCCTTCACTGATGGGCATGTGGAGCTCCCACCACTGTTGATGTGCCTTGTCTGCAAGCCCAAAACTGCATATTGACCTTTCAGCTGATGAAGAATTTCTCTTCTAGATCAGACTTACTCTGTCATGGGGGTTTTCTACTTACCCCTGTGTCCTGGGGCATAATTTTTGTCCATCAAGATTGTCTGATCTTGCTAAGCCTGCTTTGTAACCCACCAGCACAAGGGACCCTCATCCAGGAGGCACCAGGTCCAGGATGTCTTCCGCTGCTGACGCCAAGATTATGTTTTTAAGATTGATATGTTTGCCTTAACTAGTGGTATAAGATATTTGCAAGAATCCCAGCAGCCTGCAGCATTTAGAAGGACAAGGGTACATGATCCGCCAGCCCCTTCTGTCTTTAATTTCTAGGAAGCTATTATAGCGCCTTCCAAAAAGGCTCACGTCTGCCTGCCAGCACCACATTAACATGACTACCGCTTTGAAACACAATAGCTGCAGCAGCTCAGGGTCTGTAATGCATCCCCTGCTGCACTGTGCGGCTCTGCGCACGCCTATGTGCCATTAATGGATCATCACGTGGGAAGTGTTTTCATTATTCCTTGCTTTTCCAGCCCTGGTGTTTCTTGGCGAATGCATAGCCCAGGCCACAGCAGCTGTCTGTCTTGCTCTCCTGCCTTTAGATTAAAAACATTTTTTTGTTGTTGTTGTTTTGAAGTGCCTATTGAAGTGACAGGACAGAGAAGGATGGCTAAACCCAAGTCCCAATATCTTTATTTCAAGACTACACTAATAGCCTCTAAGAATTTTTCTCTGCTGCACTTCAGATAAGAGTGGTGAGCCTATAAATTCATTAGCGAGTAATGGAGCAGCCTCACTTTATCTATGTCTTTTCACAGGACTAGGGTTTCATTCTGTGCCAGGAGTCATACATCACACTCAACATGTATGTCTCCAGAGCCAACCGAGAGAAAGTGCAGAAAAACTACTGTTAACAAGGGAGTAATTACATTCAGCATAAATTAATTATTGGTCACTCAGGACTGGTGGGAAAGGGCCACACAGACTGTATCTGACTGAGTTCCCACCTCTGAGGGAAGAAATATTTAAATATGAATCATAAGACAATACGAGGTGGGTCTTTTCTGGTCTGCTGGTCTTTAACTGCACATACTTGCTAATATGACATGTGGCTTATTTGCTTTAACACTATAGGTACATTGTATTTTTTTAGGGCAAACATGAGTGATAGTCATCTGGGACAAGGGTCATTTCACAGCAGACAGCATCAGACCCGACTGAGGGAAGCCAGGAGAGACTTTAAAATGTAATTCAGCCAAAAGAACAGGACACGGATCAGCAAGCAAGTGATGGAAGGTGTTCATGAGGAATTTAGATTATCACACACTGCAAATAAACCCTGAGAGGCTGTAGCAGCCAGGGGCCAGGGAAACCTGCCTGGCAAGTAGAGATGAGCCCTCCTGCGGGGAAAAGAAGGTGCACAGTGCACCCAAGTCTCTTTGCCAGTGTTAGTGCCAGCTCAGGAAAGTCTAGTTATGCTTCAGCCCTGAAATTACTAACTTGGAAATGTGTAGGGGTGTGTAAAATAGGTTAGTCTCCAATAGCCAACCAAGAGATTAAGACTGCTCGTTACATGTAGAGCATTAATGTTCCCCATCCTGACAAAAATCAGGAAATTCAGTTAAAGAGAATCCTCATAAATGGAAATTCTTGTTGTCCTGGGAAATGAAAAGTGTATCAAGATGCACGTGACAGATGTACTGTCAACTGGGAACCTCAGCTTGGAATTTTCTGGCTTTTTTTTTTTTCCACCTAAAACAATGTATAGTTAGATCAGAATTCATTCTTCCTCTTGTTTCCCCTATTAACAGATACTCATACATATAAATAAACAGTTGGATAGACACAAAATGCAGATTAGACCTTTTTTTATGGAATGTTTTTCATGCTTTTCATTAGAGAATTGGAAAGTTTTCCTATTTGTGAAGGCCCAGGTTTATTGAATCCTAATGACTGCAACACTCAGACCCACCAGCTCTGTTTTCCCATAAAAAAGAAGCTAACATCTCTCTTCTAAGCCTGGTGCTTGGAAATTCACCTGTAATATGAAAAATACAGTTTCCAGGCTCAACTCCATCCAGTTCAGGTTGGAGTGCCCTGAAAAGCAAGTTATTTTGCCATGTGCTCTCTCATTTTGCTCAAAATTTTCATGTCAGACCTCAGAAACCTTTCTTCTAATGAAAATACTGGGGCCAGTGACCTGGCATTTTATAACAACAGGGTGTTTTGTTGGAAAATTCCCAACCAATGCTAACTGCCCACATCACACTGGAGAAGACAGTGGAAAGTTTTCTGTCTCTGGAGCTGGTCCACGGACTCTTGTGAGTTAGTTGATAGGGAATTTCAAAAAGTGCTGCTGTGACCTCTGGGGATTGTTTTGGTTTAAAGATATACCTGGGAAAATAATGAAGTTTTTCCAGTGATTTCACTGTCAACTTTTTTCTCCCTGCACTTCCGACACTGTCTCTAAATCCAAATGCAATGCAAAAATCCAAAGTGAGATTATGCAGGTCCAGCTGGAAACAAACCCCAGCAGAGGAGAGATCCTGCCAAGGCCCAGTGGTCGAGGAATGGATACCCTGCATGTGGCTAGAAATGGTCCTGTGCCCTGGACATGTGGCAGCAGAGTGGAATCAGCTGGTGGGAGCTGCCTCAGGGCACTGCCCTCCACCTCCAGACTGGCAGGGAGGTGAAGTCCATGTCCTGTGGTCAGGAGTGAAACTGAGCGGTTCTGCCTCAAAGGCAGCAGTGTCTGCTGGGGTGGGGGGATGACGAAAGGCAGTGGATGGTGACAGCTTGAGCAATCTGATTTAAATACATGGTTTGCATGTCCCCTCAAAGTTCAGATGTCTTATTCCTCTCATCATTTATTTCTCTGATAGAAGCCATTGCTATTTCCAGAAGAAATCCAGCATGGTGAGTGACCTGGACTGCCTCCATGGAAGTAAGTGTGGCAGCCTGAAGTTCAGCTGTCTTGCTCATGAAGAAGCGTGGCGGCATCATTAAACTATTGCGCAACATTAACCACAGCCAAGTCACTTGCACCTTTTTGTAAGGCAGAGCCTCACCTTTTGCTACCCAGAAGAGGCCTTTTCATTGTGAAAGGAAGCTGCTTTAGGGTCAAGCTAGATTTAAAAGAAGTTTAAAAAGAGGATCCTGCAGCTCAAATAAAGTGAGCCTGCTGGCTTCCCCCAATGACTGGCACTAGAGCAGATTATTCTGGAAGAAAGACATTCTCACAATCTCATGGCTTCAGTTTCTCAAGCCAAAAAGCAGAGAGAAATCCCACAGTTATTAAAGCCAATAAATCAAGGCTTGAGAGATCTTGTGCATGGAATTGGAGAGCGTTTGCATTTTTCTGCCCTCAGAGCTTTAAGGAAGGGTTTTTTTCTCCTTTACCTCATCCACCTTGGGTATCTTAAAAGCAGAAAGGCACCCCTGGGACCTGGAGGGTTCTATGAGATGTAATTACGGAACCTTACTTTTAAAGGTTTAAAAGTGCATCTTTATGGGCTCATGCAGTCCCAGTAACAGTAACAGTGGTTTATGTGTTTGATTGACATAAAACATGCCTCGACATTAAACATTTGCTTGACATCCAGGAACACGGGACCCCATTCGTGGTCTCTGCCTTGCTTTTGCACCCCCAGCCAACAACCATCCCACAGATGTCCTCCACCCCTGGTGCTGGTATAGATGCCACGATAGACCCCTCAAAAGGCAGGCACCGCCTCCCACTCCCAAAAAAGTGGAAACTGGCTGTTCCCACATCCTCTGCTCTCACCGTCACAGATTAACATAAAACGTAAACATCCAGTGCAGCCACAGTGGTTTAGAGGCCAATCTTTATGGGTGGTGCTGTAACTCTGTTATAACAAACAGGATCTTTCTGCAGCTTCTCTTCTGACTTCTGTCCCTGCAAGCTGCAATTTAATCACAGCAAATATTAGCATCTATTGTTTTAGCAGACCCTAAGTCTGTGACGATTTAGAAAAACATCTGTCTGTATTTGTAGAAAAAAGAAACTCCTTTCTAAATCTAAGCACAAGGTTTGGTTAGCTTATGTTGTGTTTTTTGTCTTTTCTTAGGTGGAATCAAACTTTATGGCATATAAAAAGCTAGTATCTAACACTTATGATGAGGCTATGCCCACCAGAAATACAAACCTAGAGAATTTACCTCTTCCAATCAGGTCACAAAAAAACAAACCAAACAACCAGCTGAAAGGCCCCACTTCAAATTTTTGTTATCAGAATTTCAAAACAAAAAGATGGTGGAGGGAAAAAAGTGCAGATCAAAAATTACCAGTGGAAATTGGAAACAAACTGCAAATAACAAATCAGATTAGGGGGGAAAAAAGTCAGTCTGTCTGCAGATTATTCACAAGTGAAAAAAGTTCATTACAAATGACTTGCCCTGCTGCAAATTTCTAGTAGCACGTGTGTACAGTACATCATAAAACTTCTACACTTGACATATTTTAAGAGAATGCCATTATGACTGGAACTTCAGTTGGTAGCTGGAAACTTGCCAGAAAGCAGACTCAGAGTCTGTATCAGATGGGGGAAATTCAGAAATTTCAGGAGGCAGGGAAGATATATAACTCCTCATCCCCACAACGAAAGAGTTTTAGCAAAAAACCCACTCAAAAAGTTCACAAAATAGAAATAGTTAGTGTCTACATTGGACAACATTAAAAAAAAAAACCAACCAGGACTAAGGAGCGCACATAAGTACAAGACTTAATATTTAGAAATGGGAAAAGTGTGTCAATTAAAAAAAAAATTAGCATTGTCTTCAGTATTGCCTCAACACCTTTCATCAGAAAGATTTAACTTTTTATTTCATAAGTAAATGGGGCTTACTGGGAAATTTCAGACCAAAGTGCCAAAACTGAAAAAAAATCTTCACTAATCAAAGCAGGGAATTGCAACAGAAAAGCAGTCCCTATATCAGCAAACTGTCTTTTGCTTCAGCTAAGCACAAGTCTAAGAAAAAGAAGGGGAGAAAATAGTCTGGTTTTGTACTGCTTTGATTTCCCTTATTTTTCTCCTCCTCCATTTGTTTTCATGGTGGGTTGGGGGGCAGGGGAGGCTTTGGGCTATTTTTTTTACAGTAACATCTTAACATATGGGTCTATGTACCAGCCCAAAGCAATGTCTTCCTGAAAGATTAATCAGCAATCTTTTACTGTGTTTCTTTGCATATAGCATAGAAGGATGGTTTTGTTATACATCCAAAAGTTTCTCTGTTCATCCTTCTGCCTTATTTCATTTTACTTATTTACTTTTACTGATTTCATTTTACTAGGTAGCTAGTTTAATAATTACTTACTCCACAACTATTTTTGCTCTCTCCTCCCTATGCCAATATAAAGGCCTCTGGGGAAACTTTTCCTTTCTGGACTTTGTTGTCCTTTTCCTTGTGCTTTTCCCATTGTAGCAGGCTGACTAGAAGGGGTGAAAGCTGTCTGGGCAATATCTTTAAGCAGCCAAGAACCGTCTATCACAACTGGGCTCCCTTTACCACAGCCACGTGTGCTTGTGCACAGTTTACAGCTGTGGTTTTTTGGAGGGGATTGTGGCACAGTTTATAGGCTGCTCAAGATGTCCATTTGGGTGCAAGTACATCTATTTATACAGAAGTGTATATACATGTACCCCTAGAAAAAGCTTGTGTGCTTTTTATTTAATGTTACATCCTGGAATTAAGCTTCCTTTAAAAGAAAAATAAAAAGGGCACAACAATTTACAACTGCCTTACACTATTTTTCCCCCTTTTCTAATTTTTTTCCTCAAATAAATCTCCTACTATCCAGTTCTTTTTGACCCCCAGGGTCAGGAATTTTTTCTTATTCCCTTTCCACTTACTTCTTACCTTACATTATCTTCCTCTGCTTTCTCTTTCTCTTTCTCTTTCTCTTTCTCTTTCTCTCTTCCTCTTCCTCTTCCTCTTCCTCTTCCTCTTCCTCTTCCTCTTCCTCTTCCTCTTCCTCTTCCTTTCTCCCTTTTCATCTTGCCTTTTCCCTATCCTATTATTTTTCCTTTGACTCCTTTAGTTTTCAGCCCTCTTACTGTCAGTTCCCTACATATCCCTCTCTTCCCTGATGTTCCTGCACCTACTCCTTTCCATCTAACACATGACTGCTGAGATATCTCCTCTTCACATGGCGACACTATTTGCTCCCTTCCTTGAGATTTTATGCTTATCATGTACCTAGGTGCTCACATTGTCAGTAAGAACACACATTTTGGTAATGTTTAGGAGAACAGTAACAGTGTGTTTTGGGCTTTGGGTGTCTATTTTGATATTTCACAGTCTGTGATGTGAAATTCTTTGTTTCAAAGCACCCACTTCTTCTGTGAAATTGCTTCTTTCTGGGATAGTGTAAAAGTATTAACTATAAAAGACAGCAAAAAATTGTTAGGGACAAAATGACTGCTGAATGCTTCTGTAGAGCTGATTTGCTTTTTGTTTTCTGCTATAACAATTGATGCCTTGTCAGCTTCACTATTTGGATATAATTGTACAGGGAGCTTCATGAAAGTATTTCTCTTTGAAATGCTGAATTTCACTGATATGAAGACATTCCACACATGCATACTGGTTTTGATAAAGCTGTTGATTTTCCATTGCTCAAGACTGATCTTATGGTCATGCCCAGAAAAGGACACTTAAATAATTATTTTCAAAATCTGGGGTTTTTTTAGCTTTTCCAAATGTGCCCAACATTTTGGCACATATAATTTTTACAATCATGTATTAATGTTTCATTTAAATTCCAGCATAGGTGAGGAAATTTTTTGGTAAAAACTTACTGCAAAAAAAACCCCAAAACAAAAAAATCCCAAAAACAACAACAACAAAAAACCCCAAACCAAACGAACCAACCAACCAAAAAACCCAAAAAACCCCAACCAAACAAAAAACTGCCCACAAAACAAAAAACCCACCCCTGAGTCTCAGTCTAGTAGCAAAACTAACTGAGGATACATGCTGATTATATGTCTTCTTGGCTGTACCAAGCCATATGCACCAGCTCTTCAGGGAAAATTCAATTCCCCATTCCTAGGAACATGCATTAAGGTCTAAGTAAATCAGCTACAAACATTCTCCATTGGAAAATCTGCCAAGAACTTGCAGAGAGATGATCAGGCACATTCTTAATGTAGTTTCTGGGTACCAGATTACCTTTGATTTCAGTATATTTAAGGTTATGTCAGCTCAATGAATCCCTTGGAAGCAGTCACTCACCAGGAAAGCCAGTCTTGGTGCAGGCAGATTTGTTCTGATCCACTTATCAGGGCAGAGGGAACGTCTCAGAGCAGCAAACAGTGCAGCATTGGCTTACTGCAGCCCAAACACCAAAAGTTCTTCCACCCTAGATGCCTGAATGTCCCCAGGAGGCCAGTGACTGTAGGAAGAGCAGTGGAACTATTCAAAATCAGAATTTAGCTCCAAGGAGCTGATTCTGCAAACACTTCAGCACATGTACAGATTTTCTTTACAAGAAACCTCAAAGAGAGCCAGCAAGTGTTGCTTCAAGCAAGTCAAGTCAGTCATATGGCAAAGTGTTTACGGGATTTGGATCTAAATTTTGAAATCATTTCAGGACCCTTAAAAGCAGGCTCTAGATAAATGTAAATTCCCTTTTTTTTTTTCCTTTTCCAGCAGGAAACAAATATGTAGCACTGTTGTGCTGCAGTTGAATCCACTGCCCGGACACCCAGAGTAGAATGGGTTCCCCTCCAGTGTGTGAGGTCAGGGAATGCTGTGCAGCCCTTGGGTGCAGGACAGCTGTGGACTCACAAATGATGCAGGAGAAGCCACTGTCCCCTTCCCTGGCAGCCTGTGTTCATTCCCAGAAGTTCACAAAACAAAGTCAAGATGGATCAGATTTTTCCAAGGCAAGTTAAGGGATGGAGAGCTTGTTTCATGAAGTGGGATGGTCAGAGACTGAGCTGTTTGGGCCACCAACAAGGATGGAGACTATGGGAGATCAGAGCTGATGCCTGCTGATCAGCAAAGGGAAGGGATTATGATCATGGGCATCACCAGGACAGTAACACTGGACTGGGCTGCCACACTAACCAGTTAAAATGGCACAGAGACAGCTGAAATGTGGCCAGCAGCAGTTTTATTTCATTTACAGCAATTGCAAAGGGCACAATAAGATTGCCTACATGCATATATCCCACACAAGGCAGCTCTCCCTAGATAATTGTAAAGGGGAAAGCAAACTTAGTGTCAATTAGCTTTTCTCCATTTTGTTTTGCACAAAAATTAGCAAGCATTTTGAAGCTTTTGATATTTTGTCTGCTCGGTGGCAGTAAGCCGGGAGAGGCAGGTGAGTTTCCAGGTGGCTCACCCCAGAAGGTGCACTTTTCTCTGCTTGCTTTAGGACACAGCAACTTTTTAAAGCTCTCCTGAGACAATTTACTTCTGCCTTGACTTTATGTGCATGTCGTTTCATCATCTGAGGCCTCGTTTCATACATACGTTTATAATATGGGTTTCATTTCAATAAGCTGGGAAAGCAATAAATTTAAAGCTGACTAACAGTTGTTTTATGTGGCTGCCAACCTGCCAAGTAGCATTCTTAATTATTGCCAGGAAACTAAGTGTTTTGCAGCCATGTGTTTTACATTTGAGTGTAGTATGTCTTGTCAGCCCTCTCCACTGGACTGATGGATAGGCCAGTAATTTTTGTATGCAGAGAGGCCTGCGATGGTGGGTGGTTTCTTTGTCATCAGGTGGGGATATCAACAACAACATGATGGACGGGAGTATCCCAAGTGGTCCCCCTCTCCCAAAAAAGTTGTTGCAGCAAAGCTGGAAGGAAGGGGTTAAACCGGAGCCCAGAACTGTAGTATTTTTTCTGTTAAAGACTGTAGGGCAACTACTTATTAAAGTTGTCAGCAAAGAAAAAGCATAAACATATTATAAATTATATATGTTAGAATAAGATGGATGGCTGTTTTGTTCCTTCTGTGCAGGATGGAGTGAGATGCTGCTACAAGCAGACTCCCCTTTTCTTTTCCCCAGACTAAATTCATTATTTTTGCACCAAAACAAGCAGTGGTTGCATGGCTTGTTTTCTGTAGTCTGTGTTTAGGCTCCAAGATGTTGGCCCATGTTTTGGAAATCAGCCAGTAAAAGGAGGAGAAAAAATGAACACTAAAAAAGGAAGCACTGACCCAAACAGTCTTGTTGCATCTATTCTGCTCTCCAGAATGCTTTGAAGTCTTAAGAGAAACTTGACTAAGTACAGTGCCTCCAGGCCCTCACTTTGCACAACCAACTTTAGTTTTTGTTGATTGTCATCATTGACCCTAGAAGGATTATAAAGGTTGTATTTTTTTGTTGTTGATAATATAAGTATTGAGCAATTTTTTAATAATGGGATAAACATAAACACACTGTTAGGAAGCAAATTTTTGTGTTCAGTTCATTTTTTTTTTCTTTAATTGATTACATGCGTGAGACAAATCCCAATTAAAGAAAGGCTCATCTCATGAGTATCTTGGCCAATTCTGCAGGATATTGTTCCTCTTGCACACACATACCTAATTTTAGAATCGTTCCCATTTTTCTCTAGTGTTGCAGAAAATCCTAATAGTGTTTACTGCTTTTTGTTTTCTTCAAGTATTCTGTTGTTTTGTTAAGGAGGGATTAATTAGTGAATCGTTATTCCCACTTTGGCATGTGAAAAGCTGGAGTGTGCTTTTATCCATTTCCCAAGAGTGCACATTGGCACTGTAGCAGAGGATGTGGAAGAAGTGTTTTTCAAAGAAGCAGATGTAGCAGCTTTGGGAGCATCTGTACTGGTGTGCTTGGCTGAGGGATTCCTACTAACAATTTCCCCTTTAGCCAGACAGTGCCCATGTGCTTCTCACAGGTGAGACCTGCCTTTTTTGAAAAAAAACTTTCTAAGGACAATTATCATTAATGGTCATGTGGCATTTCTATTCATTATTGCAATTTCTAAGTCATTCTCTGTTTCTGCTCAAATAAATAAATTTCTTCTGGTTTCACGTGCCACTTCCTGTCTAAGGGCTGCATTTTTCCAAGGAGATTGCGAGTAAGGGCAGAAGATGAACACAAATGGCATAAAATTCTCCTCCCACTAAAGTCTATAGCAAACTCCCACTGACTTCAGCCAGGTCAAATCTATTCATGGGAAAGTGAAACTTTACCTTGGCACTACTTAGAGAATCTGAGATGCATATTTTTGAAGTCCATCAATTCTCCAAGGGTGTACTTCCCCTACTTATCCCAGATCTGCGCAGGGTACTTTGCAGAGAAACTCTGTGCAGAAGTGCAGACACCAGAGGAAACTGGAAGGCAATGAAGAGTGACCAGAGGCTGTAGTGATAAGGCTGTTGGTGGCCAGAGGCAGCCTTGCACAGGACCTGATCAGCAAGGCATGTGCCAAGAGAAAATGGCCTCCTTTTGCTGATCAGCAAGGTGAAGTCTGAATTTCATTTTGACTCTCTGCTGACCTAACTCTGCTGCTTTTTGTATCACTAGCCAAATCTGAGACTATGTGAAAATGTCTCAACCTTTCAAAACTGGCACACAGGTTTTTATATCACCATTTGCCCTCCACTCCAGGGTCACTTAAAAGAAAATGCTGGCTGTGACCACTGCAGAGCTGGCCAACATAGGTGAGCTGCCACCAGGGTTGCTTTACTCACTAAGACAAATGAAAAAGCAGGTACAATTTGGCAATTAACAAGAGGATGCTGACCATGCTCTGAAATCATGGCCTAATTCGGATTCTGGAAACTGCAATGACCCAGCTCTGTGTTACTCAAAGTCATTTAAATGCAGGCATTTAAATGTCACTGCTGGCATCCTGCCTTCTCCTCTTTTCTGTTTAGGGAGAATCATTCAATGAGCTCATGGTGCATCAAGGCATCTCAAGGAGGAAGATTGAAGGCAAGACCCTATAGTGCTGTCTGCTCTCTGAAGACAAACTAGGTGCCCCAGTAGCCACCACAGAGCACAGACTCTGCTTGCAGGGAGCAGAGGGATTAACTTCTTCCTTAAGCACCACTTATCTTGGTATTTCAGAGTTACCCCAGATTATGACAAAGCAAACAGAAAAGCCATATCCACTTGTATAAAAAAAGCATATCTAAAATTATTCCCATGTGTGAGGTGCTGCTGCATGACATTAAGTGCAGCAGCCAAACCAGTAACAGTTAAATCCCGCAGATCCCCATAAAAGTGCTCAGTACACAAACACACAGTGAATGAAATGACTGAATTAGAAGCAGAGATAAGTGAAGGACAACAATTTGCTGCTCTGTGTTTAATATCATTGCCAAAGTGCTGAGGCACTTTCAGATTAAGGGGATTTTTGCACATTTTCCCCAGTTAAATTTTTGGCAGCTGCTGACTACCTTCTTCTGTCTTGCTGCGTCATTAACAGCCCAGGCTCTTCACTTTAGTGGTATGTCCCCTGGCTAACTTCCCAATGAAATGTAGACATTCATTTATGGTTTTTAGTTCAATTTTTACTACTTCTGCTCATAGAGAAATCCTCCTGGTCTCAGTGGTGTGTAGGTGAAATTCAGTGGTGGTGAAACCTCCCAATGACGTGCTCATTGACTGAAGCTTTGTAACTACAGAGGGCAGAGCAGTCTGGCAGAAGCCCACCCGAGCACCCGAAGATCAGCTCTGCTTCTCTGTCTCACCGTGGACTGTAAAAAAGTGCAAGTGAATTTAATAAAGTGCCTTGTTGTACTTCAACTTATTCCAGATTGAGCTGTCAAAGATATCAGCAAAAGAGCTAATTGATTTATTATCACTTTCCTTGTGTCCCGGGCAAAAAATAACATGTCAATGTTTAAAACAAAGTTTCTGTTATTTTCCCCACTCTGCCCCACCTTCTCAAACTATTCTTTCAGTATCTGAGCCTCTGGATTTCTCTAAGATGGATAGATCTTAGAGTCATCTTCTCTTAACAGATAGACAGAGGCAAACCTGGCCTGTCCCTGAGCACCACCACACTTCAGTAGGCCAGATCCACCCATAGGGGACATAATGCACCATATAGTGAAAGCAAAACGTAGATGTGCCACACAAATGCACCTATGAGGAACCAGGATGCTCCTTTGAAGAATTTACTTCTTACACGATTAGTGTGTTATTCAGTGATGGGTGTGAATTCTCAGAAGTGAAAGTAAAGATTAATTCCAGAACTGCATCTCCACTTGGCCCTTCCCTTCCCTTCCCTTCCCTTCCCTTCCCTTCCCTTCCCTTCCCTTCCCTTCCCTTCCCTTCCCTTCCCTTCCCTTCCCTTCCCTTCCCTTCCCTTCCCTTCCCTTCCCTTCCCTTCCCTTCCCTTCCCTTCCCTTCCCTTCCCTTCCCTTCCCTTCCCTTCCCTTCCCTTCCCTTCCCTTCCCTTCCCTTCCCTTCCCTTCCCTTCCCTTCCCTTCCCTTCCCTTCCCTTCGTTTTCCATGTGCCATTGCACATTCACCAGGGACTGGACCATGTAACCAAGTCCACGCTGCCTTGTAACCTTATCTTTCCTCCCACCCTTTGAAAATAGCAACAGAAGAGGTGAAAGCCTTCAAAACCAGCACAGAAAAAAGCAGGAGAGGATATTTGAAGAAAGAAGCCTCTCCCCTGTGGAGACAGGGAACTGACGTGCCTGTGATGTGGCTTTCAACATGTCAGTGCCACAAGAGCACTAGACAGATCTGCCGTGTTGCAGTCCTCACGTAGCAAAGGCGAACTTGTTTTTAATAGACAACACATTGGAAATATACCCCTGATTAAATCTCTCTCTTCTCTTTCCTTTTCCCTTCCCCTGTGGCTACCTTGTGATCAGTTTGGCAAATCTTAAGGATTACAGATGTAGCACTAGCATAAACATAAATATGGCACGTTAGCTGCACAGGCTGCTTTGAAGATAAAGACTGACTTTAAATTCCACAATCCTGAGGGCTCTTGTCGCCTTGAAATCTGATTTCAAAGCTCAACACCACTGAAATGTCTTGTTGAGAGTGATGACAGCAGGCAGCGAAGTGTACACTGTATTGTCACCACCTGTGATTGGTGGCAAAGTGCATACTTTGGCTACCACATACTGACTGCCTAGCTGTGGGCTGCCTGTAATAATGCAAACAATAACTGCTGGCTAATTTCAGTCCTGTAAGTATGGTGATGAAGTATTGCATAAACTCAGAAACCATGAGAGTTAAGTGGATGGCATCTGTTTACACTGTTTTCAAGGGGAACAGGGAATCTCTACTGTGTCAGTCTGTGGGAGAGAGAAAGAGGCGAACACATTCCTCCAATAATGAGAAGCCAGCAATTAAGGAAAGACCAAGAGGCCATGAGGCTGCAAACACTCACAGTTTACATGAGGAAGAGCCGTATCTGGGAGAAAATCTCCAGGACCCTGCCCCTGGGCTACACAGTACCCTGCAGGGCACTGAACAGGAATGTAAGTCACACAACAAAAGGGTACTTGCTGGGACCCCAGCCCTGTTGCTTGGTCACAACTATGGGAGTGATGTCCCATAACCTGCAAAGCATCACACCTTGGATGGAAGTAGGTAATGGGGAGCCAGGTGGGCCCAGAGATGGTCAAGGACTAGTTTGTTGCTGCACTTCCACTGGTCAGTTCTTGAGGAGCAGTGGAAATGGCCACAGAAAGGCAGGAGCTGGGCAGAAATGGGTCTTTGAGGACATACCTGAGTCGATGCTGCCTCTGTCTTGGCACCATGATTCCCATCACGCCCTGGGGACCAGGGCTGCCTGGGGAGCTCGGGTAGTCACATGTCTGTCTCCTCTGACAGTGAAGCTGTGGACTTTTTCTACAGATTTCAATGGAAATGGACTTTTGACCATTCACTTACCTCTGTGTAAATGAATATTAATTACATAAAATTTTGGGTGATCTTTAGCTGACAGATTCCTTAGAGGTTTCCTGAATACTCCCAGGAAGACAGGACAAGTGTCCTCTGACTCAGTTTTAGGAGAAAATCCAAGAGCAATACAGAAGACTTGCTGCTGGAAAAACAGGCAGACAACCAGCCCAGGATATCACTATTGACAAACTGGGACAAGAAGGAGCTGGGAGTGACACAATGAGACTAATGGATATCAGCCCATTTGGTTGTGATAGCTGACCTCTTGCTGATGAAATTAACTTGAACTCTTGTCATCAAGAGAATGCAAGATATCAGGGCCTAAATGAGACAGCACCAGCAAGATAGATCCCATTATTACTGAATATTTTTCTTCCAAGATTAAGAGAATTACTTCTTCCCAGGACTCATTAGCTCTGACCTAAGGCACCAATGGAAATGCTATGTTTCTTCCATCCTTATTCTCCTTCTTGATATGAAAGCCACAAAACCAAAACACATATTCAGTAACTCCAGTGAAGCTCATAGTTTCCATAGTTGGTTGGAAAGTGTGTATTTCTGCTTTATCAAAATCTCCAGAATGTTATTCAGCACTGCTTTTCATTACAAATGCAATGGTTTTATTTATTCCTTACTAATACGATGAAGGTATTGGGTGATTTACAGTAGACAAAACTTGAGAACCACAGAGTTTGCCACTCTAAACAGGTAAGGAGAAGGCAAAGGAGGAAATACTAAATATTACAAGGGGAATGCACTGCTTTTCAGTGTCCCTGTTTTTGCTGTTAGTGTTCAATACTGCAGAGGGTTAGGGGGGTTGATAGAATCCTTGTGTGACTGGAGGTCCTATGGCCCAAGGAAGAGGAGGGCTGTGGACAAGGAGGAGCATACACAGCAGTGGGTTCTCTTTGCTACCAGCTCCAAGGAAAAATCACCTGATGCTGAAAGTGCAATGCTCTGTCCTCCTTATTTGCTAGGCATTTTGTGAAAGTCTCCCAACAGGAATATTTCGGTTCTGCAGTACCTTCACTCTGAGACAAAGAATTGTACTGTGACAAATTGTGACAAATATATGCCTCCAATGTGTTGGTCTTTTTAAACTTTTCACACAAACACAAAAGGATTCCTATTAGCTTTCATCGTACTTGTACATGCATATGTCTTCCTCACCTTACAGTTTAAAACTATATCAATTACGGTAAGAAGAAAATAAGCAAAAAACAAAAATCATTATCCTGTCCTAAAGATATTACTTTAAAAGGTCAAATTTGTGAATATAGTGTCTTAATAATAATAGTAGTAATAATAATAATACTAATATTGAAACTGGCTTGAAAATCAACAAGGTAAAATAGTTGTGAGCAACACTGAAGTTTTTAAACTACTTTATTTTTTTTAAATAAATTATTAAATTATACAATAATCAGCTGGACTGGAAAATTTTGGGTTTTAAAAACATGCCAAAGGTTGTGGCAGTGGTCAATTGTATGCAAGGAACTTCTCCAGGGTCAAACAGAAAATCTCTGCTAGAGCAGGAAGTGTCACACCAGTTTCCCTAGTGCTCAGGTTGTATTTTATTTCCCAAACTATTTTTCCTGTGAGAAAAAGCTGACATCTTCTCTAAAGAATCTGTTTCATTTTACTTTTCTTTGCAACCTGAGATTTCATTATGTTTACTTTGCTTCATATTTTCTTATCTTTCTCTAATAACTTGTACAAATCTGGAAGGGAAAACAATTTTCCAGTCTCAGGGGTTGAGAACAGCAGAGTAGTTTTCTTAAATCCTAATCTATGACTGGTAATTATGGGCATTTCAAGGTTCCCTAGGAGAATTATCGTCTTCTGAAATATTTTAAATAGCTAGCTGTCCACAACTTTTCTTTGCCTCAGAAAATGGATATATTATCATTTTAACGTCTACTGTTGCTGCTGCTGGGAGCAGTAGAGCTAAGTTCATGTTCTCCCACGGTGTAGGAATCAATGGGAAATAAATAATACTAAAATATGCTCTGGAATTCTTTTGCATGACAATCTGAGAATAAAGGTGGTGAACAAACACTGAAAACCCCAGACTGACTCAGCAGCAAAGATGGAGATCATCTCACCCCACATGAGTCATTTTACTCCGGCAAAAGATGCAGAGCAATCATTTAGGCATGCTGTGAAGACAGAGAGGGAAATGCATCTCCAGAGAAACTTTACCTCCTTATCTTGAGATGGGCTCAAACCACCCTCAGGAGACCTTGCATCTCTGTAGAGAGACTTCTGTGTGGGGATCTCCCCTCTGCTGTGTTAGCCTGCCTGGTACAGCACTGCTTTTGTACTCATTTCTTTTTAAGGAGAAAGAGGTCTCAGAAGGCCATGAGAGTGCTGAAGGGGCAGTGTCACTTTGCCACATTATGGCTCAGTTACACATTTTGGTCCCTTGCCTGCTGTGAGTCAGAGCACTTTTGTCCTTCTTTGCTGCTGCAGCCAGGTAGCCATTGGGCAGGTGAGGACAGAACCATGTCTCCATGCTTGCTTTTGCTGCCTGGTATTCCTCTGAATGGAGATGTGCAAAGCAACATTTGAAGTTGGGAGTTCTCGACCAGAACAAGATTAAGACCCCATTTGCTCTTCCAAAGCAGAGATTATTTTCACTGTATGCAGATCTGAGGTGAAAACTAGAAAGAGCATGAGAGAAGCTGGAAGATTTGTCTGCCTTTTTCCAGAAACACACTCTTAGTTCTGGCAATACTCTTCTGCCCACTTTTTCAATAACTTTTTAAATTCAGTTGCTTTTTCTTAGGAAAACTCTGAATCAAGAATTCATGACCACAAGGGCTTGTTGACTGCAGGGCTGTCACAGCAAAAACAATGATCTGTCCCCACTGCTGTGTGCATTTGCAGGACTGGAGAATTTAATGACAGTCTGCATAATTACGTTCATGTAAGGAATAACCTGAGAGAAAATTAGTCCTCCTGTTTGGCTCACATATTGAGTTTCTTTTACTTCTGGAGACATCTGAAAGGGAGAGAGGCTATGTCAATTGTACTTAACAGAAGGACTAAGTGACCACTTAAAAAATGTAGATTCCCAGAAAGCCTTTGGCTTCACTGATGATGAAAGCAGTGACTCAGAAAGTTATTTGCATCTCTTCAGTTAGCAGATCTTAATGTCCTAAAAGGAAAACATTCTGGAATTCCCACCAAGTAACAGAAGTTTTCTCCACACATCATACTTACCCTTCTACCAGGTAACAGATCCGCACTAAGCAAAATCCGACTATGTAACCGCTGTGGAAAAGGTACGCCCAAAAGTGCTGACCCCACTTAGGTCAATTCACAACAGAAACAATTCAGCTGCCTAATTTATTGCTACATCACTTAGACATACTTGGACCCTTGATGAGCCTTCTGCACTGCACATAAAACTGGGAGAAAGAGGGACCACAAAACCATGGCATAAATAACAGGCAGATTTGGTACTATTTGTTCAAAGATGGCAAGCGGAAAAAAGTAGCAAGAGTAATTAATGATTTGGGATATGAATATTGTGCAAAAATAATTCTTTTTCATCCTCTTGAAATCCTTTTGTTTTGGTTAGGTTTTGAAATCATCATTCCTTTGGGAAATGTTTAAAATTGATGTGGTATATAAAAATACTATCAAACAGTACAGTTTAAACATTTTTTTCTATAGAGGAGATTCCTTTCAGAAGAATCATGGCACTTTATGCTTTAAAGGTAGGACTTACTGCAGTGGATTGAACTATACACCTCTCTAGTTGCAAATTTAAACTAATACAACTGTTTGATCAGCGTAGAGAGGAAATACTACATTTAGAAAAGGAAAAGATCAATCTCTTACAGGTTTGTCCTCAGATGTGTTAAATAATGAGTGTATTACACCAGGAAGAAAAGCTTCATTTTGGTCAAGGGCTCTGAGATTCAAATATTTGTTGGGGAGTCTTCTTGTCATTTTTTTCTGCAAATAATGCTTTCTGTAAGAATAGTAACTTTCATACAGATTGTTCATTTAAACCAACACTTTAATTATCTGTAGCTCTGTAGTTTGATAATAAAATGCTTGTCATACACCCAAATAGCAAAGTAGATGTATTAATAAATTTGCTTATAAATAAAAACATATTGATGGCTCTTTTAGAAATATAAGTTGTGACCTTAACTTAGAAATTCAGTTTCAAATAGAAAAAGTAAAATAGACCTTGGTGCATTAAATTTATCATGTTCCATATTGACATAAACTGCTGATATTTTCACCTACAGGTCAGTTAAGAGGAGGAGGAAGGCACATTAAAAAAATTGTAAATGCTTGAAGGTTGTGCTTTTTGTCGGGAAACGTTGAGTCTGCCAGCGGATAAGCTTTGCATTACACAGAAAGTGATAAATGCTCGCCAATGAATGAACAGATATTTTTTGAAGGTGCTCTTCTGTCATTAAGGTTTTTATAACGTTGATAAACTCCTAATTTTTAGGCATTTGAAGAAAGTTTCATAATCTGAAGAAATATTATCACTGGCTGCTAAAAATTCCATTTGTCATACATTTGTCTGGCTATGTGAACCTTTCCAGCTGTAACAACAAAAAATAAGTATCTGCATAGATGTATAGGGGTTGTGTCTATATATTATATGTGTACACACACATATAATATATGTATAACTCTACCTAGATGTATATATATGTTTTTGCATGCAATAATAATATGTCTTCCTTCTTTCTCCAAATCATTTTCACACTCATGTAATTCCACTCAAGCTCCTGCTACGCTATGAAGTTAGTATGGAAAAGGAATTTTACATTAGATAAAATTGGCTTGATGGTGGATACGTACAGCCAAAAGATATATTTTTACTTCATGATGATGCACTGTCATTGCACAGAACAGTATTTAGTAAAAAACATTGGTTTAAATATATTCAGAAAAAAATGGTTTTATTACTAGGGGGACCATTAAGTGAAACTGATCAATGGGGAAATTCTTACTTTGCTAAGGCTAAAGGGCTTCACTTTATCTTTTTGATTTTCAAATTCAAGTTGATTTGTTTTGAGTCATATTCCCCCAAGAAAGCTACAAGTAACCAATCTTAAATTTAGGTTGATGCCTTAGATTTTAACTTTTAGATTTTTCAAATCCTGTACTGCCTAGTGTGTAACTGCAGTTTCTTGTAGCCTGTTATTTCTGCTCTCTCATGCTAGGTAGACATAAAAAAGCCTCTGCGGGCCTGCTCTCCAAGGACACCCAGACTGTCCTAGGCCAAAAAAGTATAAACCAAAAGCCTTTGAGAGGGGGGCAAGCAGAGGGGAATTACATCATTAAAGTGCAGCTTTAATTGGAGAATTAACCCTGATATGCAAATGAACCAAACTTATAAAAATGTGAAGAACTCGTGACCTGTTGTCCATCTTGGGGTCCATCTTGGCAGCAGCCTCTGGCTCCCCAGGGTGTACCTTTGAAGGCCCTTCAAATAAATACCTACCTTTATTCCCTTTTTCTTGTCTAGTCTCTGTTTTCAGGTGGCCTCTTAAGGCATCAAGGTGATGGAGAGACCTTCCAGAGGCTTTCAACGATACCTATCTAATTGTTCACTTGTTATAGGAACAGCACTGAACACTTAAAATCAAGAGACAAATTGGAAGAGTTAGAATGGGAAGGACACAGAAAAGATTGACAAAGTACAATGTCTTCCAGTCACTACTCAATAAAATCAGATACTCACCTGTTCTGCAGTGAAATAATACTCTGTATGTGTGATTTTACAGTTCACTAAACAAAGTAAAAATATTTCTTTTATTTAATTCTACCTCTACTTTTACTTCTACTATGGAAATGCATTTGTTTGATTTGTCAAGGTATGGGCAGGGGCAGATTTACATAGTCAAAGCTGAAACCAGTGTTAAACATTTCAAGCAAACACACACTAAATGTTTCTGTATTAGATTAATATTTTAATATTTAATATTATGTTGGGGGGGGGGGGTACTAATTTAAAGTAACTACTGGTGGTACTTGAACATTTCTCCTAAGATAATTCTGGAGGTGTGAAGGACATACAAGTAATAATCACTGAATAGAAACGTTAGTTCCCAGCAGGAAAATCTTCTTTCTTATATACAGTATGTGTCAGAGAGAGAACAGTAAAGTTACCTAAATTGCAGTACCTACATTTAGCAAAAGATATAATTTATTTTTCTACTTGGAGTATGTTTTTAACTATGACAAGAGCTTAAGTATGGTTGTCGTAAACTTTTCTAAAAAAAACTGTGCAAATTTACATATAAAAGAACCCTTTTTATGCTGCAGTAATTACGTCTATAGAAAGCTTTTGCCACACATTTCCTCTCATTTGCAATGCTCGGCTTTAGCTTCACACATATCAAAATGAACCACATTTTCTCATCCTGCAATGGATGTTTAGATCTGCACAGAATTCATTGTTCTGCTTCATAAACTGATGTATTACTTGATTCTTGTATGGGTTGCCACTCACAAGAGGAAAAAAAAGAAAGTAGTTGTTCTGCTGTTTATTTTTGAGGAATGTCTTTTCTAACTCGGCACCACCAGAAAGATTGCTGTTATCAGTGCTCAAATACCAGTCACTCCCTTATGAAGCAAGAAAAGATACACTGAGCGGTCCCAGGGACTAAGGAAACTTTGGCATTTCATCAGTTTCAGGGCTAGAATTTCACTGTCAAGCTCACTATCTGCTGGGCCCTCACAGATAAACAGTAGATAGGAACTCGCAACACATTCCTTTCATGTTCACTAATTTCAGAAAGAGACTCTGCAGTCTAACACCAGCACATCCCTTGAAGTCCTATCTCTCTGCTTGTATCTTTGGCAGACGTGTAGTAATTAGTAAAACAGAGCGAAGATATTTTACACTGCTCCGTCCACTTGGCTCTGCCATTATGAACAAATGCTGCAAGTTTTGGCTGGGAATGGCCAATCTCACACTCCGTGCTTGCATTACAAATCCCTATTTAAATCGGATATTCTTTTAAATTGTGTAGGATGTAAACATTAACTTCAAACGGTAAAGGACTCTTGCTACTGTAATTTATAGATTTAGGAACTATGGAAGTTCATCTCCTGCATATTTAATGAAAGTTTAAGACAACATATTAAAAACGAAATTAAGATAAATAGAATCATGTTATCACTGCCTTGTCTTACTGAAATGAAATAAAATACTCTGCAAAAGTAAAGTTTCTTTACAGCTAAAAGAGGAGTTTTTTTCTTTAAAAAATATTTATCCTTTTTTCTTGTTAAGCTTCATAAACCGCTTTCTCCTTCTGGACTAGATTTTGCCACCCTCGATCAGAATAATAGACATGTCACAAAAGGTCTTGCTGTTTTCAGTTGGCCCATATCCAAAATAAAGTGCTGCTCAACCAGAGCAGAATGACAGTCAATGAAGGACCTATGTCCTCCTTGTCAATAAGGCACTGGGGGTATTTTATATATATATTACATAGATACCGTAATACATCTCTTATATTGTATGTGTCAGATGTTTACATCTCTAAAAGTATTGCTTGGCTTCAGTGGCTGAGCATTTGTATAGTATTAAGTTGGAAAATCTTCCTGCTTTGTTGAATCAGTGAGACAAATACTGTTGCAACTTTGTATTTCTAGAGCATCTTTCACAAGATAGAAGATATCAAGGATCAAATCCAAGACTTAAATTAGTAGCTTCCATTTCCCCTGATGATTCTGGCCTGAATCATGAATGAGTCAATGGCACTGCTCAACGTATATTACAGTCATGAAAGGGTTATAATTGGAGAAATGGGTTTGTTTCCAACAAATACCTAATCTGTAAATGAGATGCATATATCACCCTGAAATTTCATGGCAAATCCAGCCATGCTGCAGAGGTGAAAAGAAGGAACTGAAGTCGAAATGTAAAAAAATCTCCAAAGATACTACAAAGAGAATATGAAAAAGGGCATTAGAGGAGGTTTTGTGCTGCTTTAAACTTCCTTTTATGCAACTAGTGAGTCCAAACTCAGTACAGGTAGATGCAGATATCTTCTGCTGGAGAAAAGCTGCATTTTGCTTAAACTACACTGAGTTCAATTATCATAGAATGTTAGAAAAGTTAAGAATCCCATTGCTACTGAAAGCCAAGTCATTATGGGCTACTCGCTACTGCCACTCTAAAAGTTGCAGGGCTACTTTGTCACCCTCAGATTTCTGAAGTGAGAGAGATAAGGGTACTGCAGAACCATTCCTTCTAGGTCATTGGGAAGAGCATTCCCCTGGCAAGATGCCAGTTCCAAGGTCTTGTCACACCTCTGACTTCTCTGTGTAAATAGTGCAGGAATCTGCATGCTTCCCTTTTATTCTGTGAGACAGGAGGGCAGCAGTATTTGCTGGTGTAAATGAGGAGATGGATGACGTTCAGTGGCAGCCTGAGTCACTCTGTCCAGTGTTCATCTAAAAATGCTTAACAATCTTGTACCAAACACCCTGCATTAAAAAAAGAAAAAAAAACCAACCCTCAACCAGCAGATAATTCTTTCAGCTCCTTCTGATGACTCTTGTCTATAATGGATGGCTCTTTTTAAAGTATTACAAATCAAGTCACAAGTCTGGCAGAGACAATTATTTTTTCTTCTCTGATCCAGTCCATCTGAGCAGGGAAATGCACATTCGGATCTTCAGGAAAACCTTTTAAATTCAAAATACAAAATGAGGTTCAGTGACTACTTCATGTATCACCTTGCCCCTCACTACCATTAGATAGAAGGTAAGGAGTCACCTACAATGAGTGAGCTTCCCATGATCTTGTTGCCTTTTATTTATCGTCAATTTTAAAGTATGGAGTAAGACAGGACAATAAAATCCTCTCCTGAGATTTAGAAAAACCCTGTTTCCTATCTGATTTGAGTCATTAGAAGTCTTCAACCATCCTGCAACTCTCTCAATCTAAGCCTCTCCACAGGAGAGAAGAGATGTTGCTCAGGAAGGCATCATGCATTTTCTTCTGTCTGTTCTGAACATAACACCACTGGTGGTCTGGTAGGATAAATGCAGAACATTTTTCATATTAAGTCACAGACTGTGAGGGTCTGATCAAGCTGCTTGTGACATGTAAAGGATCTCCTCTTGAGTCAGATGATGAATTACAGCCTCTCCAAAAACTTGCTCATCTGAGGAAAAATAATCAAAGCCTTTTACAGTAGATAGTAAATAAATGTTCTTTTCATGCTGTTACTACAAGCTGGTCAACCTCATTATCCAGATCAGGGAATGAATAAGGAGGAGTGTTTTCCAAAATAAAACCTCTCAGCTAAACCAGCTATGTATTTCACAGTTGACAAAAGTAGAACTGTGGCTAATGTGTCCCATGGGAACTTAATTCACACTCCACTATCAATCAGCCAATATTCTTCAACAACGTTACTTAGCCCTTCCAGTTAAAGGCTTGTACCTGCCTGCGGAGCACCTTGATAATGGCTTTACATATTCTGGCATCTCAGCTTTGCTTTATGTCCCCATTCTAGGAGAGGAGTGGGGAAGGCATGCAAACTAAAAGTAAAGAATGTTTTAGATGCTGTTAGCCACTTAAAAAAATTAGTTACCGGGAAGTAATCAGTTATTAATTACTACTAATATACATTTCGGGCAAACTGCTGACACAGGTTTTATACTTACAAGATACCTGCCAATACATGATTTCACTGCTTACTATTCTGCCCTGTTACTACTTGCTATCCTTTTATTCTTAGAGGTTTCAGTTTCAAACCAGGATGTAGACTCTGTGGGATTCACAGTTTGCCATACCACCGTTCGTCACTAGAAATACCCAAGCTGTTAGGTCTGCTTGAAAACTTTATACAAAAGCACCAAGTAAATGAATCTTTTGGTATCCCATCATCCATAAAGGAAGAGTTACCTCATTTTTTGATGTTACCTCATTTTCTGTGGGCCTTTGGAGACTGGAGTGCATCCAGGTAAAACCGTTGCTCTAAATCCATCACAGCACTAGCCCACGACAGGAGTGTGAGAGGAGGTGGGTTTTAACTTGTGAGTGGGAAGAAATTATGGACATACATAGACCATATCCTTTAAGTGGAAGAGCCTTATCTCATATGTTTTCATAGATGAACGACTTTTATTCTCAAGTTGTTTAGTGGACAACCAAAACACAGGTGGAGATCTATAATGACAAGGCCTTGTAGTCAGCTACAACATTCTTTAACACGATAAATCAAAGAGAATCAAGGTCAGCCTTTCATGTGAAGTTAGGGACAATTCTGTTACATTTTACTTCATATTAATCAATGCATTTAAGGCTAAGTCCCAGCAGGCAGAAGGGGAAGTCATTTATGGGATCTGGCATGATATGTGAGGTGGCATAAGAGAAGGAATCTTTTCTTTCCTGTTTGCAAGAAGAAAATCTGATGGCAACTGCTTTAAGAGGAAAGTGGGACATATTAACACTGCACTATGCTCTTTTATTTCCAGTGCACTGAGTGAGAACCATTCCATTTTAAAGTTTATCACTCAAGATGTATCAGCACTATTCAAGTAAATCTTTGTGAATTCACAACTTCCATTCTGCTTTAGTAATAAGGGAACAAGCTTGGGAAGCCTGGGGCTGAGTTCTGCACTCTATCAGTATCTGGCACTTGTCTCTTAATGAGGAACCTCACAGACTCTGCTATTACAGCAGTAGGAAGGAAGTGCTAAAATTACCAGCAATAATAGGGCATCTCAAACTCTGTGGCTTATGGAAAATGTCTAAGCAGCGACAGCCTGGTAAAATAAAAATATTTATATCAGGTTGAGAAATTGGTGGGAGATGAGTTGAGCAGCAGCTTAGTAGTAGTATTTTTGTATTTCACTAGCTGAAAAATTCTTGGTCTTGCAATATTCAACTATCACACACATTTGTTTTAGGCCTTCAGGGAAATATAACTGGCTTTTAAAGCAGTATTATTTTGCCTGCAAAGGTGACTTTATAAAAGTGGCACCTTCTTACTCATTGTTTTTTCCACAGGATGTATTCTTTATTGCTTTTTCTTCCTTTCAATGATGTACCTTTGGCAATATCATGCATCAAACTGATGCAATTCAAGTAAAATGGTTCTGCAAACATCACTGAAAACATCATTGGAGCAACAAAGTTTTTGCCACTGGGAGAAACAACCTTCGTCTTCCAGAGCACAATTTATGAAGTGTTGGCTGGATATATGTTTGTGGGAAGGGAATGGAGGGGAAGAAAATAACACAAGGAGGATGAAGGACAAGTACTTATCTATCCTGTGGCCCAGCTTTAAGAGAGGACAGAGAGGACTGCTGCTATGACACCTTTTACATAAATTTTCATCTCTCTGTTGAATAGTGAAATCAAGTGCATTGAAATGAAGACCTACCAAAATTTAAGCCTAACATTCAATTCTTTAAAAACATGAGTACTATTTATTTGAGCCACTGTCCAAAACATACAAGGAAAAGCTTCCAGTCCTTATGAAGTTACTTTATCCTGTTACAATTTAAGAAGTCTGCTGACACTACTATCACTCCTGAGAGAGCAAAACATGGAGTCTGAAGCTACATAGCTCCACATGAATATGTCTTGTGAGGAGGAATGCTAGCAAAAGCATCACTATATCCAGCTAGTCCCCGCTCAAAAACATCTCCTCTTGCATTATTCCTGTGCAAGACAACTTCATGTTTGAGCAAACCTTAATTTGAATCTGAGAACTCTGTACTTTTCCTAGGAGCCATTATTGTGGCTTCTCAGCCTACAATCTGCTGAGCACACTGGAGAACAACCACAGGAATTTTATCCAGCACGGGGCAGAAAGAAAACAGAGATTCAGGCACTGTGGGATGTGACACAAGGTATAGGATTCATAGTGCTGAGCTGGACATCTATATACACTTTTTGAATTTGGAACAATTGGGTCCTTGAGCAAAACACATCGACCATGGAAGTCAAGCGGTCAGGAAATTCAAAACTTTGGTCTTCCTGTAAACAGGTTGGGGGGACTTGGAGTGTTTTCTCTTGGACTGAAATGCCTTCTCTCAATTCTTGTGCAGTTGGAACTTTAATCTTTCCCTGAATCCAGCCTGAGGGGCTGATTTAAAATGTTACCATACATCTCAGCAAAAAACTACTGTAAGAAAACGAAAAGCTCTGGCAAGTCAGATCAGTTTTCCTGTAGGCTGTCGTCAGCTGCATTGAGCAGGCTTTCCCAGCACCAGCCAGGTTACAGAAAGCTTCAGTCTAGATAGGAAGGGCAGGTTGGTCCTAAAAGTCTCTCTGCTCATGAGAAAGTTCACAGTTGTGGCCCCGAACTGCGAAAGCCCTTTCACCAGTCGCAGAGTGTTTAACCTCAAGGACTGACAGTGCACGCTGCATTGCTGATCTCGGCTAATGTGACGGGGTAGAGGTTGAGAGGCAGCCTTTGAGATAACACCTCGCTATCGGCAGCGCATTAAAGGACAGCAGAGCATTCCGCCTCTAGCGCTGTTTCTAGTGGTCAGCAAATAGGGCACAAGATAAAAGAGTACCATCTGCTTTTTCACTTCTTTGCAAGGCAAAGACATACATTAATTCTTCAAATAGAAATGGGGAAGAAGCCTTTTTTTCTTTTTAATTCTCAGAACAGCCTTTCAATAATTTCAGAATAGTCTTTGAGCGGCATCTGAAAAGGTACAGAATATTTTTTAATACTTAATGCTTTAATGCAAATACATGAGCACTTGTTTAGCTGTACCCTAATTGCTGCATTATAAATAATGTTTGTGGCAAATTTGTTTGAAATGGGAAATTATTGACAATGAAATATTAATCTGTAAATTTTTTAGAAATGAAATATCAGAACAGTCCAGTGTTCAGATATCTTCATATTTAAAACCTGTAGTTTTGCTCATTTTTGCTGCTGATAAATATACAAAAGGTTAAAATAAGTTTTAAGGAAATTATACTCCCCATATTTAGAAAGAAACGCACCTCTTTTCCCTTCTTTTGTTTGATCCCTTTTACAAACTTATTTATATTAAAATGACATTTTAAAAAGAAAGTTAAAATATTAAAAGCAAATAAATATGTAAATTAATTTAAGGTTAGATGCAAGAGAAAGGAAGAATTTCCCCTAAAAATTAAACCCTGACATAATGGTGTAAAGAGGAAAAATAAGTAGAAACAAAGACAAGGCTTCCAGACAATTAAGCATGTTTCAAAACCAAAATTCAAGATTAATTTAAAATCAAGGATTCTTCATATTTTTTTTTTTGTTTCCAAAGTCAAGGAAAGGCATTCTTAATGAAACAGATGGGATTAATTTTCTTATAAACAATACATATAGTAAAAATATTAAACCACGTTGACAGGGTTTACGAATCTGAGAAACCCTATTTTCTCCACGCTACACCTTACTGTTCCCAGTACTTTTGTCCATTTGTAGAAAACAACTTGCTTCAAAATGACCATGTCTTGCTGAAGAGATATGCAGGTTTCTTTGTGTAACTCTCAGCCTGCCAAAGCCCAAAGGTGCAGCTGAAAAAGGTTCTGCTGCATAAGCAAGCCCTGCTTCAGTTTTACTTCTTGCCATGGCAGAAAGATTACTCGTGCCTTGGTTTATCCACAAGAAGTTCCCTTCTGTTGTAGTTTTGTTTTGGTTGAATGCAGAAACACATATTGCTTGGGGTAACAAAGACTCAAAGAAAAAAAGCCTTTGTTACTTTTTAGGTTCAATTTTCCACAGTGCCAAGAAAATCTACCTTTGAACTCTATAAAAGCGAATAAAATTTTGGCAGTGTGAGTGGAACTGTAAAACAAACAACATGCTCAGCATAAGTTAGTATGTGTCCTAGTTGAAAAAATGGAAAATGGGAATGATAAATGGACAGTTAATCAAATAATCTTTTCTTCCACTATACAAGAAAGGACAAATTGATTTGAAATATAATGTACAGAGATGTGATTGATATCTGTGGTAGTAGTATTTTTTTCATGATAATGAACAGAAAAGTATATTTGGCTGTCACTACTGAGAAGGTGAATGCAATGTGCAATACTTGCACCATACAAACTAAACCTGAACAAATTATTTAGTACAGGTGCTTTTAAAATAAAACTGTATTAGAAAACCTCAGGAAGGATTTTGTTTTTCTTTTCATGGTTAAGACTGCTACTCTATAAGAATTTCACAGGGTGGTGAGTCAGGGATACTGCTTCACCCACCATTTTCACAGGGAACTCTGACCCACAATTCTAGAAAGATGTACTGGGTAGGAATAGCTCTTCTGCAAGTACCTATTTTGAAATGTATTGTGTAACTGGCCTATATTAAGCTGAAATAGTGCAACACAGGACTCACATACAAATTATAAATGGAAAAGATGATACCACCCAAATTAAACAGCCCTTTAAAATACCTAGCAAATCCTTGCTGAAGAAATGCCACTTCTAATAACAGGGACAAGAGAATGATTAGAGATCCCAGAGCTGTATGATGCATGCAGAAACTACCTGAATTAAACCTATGTACAAGCCTTAATAAACACACCATGGAAACCAAGAAGTAAATTCTTCATTGTTGTCTTCCCTAGCAGCAACAGCGACTCATCACAATATGAAGGTCAAATAGTTTGTGACTTAGAGGTGCCAGTCTTGCAGGAATAGATGTCTGAAAATTGAGCTGATTGTTTCATCCTTTTTTTCAGCAAATTAGCTGACTGGTAAGAGCAGATAACCTCTTAATTAAATAAAATATTTAAAAAAAAATAAAAAGTAGGAAGGTATTGATTCATTGTTTTCAATTCCATGCTGTCAGAGATGTCAGTACCTAAGACAATCTCCTTGCTAGTAGGGGTAGCATATTGGAAACATTCAAAACTGTCAGAGGAAGCAAACCCTGCTATTTCTCAACTTGGGATCTGGATTCAACCCAGTGATTTTGATCTGAATCAGAAACAAACTCCAACATCTGGTGCACTAGCAAGCTTACAAGATCTTCTGCCCTGTAAAAATGTGTGACCCGAAGAAAGCCAGGAAAAAAAATCTCACTGTACTTCAGCTCAGGATATTTTTTTCATTATTTTGAAGATGCAAGAGTTTTATTTCACTGAATATTACTGAAAAGAAGAAGGGACAAGGGATATGTATTGCAGAAACATTATCATTTGTAAGCCCTGTACTATGTCTTCTATTGGTAGAATTTTTTAAGGTCATCTGGCACAAAGCAGTACGTATCATTAAAGTATTCACGAAGCTTTCGAAGCACTACAGAAATCTCCTTGTTCTTGCTTACAGTCACTAATGCATACATGTATCATTCAGAGAGAAAGGGTTTTGTCCATGGCTGTCATGTGGTGACCTGCTAGCAGTTTTCTAGAAGCTGTGACAGCCATGGCATATGATAAACAAATACATAGCATTGCCTCCGTCATTTGATTGTGCCAGAATGGACTGATAGAGAATTTTTGCTTTCCTGAATTTTGTCTTCAATTTTACAGCTTCATAAGCTTCCATGATGACAGCAAATTTTTTCAGGGCAATGGAACTTTTTTGAAAGACAGAATAATGGATTTTTACTTTTTTTTTAAAGCCTATGAATCATTTTCATTCTAATCAAGTATGCTTTTTTAAAGCACTGGTATTTCTCTGGTTGAGAAAATCCCAGTCCCTTTCGCTACATTTTGGTTACAGCCTGTCTCCAGCTACACAAAAAATACCACCTTCCTTCCAGGGATGCTCTTGCAAAGTTTCAAGAGCTTGTGATAAGTTTATTTGGGTACTTACCTACTTCTGCAGTAGTATAGAAATGGTTGCCCTGGCTCCAGATTTTGAGCTTCCTGTCCAGCAGATAACTGATGTTTGACTTGTATGTCTTGTCCAGTGTGAATGTTAGACTCCAACCCAGCTGATCCTTTGCATGCTTAGAAGTTTTTCCTGTCCAGTTCTCCCTTTTCTTGTCTCCAAATATCCAAATATGCTTCCCATTATCTTTTTTCTTTTCTCTGAAGAATCTCCCTGGCATATTTTAATGGCTGACAATTATTTGAAAATAAACTTCGTGCAATCAGCAGCAGTTATAAGGGGAAACCTCCCCTAAGAAATTAGATTGAAAACAAAAAAGCTGGATGTGACTTATTAGACAAGTTTGTGCTTTTAAACTTCTGTTTTTCTCCAGAGTCTTAGCATCATATAGAAAGCTATGTAGAGCTAAGATAAAGCAGAGCACTGAAGCTGCCTTGTGAGCTAGGGACTACCCCAAATATCACACATCCAAACTGTACTTTACCTGCCACTGCCACCATCCCATATCATCTTCTTCTATCAATCCAACAGCTGATTTCTGATGACCTTTAGGGTTTCTCTCTCTCTTGTCTTGGAAGGAGAGCTTTTAAAGCATGTAATAGATACAAGGGACTGGAAGAGTAGCAACGTGCTTTAAACCACTGATTGAAGGGGACACAAGACACCTCAATGAATCCAAATGACTTATATATGTGCTCTTCAAAATTCATGTTGTTGTAGTCAGATTTGCAAATCAACTTACAAGCAAATAAGTAGCCCATCCCATTTATCAATGTAAATGCAAATTCAAAATGCTGCTATAATAAACATATGTACCCAAAATGGGTATATCCATTTAGTTCTACAGATCAATAGCTTAGTCTCACATAGTCAGTTTTCAGGATATTTAGTAGTGCTCTCTACTCAAAAACATGGTCCCTCCACACAGCTCAAGTGAACAATGTGAGATCAGGATTACTCCATGGGATTTGCTGCTGAGCAAATCTTCTGGCATCTCCCAGATCAACCCTCCCCTTATACATTGCTTCATGCTGTTGTAAATAAAACCCATGATGCAAACCACCTCAAACAGATTTTGTATATCCTGATGTTTGTGCAGCAGATCTGTTTCAGTTCTCACTCAGCAAGAGGTGCTAGAAACTTGCATTCCCTCTGTATCAAAACAGTTGACTCCACATGGAAAAGAGACACTGCTCCACCCCTCTCCAACCTAAAGACAGAAACAAACCACTGGTGAGAAGCAAAGCCTTAGCTGAAGCAAACTGACAGCATAAATTTTTTTCTGCACAGACTAGAGGTGCTCAATTTAATAAAAACATAAATGTGGAAAACATGCCAAATTCATTTTTCATCATACATTTTCAGACCAGGACAGGTCTGTCAGAAGATTTACTTATGCTTGAAACTTGTCAGGCAAAGTAATCCAGTATGGTCATACATAGCTGGAGAAATTAGTGAGTTTGAGGAATTTTAACATAAGGTAACGTCAAATTCTGTTACACCAACAAAACATTACTTTTCAGCTAAAAGCAAAGCCTGGTGAAAACGGGGTGCATAATTAAGACAAAGGAGTTACATCTACATAAACATTAAGTAAAAACATTAGGTTCTACATATATCTAGATTGTATCAACATGCACATTCACTTTGGTAAGGACAAGATAAACTCTCTTGATTAAACCAAGCTAATTTCACTGTTTTAGATTTTTTTGTTGACAAAACCATGTTCGTCTGATTTATTATCATGAAAGAACATGATTCTGTATTTGGGAGAGGTCCTTACATAGTTCACAGTTTTTTGGGACTGTCATATAAGTGATGCAAACTTCTGCATCAGAGTTTATCAGAAGTCAAAAGCCAACGGTTTAAATCAAAGCAATAGAAAGAAAATCCTATACAAAGGGGACTGGAAGCACACCTCACTGAAACTTTGCAAACTACAGAGAAGTAATTTAAAGCAGCTAAGAAGAAAAGAAAACAGTGAAATTAACTATTAGGACTGCCATAAACTCTGGTTATTTCCCTTTGGCATTTTCAAGATCATGAATCTATCTATCTATGGCATGGAGGATGTCTGGGTTTAAAATATGTCTTGTTTTTCTGTGTCTAGTCCATGCTTTTTGCATGAAAAGTATGCATTGCCTTTGTAAGTGTGTGGCAGTGATGGAAAGACAAGTCAGAGGGAGGTAAAATGGCAAAAGAGAGTTATGGGAGGTTTTGTTGGTGGGTTTTTTTTTAACTTACTGCTTGTTTTTCTACCAAGTCTCACTGACTTGTTAACTGCTTAGGTTGCCTCAAGGGTGTCATCAATTAATTGAACTCTGGCCTTCAGGAATTTGATTGATAGGCAGGTGATTGAAACACAGACCGTCCCACCATTAATGACCCTTCCTAGAATTCTGGATATTACTCAGCACCCCAGAAAAACTGCAGTGGTGATAGAAGGGTGGGTTTGATGTCTGGGGGTGTTGGTGTCATGCTTGCACTATGCTCTGAAAGCTTTATGTTTGAGGGCATTGGAAGCAGCAGTAAGGCACACAGAAAATTCTCTTCTTAGAAAAGAGCCTGTATCTCCCTGCACAGAAACTAGCTACATATCTTATAAAACCCTGGACTGCTTATGATTCCTATCAGGACTTTAATATTCCCAGCTAATTTTTGGCAAGTCCTAAAGCTCCTTAAAATCTTGGCTAGGCAATAATAAATCAGTCACTGAATAATCCCAGTAGGCGGGATTATCATCTTCTCCTTGCTACCCCTTCACAGTAAAGATGTTTATCTTGTCCAACTCTTAGAAAGAAAGTGCATGGTCAGGCAGACATATCATTGTTCATATTGCAACAACACTAGAGAGGCCACAGTGGTACTAAATGAGGCTGAAAAGTACAGATCCTCCAGAACCCATCTATCGGTTCTGTAGCCAAACTACCTGAAGTTGTACTGTCAAATACTGTGTCACCTCTGGAGACACACCAAAATACCTTAAGTTAAACACAGAAGTTTTAAAAGTAACAGCTGGGCACATTTTTTTTTTTTTTTGTCATAACAGTTTTACAAGTCATATAACAAAGGTTGACTAGCCAAGCAGAAAGAGTTGAAGCATGCTCTTTCTTAGTCATGATTTCTTTGGAAACTTAGTATCTGTGGTTTTAAGAGATTGTATTTTGAATTGCTTCACTTTACCTCCAAATGCCAAGGGGCCTGCAGTGGAAGATCAACCTCTACACATGTCTGCAAAACCTGGGCAACCCGAGCAAGAAAATGCTGCTCCACACACTTTTAACTGGCTGTTCCTGCTGCTCTCTATTACACATCTCAGCTCCCTTACCTTTCCTGCACCTCAAGAAGGTTATGAGGATGCATATAAAAGAAATATTCCTTTTTTTCTGTGTGCATAACACAATCTCAACATCTGGGGTCATTAATTAGATATCAGCTTATTAACTAATAAAATAAATGCAATAGATTCAACAGTCTATATTTTAAATGGTTAGAATGGTCCCCAGCATGGTTTCAGCTAGTTCTCTGTAGCAGTGGGAGTCAGCATGAGGCAAAGATCATCCCCTGCAAGATGTCAGTAAGGTGGCTGTGGGTGCTCTGTGACAGCTGACCTCCCAGCCAGGGAATGATCTCTTATAATTCAGTCGCCCAAGCAGATACAGCCAGTGAGGGTAATCTTGACATAAGGCCAACCATGACCAGAGATGGGTGGGGTAGAGTATATTACTCTAAAAACCCATGTTTTTCTAAGCAAGAAATGGAGGAAAATGTCTATGTATATCCCCGTCTGAAAAAGCCCTTTACTTCCCTATATGCTGCTGTGTATTAGCAAGCTCTACCATTCCTATGCTCCCAGTTCTAAAGCAGGACAAACAGCAGATATGCAAAATTCTTTGAAAATCAGAAAACCATGACACAGCACATTTATTTAAAAAGCAAATACTTCCATTACTTATACAGTTTCAAGCATTTGTATGCTTAGCACTATGGGACTAAAAAGACTTTAAGGTACCACTGCATCTTAATTTCCCACCTTATTTATATTATTGTCCAAGTCCAGTCAAGAATCTGTCATCCTGATTCATGTTGACACACTGGGGCTATTATCACATAGTTGTTCTCAAATCTGGACTGGGTGATGGTGAAGACACTGCAAAAGTACCTTCTACTTTATGTTTTTGTGGGTTTTGTTGCAAAAAAAAAAAGCATTGTGTACTCTGAAACAGCAATGGCAAAAATTGTAGCTTGTAATCATTAATCCTGTGATTTTAGTGATTTAAGTAACTAGACATGAGCCACAAGAAACCAGGAAGAATGTTTTTTGCCCTACAAAAAAGCATTTTTACAGCAGATAAACACTGCCTTGAGCTCAAATTTTCACACACAGAGCATTAAATTGAATTATATAGTGCTAGAGAGCTGACTGGATTTCCTAATTATTTCCAGACTTGTTAACTTTGGGAAAAGTGGGAGAGTGAGAAGAGTGTATGGGGAAGCAGTGGGGCAGATCATTCCTGGAGAGAAGTGGAAGGGGCCCACACATATACATCACCTTGCTGAATCTTCCAGGGAAAGACTTTTTTCCCACTGCCACTGAAACAAGGAGCGGAGGACCCTGAGTTCTCACTATCCATGGTCCCAAGGAGTGTCCCCTTAAAAGGCAGAAAAGAAATTGCCCTTTTTTTTATCCTTGTGGGATGGTTTGGGAAGAAACTCTGTTTTCTCTTTCCCTTTCTCCCTTACTAGTTTTTGTAAAAAGGACTATTTATGAATTCACCAAAGCCCAAATCCCCACGGCTGAAAAGGATTTTGACGTGCAAACTCCTTACCTCCAAGACAGGAGCAGTTCATTTTCTCATCACAGATTGGCCACACAGGGAAATTTTTGACTTACAAAAATCACTGATATGAACCTTTGATTTTTATGGTTGAGTGTTCTTGATGTGAATGAGAGGTCAGCAGTGTTCTCCCCCTCATTGTTTTTTCTGTATACAAGGACTTTCTGGAGGTTTATGATGTCACCTTTAACCCAAGTTATAAATACACAACACTGAGATCATAGGACACATTAATTTCCTGCTCTGACATTACACAAATTTAAAAATCTGTGTGAGACATAAACATATAAACAAAAATTCATTCCTAATTTAAATCCATTTGCTTCCAAGTTCACACTATTATGCTGACAAACAGAGAACATTTATTATCAATTAACACAGTAAAACCAGAAGGCAATGTTCTTGTAAAATTCTTCTCTTAATATCCGTGTGATTACTCATAACAAGATGGACTCTAAATTCTCAAGATGGATTGTAACATGCACGTAAAGGCTGCATGTTGCAAATGCTTGGCATTTTTTCAGGTTGGAATAGCCCTGCTGCCTTCAAGTAAACTGCCTGTATATGCAAAGTTAAGCACAAGGACTGGGGGGAAAAACTTCAGGGAACCCCAGAACATGTGGTTTTGGTCATCCCAAATCTATTTGCAGGTTTGCGTGGGTAACGTTTAACAGCTTTGTCTGTAAAAATATTTTTCCTGGTTTGATTTTTGTAGAAAAGAAAGAAATAATAATTCTGACCTTTATGCAACTTGTTTCCTATCTTTCCTTGCATGCACCTGAGATTTTGTTTGGTTTAAACTAAATGTTTTGCTCAATGTAGGTTTTTTTTCTATTTCATTTTGAGAAAAAATACTAAATATTAGCAAGAATACAATTTCCCATTTGTTTACGCAGCCTTAGTCATTACATCATAAGGCTTGCCAGACTGGAGCCCACCTAAGTGAATGAAACAATCCAAGTGTCATTACATCTTGAGTTCTCACTTCCCAATCAGGGTGCCCAGCAGGTCTGTGAGTCTCTTGATTGTTCATATGCTCTGAGACTGAGGGAGAGTACTGTTAGTCCAAACTTCATAACAATTATGGTTTCCTGAATACAATTAAGAAGCTTTGTACTTTCTGAAAACCAGCCCTAGGAATTATTTGCTTTAAGGATACTCATATCTGCTCCAGATGAAAAGTTTAAGACATTCTGTTTTCTTTTTCTGCTCTCAGATTCTTCCTTGTTACAAAACAATTCTGCAAAATATGGAAGATATATAGTCACTGTTAAACTCTGTTTGTTTTCTAACTTCCCTTTTTTTTACAGTTTCCTCATCTCTGTTTAGAAGTATTCATTCAGTTATTGCCTGCTTTTCTAGTCTGTGCACATTTTTCTCATCTTCAGAGATCATTGAAGCTGATTTAAAACACAAAATAGAAATGGGCTCTGATTTTTGTTAAGTGTTTGCTCCTTAGCCTGTCAGCAGATTCCTCTGACATACTAGCTTCTCGTTGCATCAGTAACCATTTAATGTTGGTGATGAACATCTTGTGCTGGCCACAGAAAACTTGCAAGATATCAGGGGAGCAGATTGTCAAATATATTTAAAGGTAAGAAGTCATGTAAAGCAGTCCTAAGTTTAGTCTGTTTTGGAGATAATGTCTTACACTAGATTGATTACATACAGCCTGAAAAGTGTGCTCATTCATCCATTCTTGCTGTGTGCTGAAAGATAAAAATCCCATTTGCAGTATTTTATATTGGTGGTCTTTCACACTGGTAATGGAGATCTGTATGTTCCTTGTAAATCACATACATAATGACTGCCAGATAACAACCCACTTAACTGCTGAATGAAGTGTTTCTTAGCTGGAAAGTGAGCTGTGCCATGTTCATGATCTAGCAACTTACAGCACAAACCACTGGGTGAGTCATTGGTTTGTGTCCCCATTAAAACAGACACATGCAGAACTCTCTGTAGTATGATGCTGTAGTCATGATCCAACATGACTTGTTAGCCAAGCCTCTGTCCTGACCTTTAGCTGAATTTGTTGTTTGGTCATGTTCCCCTATCACCATCCCCATTGGCATGGTATCCAAGTACTCTATGTACATCCAAGACAAGTTATAACACTTGCCTTGGGTTCAGAGAAAAGCACAAGATGCCTTCCCTCTCAGAGTTTCCTATTCAGTAGGTAGGGTTGCCATCAAACCAAGAGTGTAGTCACTTCGGAGCCCACAGTAGTTACTGCTCATCATTCAAGGAGTAGTCGTTCAACCCCAGTAACAGGACTGCCAGGCTTTCTCTGAAAAGTCCCCTCCTGCCAGCTTCCCTCTGCTCTCTTTCATAAACTATTTTGATATCTAGAGACTCTGATCTAGAGGGTGGCAAACCACTGGAACAGATAGAGTCCGCATCCCCAGAAACATTCAAGGACAGGCTGGATAGGGCTCTGAGCAATCTGAACTAGTTGAAGATACCCCTGCTCATTCCAAAGGGATTGTATTAGGTGAGCTTTACAGGTCCCTTGCAACTTACACTGTTCTGTAAATCTGTGTGATTTTATGACTCATAGGTTTTATTATCAGGTATATCTGGAACACTAACATGCACCTACATAATGCTCTAAATTAATTTTTTTCATTCTGAGATCTGATTTATAATTTTAACTGAGAGATATTCAACCCTGCTACCTCTGCAGTGCTTGCAGCTAGGCTCCCATCCTTCCTGAAGCCCTCATACCACCCTTGCTAGTCAGGGAGTTGGTAGTCCCTGGCAGAGAGATGGTTGTCACTACCCAGGCTGCCACAACAGGCTTTCCAGGTGAACAAGGTTCAGAAAATGCCTAGAGCAACACTCTGTTTTTGTCTTTTCCTAGAGAACTGCATGTCCCTTTCGAAGCAGAAAAGGAGTACCCCTCAAAAAATTTCCTGTTCATGCACTGCCATTCTCCTTCCCCGCAGCTGCCCTGGGGGGCCATTCCCTCACCAAGTGGATTCTCAGCTATGCATGGCTTCTTCTCTGCCTCTTCATGAACTTGCTGGTCCCAGTAAGAGGCATAAACACAGACGTCTCCTCAGAGAGGCTCATGTGCAGCCGCATCCCCAGAGGGGCCAGATGTGGCTGTCTCCCCAGCAAGGCCCATATGGGGCCACCTCCACAGGGACAAACAGACACATCTGTCTCCCCAGCGTGGCCTGCACAGGCGGCCGGAGTGGCTCTGCATCCATGCTGGGTGCAGCGGCACTGCTCGGCGCAGGGCACGGCAACCATCTGGCAGAATTTACAGCCAGCCCCAAATCTGCAAGCATGCACTTTTCACAGGCTTATTCGAGACTTTGCTTAACGCGTCACACAGGGGCCTGCGCGGGCCTTGGCAGCGGCGCGTTCTGTAATATGCGGTCATCCATCTGCCGCCTCCGTGGAGAGCGCTGACTCCGATGTCTGCCGGGCAGCGGATGGAGACTGCGCTACCCAGAGGCTGGCTATTAAAAACAGAGCTATTACTTATTGACCGTGACAACAAACCAGTAAAATGCCTCTGAACCTCCTTTTTTCCTGGTTGCCAAGCCTATTGCCATCACCAGGAGGAGGGTACTGCAGGCAGCCGGGGTAATAAAACCTGTCTAAATGGGTTTCTTTGTACGTCTTTATCTGCCAACAGTATTGCTCGAAATGAAAGCAGGAACTTAGGCACACCAGGCGTATCCATGATCCCTCACAAAGGGGATCCAAGAGAGGGGCTTTCATCTGAGGCTCTGGGAAACTGCTCTTCTGAACTGCATGGCCACATTGAGACAGCCCACAGCTGGATGGGGCCATTGGCACTACCCTCTGCCGCTCCTCTATGCTCCCCGCCTTGCCAAACTCCTAACACTAAATGGACAAATATTTATTTGCCTTAGATCCTATGGCAGGAGTGTTTAGGCCCAGAAGGTGACAGACATGCAAGTTTGTGTTTTTAAAACACCAAGGAGTTTACAGAACAAATACAGCTCCTCATCTTAAGCTGAATATTTTTAAACAAGGTTGTCATAACGTCACATTTGCCAACACTTTGCGGCTAAGGCAGCACTGGGGAAAAATGGCTATAATGCTGTCCCAATAATGGCAACAGCTTAATGTAAACAGAGTTTTTCATCAGTGTTACACCAAGAACTGGAATAATAAATAGAGCTAGGGGGTAGCCCCACACTTCAAATAATTTGTGGAAATCGACTTCCACAAACTCAGCCCATTTCATATTTGTGCAGTTGCTGACCATAAGGATGGCAATAACCCTTGCTGTGTCTTGGACAAGTGCCGTGCTAATCACTCCTCACATCATCTCCAGCCTCAGGAACTGAGATCACTTGACACTGCACAAGTCTCCAAACGGTAATGAATTTCTTCAGATTTCAGGACAGCCCATTCAGTTTGACTGGCAGGTCGGTACAGCAACTGGCTGCCTGGGTGGCAAAGAGGAGCTTAGTCCTATACCTTCTGGAAGTACCATTACCCATTCAAGATTTTTATGTAAAGGTAAAATCATAGGAAATATACCAAACTGGGGGTTCCATTCAACTACACTTTATAATTGAGCATACAGAGCTAAAGAACAGAAAATCAACACTACTACAAAAATCAGGCTGCGAAAATTATTAATGCTTTCTCTGAAGATGTCTGATTACTCATTTATTTTCTCATGTTGACAACAGGATTCACCATTAACTCTGAAATCACAAAAATTACCATGATATTTAAAACCAAAAACCCTACAAGTAATAGTGCTTAGTGCAGAAAGAATCAGCATGTTCAGTAAATTTTCTTTAATTTACTTAAAATTTTCACACTGGATATTGTTTCACAAGGATGTATGTGAATTTCCTCTCCACTTAACTGCCACTCTCGAAAATAGCATAAGCCAAATAATTTTCTGGTGAAATTTGGCTTGCTTTGACTGCAGCCAGGACTAGCTGCTTTGCTAAGCTTTGGAACCAGTCACAGAGTAACCAAAAGTTATGTTGCAAAATCCACAGGAGGGATTTTTCCAAGTTTTCACTCCAAGAGGATTTCCTTGTTAAGATTTCTCATCTTTGACAAGGGTAATACATTTATTCCCTGCTTTTACTTCCCAGAAAAGCATGCACAAGCATGGTAAATTTCAGGGATTTCTTGTAAGGTCATGTCCATTCACATGGAGGTCACCTGTGGTTTTGCCAAGAGCCCACTCTCCTGGTTCCTGGCAGTGCCATACATGCTCCCAAAAACACAAGCTCTACGAATCTCATGCTGTTTCTCAGTGAATTTAGGTAGCAAAAGTAAGGCACATTTTACAAAGAAACTATATAAGTTATATTTAAAAGGGAAAAAGATCCACATGACAGATGCTGTCCAAGGTGCATATTTACTCCTGACCCCACATCTAGCCGGCCTTTTCCTCCTATTTCCTGCTTCTGTTATGTGCTAATGACCTATTTAAACAGTGGCAATAAGTAGCAGCATCTAACAAAAACAACATCGAGTTACAAGCTTTTGGCACGTTCCAGAGACAGCTCTCAAAGATTTGAAGAATGCAGACCCATTTGAGACCCCAGCCCAAGCACAGAAAATCCTGGAAAGTAATATTATCTTGCCATGTGTCACTTAGGAACTAAAAATGAATATCCCAAAGAGTTTGATTCCTGGCACTTAGTAGATGGTAAATATTATTATTATTTTTAAACCAATGTTATTATTGGAAAGACATTAATAATTTGAAAATAAGATTAGTGTTGAAAAGACTTCTTTGGTTTTGGCATTTTGTAACCTTTAAATCTGGGTAGACTATTCCTGGACAAGAATTTCAGCTGGAATTTTATTTTCATTTTTTCTCTATTTACTCTGTGATCTATTCCAGTATACACAGTGCAGCGTTGACTTTGCCTTGGGATATCATCTTCTTTTATTTTTTTAAATTTGAATGGTTTCAAAGAAATAAATTTATAAAGCTCTAACCACAGAAATAAATAGGCTCATACACCATTTCTTGAGAAGCTCATACATATTCATATTCCAGTGGCTGTGGCCATCATATTCAACAGATCTGTGGAAAGGGTGTAATAAACACCTGGATAATTCCATGGACTGCTCTGTATTTCTTGAAAGTAAATAGCTTAAAAGCTTTTTTTTTTTTAAACTAGGGGGAGTCTGAGATACTATATCAACACTTCATGGAACATCCCTATGCAGCTTTATGGTCAGTTCTAGTTCTTCACTTGATGAGTAGCTCATTCTTGATGAACTACACAAACAGCAATAAACTACAGAGAAATCAGAGCTGATTTGAGTGTGTTTTACTGGCTTTTATACTTTCTTTTCTTTTTTTTTTTTCACACAATAACCTCTAAGATGTAATGTATCCATGGCCAAAGTAGATCAGACACCTGCAATTGCTGGAGCAAACAAAAGCAAGCAGAATAGAATGTGCTAGATACCTACAAGCTCGCATATTAACCACAGCCTGGAACTGCATAAAGAGCACAAAGAAAATTAATCTGCAAGTGCCAGGATGTTCAGAAGAAGGAAGAATTACTAGGAAGAAGCCAGTGATGCTTTTTTTTTCAATCTTAAGGACATGGGAGCAAGTAAACACTCTGATGAAGTGTCACAGGCATGAAATCATGCAGCAAGTATCTTCAGCGGAGTGGCCACTTTCCCAACAACTGAAACGAGAAGGAGTCGTTTGGGCAGGAGGAAGCAAATCCACTGTGTACCATCCAGCAGTCCCCACAGCCTGCTTGGCAACCTCAGAAGTGCATTGGCCTTAACAACCTTTTTCCAATACTGACTTAGAATAACATATTTGGCTTGCATCAGGCCTCTAATGTGCTGGGTATGTTCTAAGAATAGGACCACATGGGCCTTTCCCCAAGCAGCTCAATATCTAAGATGTCAACCCCTAGATTAAGGGAGGGGAAGAGGGATAAAACCTTTTAAAAAATAGTATCAGCTTCTTTGGCATGTTATCTAACCACTATTATCTGGGAATTTCTTGCTCAGAGGCATGTTCAGTGTGAGAGAGAGCCAAGCTCCAAGCACCCAGAGGGCAGCACAATCACCGTTTGAACAGCTGCACAATCTACTGCGAGCAGCAATTCATCCTGACATCTCACAGGGACAGAAGTAATTTTGTGGGAGGTCCCTGAAGAGCTGCGCTGTCTGTCCTTCTTGCCCCAATATGACCCCAGATACTCAACCAGCATCCCCATAAGGCCAGTAATGTGCATAGGCCGTTGCTGGGTAGGGGACTCCGGGTTCATCTCTCCCCTCTCCTTCAAAGATTTATGAATTGCAGCCAGAGCCAAGCAGATTAAGGTCCAAAATCTCCATTGCTGTCATTCAGAAGCTGTCCACATTTATACAGCACCTCCCTACTTGTGATTAGGATGCTTTCCTGGGAAATGGAAATTTGAGCTCATCAAGACTGAGCACAGCACTGATACCTCCTATTCAATTCTCTACTTCACGGCCAAGGGCGGCAATATTTGAACACTACCAAAAGATAGGCAGGGCTGGCAGAGGCTGCCTGTTTTTTCAGGTACTGGGTTTGGGGAACTGTCTGTGTGAGTGGATGCCAGGTGTGCATACGGCCATCAGGGACTCCTTGCAGCCCCCAGACAGGTACCTACTTATTGAAGGGAGAGACCTGTAACCACTGAGCATTGCAACCTCTCTCTCCCACTGGACAACGCTGGAAATTTCTGTACCTGACTGTGGAGATTGGATTCCTCTCTAAAGTCTGACACCCAGTTCATAAGCATCTAAATACTTTATCTCATCTAGTTCTTAAATAGAATCATAGAATCATAGATGGGTTTGGGTCTGAAGAGACCTTTAAAGGTCATTCTAGTCCAACCCCCTCTTTAATGAACAGGAACTTCTTCAACTAGATCAAGTTGCTCAGAGCCCCATCCAATCAAATGGAATAGAAGCTTTTCAGGATTGACTGAAGTAACTGCGAAGCGCAAGCACATATTGCAAAAAAATGTCCAGTCTATTTACCCCTCAAACATATTGAGGAATTCCTTTCCTTCTCCTGACCAGCTTCCAGAAAGTTTTACTGCTTTCCTTTAACAACTATACCCTGCAGGTTATGTCTCTCAAATGCTGCTCCTAACAGTGTCTTGGAGTGGCAAGTACTCTGTGCGTGTAAGAAGTGCCCAGTGCTGACTCTTGCTGTGCAACACTCAGGTTGGGTACCTGGAACCACTCAATGAAGCACACGCTCCTGCCGGTGCACCTCAGGATCATATGATCACAAGTTTCATAGGCATAGGTGATGCCATCCAAAGCAGACAATTTCAGAGGCACCTGCATGATATAGCCAACTTCATAACTTAATCCTGAAAATATCTTACTCACTTTTCTTCAGATCTCTCTTGATGGGAAGATCTTATTCTGCAAAGTAAATCTTCCTCAACTGTTCATAAGGCTAGTCATTTCCAGTCGGAAGCACATGGGGAACATTTTGAGTAACACATTTAAGTGTTACTTTTTTAAAGAGCACAATAGAAAAAGAATCTCTTTTGGCCAAGACTACATGGAAATAATCTGTGGGTACCTAGAAGCGTTTTTATTATTACTGAAAATCTGAGAAAATAAAACAGAAAATGAAAACAGGGCTATGCAGTAGAGAAAGCTATAATATACTATAACCTGTGTTTCCAAATTTCTGCAATCCTCTTGTCTTCAGAAACAGCAGATGAACACCAAGTATAAAACTTCAGGTTTTTAAGGAGAAGGATTAATAGAACTGAAAAGGTGATGCCTCGTAAACATGACATAGAATGAAGTCTGTCATTCTCCAACTAAGTTTTTGTTTTGGTTTTTTTTGCTTGGCTGGTAGCATGAATGACAATGAAATGCATTGTGAATTTATAATCTGTAGATTTAGCTGATAAACACACCTGAGCATTTTTTCTCACCCTTTTCTAGGTTTCCATCCTCATCGGCATGGGTGTAAAATGTTTCAGATGTTATGAAATTTTACACACACTGGTGGTTAATGAATTTTTGAAGTTGTTAAGCTCAACAGTGTTGTATTCCTAAATTCTCTTAAAAGCCTCATCTACCCCCTACAGTCAATGATGTTGTGGTAGGGACCCTTAGGAAAACAATATGAGTTCTGATGTGTGCTACTTAAAAAGAGCGTATCCATACTGGCATATTAACATGCAAATTCTATATGTGGGCCTGCCAAAAAATATAAGTGTTCCATCCAATACATATAAATACAGTCTACTTCTCTGAAGAGGCATCATTTTAATCAAATGTACATTTGGACCATTGCTCACTAAGAATTTAAACTCTTCAGTGTTTATATTAATATGAAACAGATTGCCCAGTTTTAATAAAAAGGCAGCTATCTTCTTCTGCTAACGGTTTAAACACAGGACGTTTGAATTTCAGTGCTGCATCCAAGAGCATAGGTGGCCCAAGTGCTTTTGTCCTACTTCAGTGTCTAGTTATAACACCATATAGACAGAAACATACATTTCTGTCCATACATAAAACTGTTGGTGTTCACAGAGAGGATCAGGAGGATGTAAGGAGTTTGTTAACTTCTGTCCACATCACAGTGCAGCACCTCCTCAGAGTACCTATCAAGGAATATGTCTACCTCTCAGAGAGGACAGTTCCTCTTTATTTCAAGGAGGTCTGAAGGTTTCACAGCAAAGGAAAACATAACTTGATGCTTGTACTTATCAAATTTGTATTTTTACTAGTACAAAACCAAACAATTTTGTATTTGAATGTCTCTACTTTGCCAGTACAGAAGAGGTGATATGATTCAACTATTTAGTGCTTTGAACATCCCAGTTTGTCCATGTAGTTTGCTTTGCTGACTAAAGCAATCGCATGGCTCTATGTGTGGTGTAAGACTGACATGTGGAAAAAACCTGGGATGAATATGATGAGTGGGGCTTACCATTGTTTTCATGCTGGGATTTCTGTAGATTTAAGAGTCTTTCCAAAATCTTCTGTAAGAGTTCCAAGAGAAGGCTTCTGTTGAGCTGTTGGTACTTAGTCCTTTTTATTTAGTACTGGTGAAGTTTCACTAGATACAGAAAAAAACCCCCAAACAACTAGGAGTAGGTGTCAGGGAACAACCTGGGCTTCTGGCTGCTCTGTGGATTTGCTAATTGCACATATCCCCCTGCACCTCTTATCTTGTCTTTTATCTGTGCTCTTCCTGAGTTCAGATGAGGGTTTTGTCCCTTAACTGGGCAGATCCTGAGGTAGCAGGGCAGTGCACTAAGCCTTCTTTCATATGATCTGAGAAGCTTGCTTTCTCCCTCCCAACTTTTCCAAGCCTAGTACAAACGGGAAAAATGCATGACCCTCCTTAAAGGTGCTGGACCTGCCATCTGGGCTGACACAAATGCGCGGCCATCCATCACAGAGTGTTGTTGGGGAAAGCTTAGCTCCCTGCTGGTGCACAAGAAAGCCCATATTGTTTGAGGGTTTAAATAGCTGTTTAATACATTCAAGCTTGGTTTTGCTGTTGTTGTTGGGATCTGTTTGTTCTTTTCAAGAAAGTTAGGGATAACTTTCAGAACAGTGAACTTTTGGGAAGAGTGAACTCTACCTTTGTGAAGAGCTGCAGACACATCAGGACTGTGTTGGGACTGTGTTTGGAAGCATGTTCAGGCAGTTTTCCTTGTCCGTGGGACCATGCTTTGGTATGCTTTTGGTACTTTGAAAACAATTCTTCTCATGCATGTGAAAACATATTTATGTGTATGAAAGGGTTTTATGATGAGGCAAACTGAAACTCTAGAAATGGAAACCTGATGACAATTCCTTTCTATATTTCTTCTTCAAAAGCTGAAAATTTGGCAGATGGACTAAACCCACACTTAGTAATGAGGGAACCATAGCAAATAATTACATGCAAAAATAATCCCCTGGTCATTCATATGCATATACAATGAAAGCTGGAATTTATGTATAAGTGTAACCATTATATGATAACACTGTAAGCACTGGGGAATCACAATGATGGTTATTATTTTTAATTTCTGGTAGATTTTAATTTCTGGTAGAAAAAGGCAAAGTAGTGCTACCATATTGCATAACTTTTTAGGACAAGAGCTGATAACCTAAAGAGGATAAAAACTGAATGGCTTCACAGAACAAATCACTCTACCCACACAGCTAACTATAAATTGCAGATTTTTGTTATATGACCTTTGAGTTTAATTTTTATGAAGCAAAACTGATTCTCATTCTCAGTCTAAGAAATGAGGTAAAAAAAAAAAAAAAAAAAAGAAAAGAAGTTTAGGGTGGTTTAATCGTTTCCCTTTGTTCACCAGCTGATGCTCACAAAGGGCTTCCAGCCCTATCCACCCTCTGATACGTGGTGCTCTCAGGCCAGTCTGAGCTGCTTTTCTCCTCTTCATCAATAGATGTCAATAGCAAGCTTCCTACTCCCAGAGACTTCAGCCATTTCAGGGCTCACACCACAACAGTAAGGAGAAAGAATGACTCCCTCCCGAGCAAGAGTTCTGCTGTTGTGTACTTTCAGTTTGTCCTTAGAGGTAGAGGCTCGTTCCTAATAGGACCAGGTGTACTTCTATATTTCATGCTCTGAAACTCTGAAGCTGAGACAATGTTTGTGAGCTTCAGTCATCTCATGACACACAGAATCCCAGTTTTTGATGCAGACTCAGTAAATTCAACAACATTTTGCAGATTTGTGGGAACATGACTCACAGTCATCCCTTTCCTTGATGAGTCCTAAAGAAAGCACAAGTGAAGAAGCTGGGCAGGGCACGTGTTCATACCTTTTTTGTTTGTCCTCTCTTTCTTTGGTTCTGGCTTTCGATTTCCACACATGAAAAATTCTGTCCAAGAATGGCAATTACATGCAAAATAACCTTGCTGTAAATGACTACATTCTCCAGCCACGTACATTGAATGTAAATGAAATTTAAAGGCATTTTGCTTATCCATTAGTGTAACACCGTAGAGAATCAAAACCTGGTGGTGTTGCTTCTAATATCCTCTGACTTTCCTTCATTTCCTTCCTTCCTTCCTTCCTTTCTTATGCTGCAAGATAGCAATCCACAAGAGATACTGAGCACGACAAGCTCCAAGAAACAGTCTGGTAGAGAACTATATCTGAATCTGCTGTGTAACTTGCTTTGCCACTTTCCTCTCAGTCCCAGCTAAAAATAACTAAGAAGGTGGTGGTAGCAGCAGCCATGAGGGCAGAAATGGCAATATACTCTCTCTCTTATATCAGCCAGGAATTTGGATTGCAAGGACAAGCACCTACCAGCTAAATGCACTGCTTGCATTTTCCTGCCATTCACCTGCCCAAAGAGCAGATCACAAATCATGCCAGTTGTTCACAGAGGCACCAGCAAATGTCAGCATGCTTTGAGTGCAACAGCCAGCAGCCCTGCTGAAGCTAGCACATAGCTGTGATGGCAGGAGAAGCTAACACATAGCTGTGATGGCAGGAAGTCTGTGTCATAATCTTCTTCTGAACGGGTTCTTTTTTATTATTATGTTTTGGATGGTAAGTGGGAGAGTGAACTCCTAAGAGTTATGGAGGATTCAGCTCCTGATAAGCGCTGAGGTAAAAAGAGTTAATGTCTGGAAATTCAAGGATCTCACATCAGAAAAGCTTTGTGGCATCTCCCAGTGCCCTCAGATAAATGTGCTTTCATGTTTTGCCTTTCAATACAAGAATTTTGAAAAATATTCCCAATTTCCCTATCTTCAAGATTCCTTTACAAAGAAGCAGGGAGAAGAGGTATCTAAAACCAGTTGCAGTGGTTTATTCAAATCAGGTATTTAGAACTGTATATAAACCACTATTTTTCCCCATTTGGTCTTGCAATGCAAAATTTGAAATTATTATCGTGGTAACTCTATTACATATTATTCCCTGAGGTTGATATGTGGCAAACCAGAGCTTTTCCAGAAGCCAAAGTAGGTTCTTGGAAACTGTAAATCAGAGACTTTTAGGGAAAAATAAGAAATAAAACAAAATAAATAAAACCCACATTGGTATCTTGCCAAATGCATCCTTTCAGACAAGACACTGTCATTTCTCTGCTAGATTAGGAGCTGACTAAAAGCATCAACAGTTGGAATGTAAAAAAGCACCTGAGAACATTCTATTGGTAGAAGAAGCCCCCAAGGAGAACAAGCTCAGATTTGTTACAAATCCCATCTCTTCACCTTGATTTTCTTATGGAGACCCTGCCTTCTTCAGGAAAGCGGAACAGAGCTCTCATTTCTTATTACTTCAGGAAGTTCTTAATTTCAGTTTGATTAAGATGATGTCTGGGTGTGCAGAGAAAACTGCCCTTGTGGTGTTTGAACAAGAGGAGATCAGGCACTGTCAGGGTGAGCTGTTCTCTCAAACAGAAAATTCCACCAACCTGGAATTCTTTATTCGGAATGAGAGTACTCAAGCTGCCACCAAGGGCTTTTGAAAGCGTGGGTTTCAGATTGCTGTTCATACAGCCTCAGACCCCTGAGCACCGGCTCAAAGTGGTCCCTCCCCAAAAAGCTCATTTAGTAGCTGATTCTGCCAGACTGCCTGCCAATCCTCAGTCATAGGTGTGATTTACCTTAGGGGCCCTACCTTTCTTTATCTATAAGGGGGACACATTGCTTTTGATGCCCTCAATAATACAGGATTTTCCTGACTGAATTCTTGCGTGAAACGCAAAAGCTGGCATTGAATTAAATGTGTTCTATATAAATACCCAGCCTTCGATTAAAATTTCCTGGAAGAAAACCTTTATCACTTCAGTTATTTCAATTGTCAGTTAGGTTTCAGTCTTCCAGATCAGTTTTTTTGAGTCACTGAAGGGTGTAGTATATTTATTTATTTCTCTTACCAGAGTTATGTTCCCCATAAATTGTAATTAAGTGACCCTGTAAATTCTTTCTGACAAGCTAGAGAGACAGAGCTGTGGGGAAATCTGAGTTACACATTTTCTAGATCTTAAACAATTATTGTTAGAATTGAGGAAGAAGTAATTACTGGTGCTAAAGTCTTTCCTTCTCTCTCTCTCTCTCTGTGTCTCTTTCTTTCTTATAATGAAAAACACTGAGACTTTCAAATCACTTTCTCTACTTAAGACAGAAGGAAAAAGCAAAATAACTTTTTTCCTCCAAGCAAACACCCAAAGAAAATGGTATTGGATTATTTTTTGCTACAACAAAAGGCTGAAAAAAATAATAAATGTCTCACATTGAATAAAGTGAAATTAATAAGTGGTTGAGAAGAGTTTCCTAAAACAGGATTTCCTAAAAAATTTTGAGTTTTTCTGTGATTGACAGCACATTCAGAAATGTTGGAAAGAGATTCTGCTGCAACAGGCAACTTTGACTAGGAAAAGTTCAAGTACAGGCATCATGGTGGCACAAGGCTGTGTTACTTTTTAAAATTTCCATCCCCGATGATGATTCTTGCCACATGAGTTCTGTGTTTCACTCCTGTTTTGCATCACACTATTCCTTTGCGGGCACTTTGGCCAACAGGCATCCCCTGCCTTAAAGATGTTCTGCAGGGATGCGTTCTGTCTGCCTGCCAGCTGAGGACTCCTTATCATCACAGCCTGTCAAAGATCCCCTTGTGTTTAGCAACAGTTGCTCTTGCTGCTCCTCTTTCTGGTTGGTAGCATCGTTATCTCCTCTGCAAGAACAGTATTCATGTCTGTCATTTCAACGACTCTGAATTCCTTATTTTTGTTGGAATTGATGGCAGTGCTGCTATTCCTGTTCATTGTACACTCTCTGGGACTGACATAATGAGTCATTCCTGTGTGCTCCATGATTGCCAGGTCAAGTTCTTTTCACACGGGGGAGAGGCTTGTAGAAAGACTGAATAAGGAATATTGCCCAACTAATGTTCTTATGTAGCTTTCTATGATGTGACTAAACAGTATATCTCAAAAGTTTGACACCTGAGATGATTTTGAGTAAAGACCATAAAATGGAAAGAAAGTTTTTACTTTGGAAGTTTTTACTAATGGAAGAAGTTTTGACAGTAGCCTATGAAGGTATTCCTGCGGCTTTTCCAACAGCAGCACTGGAAACACTGTAGTGATTTGATGCAGAAGAGAAATATGAAGGTGAGTTTATTGAGCATGGAGGGAAGGATTCACACTAGTCACCCTTGGTTCTCCATGTAAAATTCAAATGGCCAAGGAAACATTTGTGACCATCAAACTATTTTCTGATTGTAAAGTTATACAAGAATTGACCAGAAACACTTGGGTATTTTTTAGCTTGGGGAGGTGGGGAGCATTTTTTACTTTTCCTAATTAAAAGTTCATTTTTCTACGAAAGTGTAAACAAGCTAACACAGATCTTGAATTGTAAATACAGGAATCTAAGTGTAGTTTGGCTATTCCACACCAGAGGTCCACCTAGATGAGTGTCCTGTCTCCAAGAGTGTCTGTAGCATATGTCTGGGGAAGGCAGCAAGAATAGTGCAGGTCTGCAATAATATTTCTTCAAAATACAACCTCAGTCTCACAGTAGTTGTAGATTAGGGAGTATTTTAGTCTGGAACTGCTTTTTTGTCTAGTTTTTTCAACTCAAGCGCCAATTAGCATCCAAATTATTCAGTCGCAAGGTGTTCCACAGCTTACCGTCGATTTATGGAAGAAGTAGCCCCTTCTTTTCTTTTACAGTTGTCACCCATTAGTTCCATAGAAGGTCTCATTGTTCTGGTTTGACTGCTTTTGTATTGTAAGAGACAGTGGATATCTATTTCCTGTTTTCTTCTGTAGCAGAAGCATGATTTCAGAGAACAGTATTGTAACTCTTGTCAGGGGTCTCATACTCTCCTCAGTCACTCCTTATGGAAGCTGTGCCCTACTTTGACAGCTCTTCTTTGTCAGACTTTTCCCAGATCTGTTACACCCTTGTGGAGGCACAGAGGACAGAACTGTATGGGCTGCCCCAGACAGCACCATCACAGGCTCTTTGGTGGCATAATCATAAGTAGTTTTTATCCTCTCTTTGCTACCAGCACCTAACAAATGATTTATTGTTTCACTGCTTCTGCAATTTGAGATGGTTTCTCCATGGAAGTGTGTATTGTAACACAAAGATCTCATTTGTGAAAGACTGTGGCAACAGAGCTTGAGACCCACCAGTGAACAGGTAAAACTATAATTGCTCTTTCTTCTATGCATTATTTTACATTTACTTATATCAAATGTCTTCTGTTTACTCAGTTACTTTATCTTGTCAGGTCCTTCTTTGACCATGAAGAGGCCCTTGTCCTTACCACCCTAAATAACTTACTATCATCAGCGTACCTTGTCACCTCATTATTCACTCCTTTTTCCATATCACTTATGAGCATGTTGAACAGCACAGGCCAGAACACAGATCCTGCAGGATTTCACTCTTGACTTCTCTCCACCTTTCATTCCTAACCTTTTCTTTCCTATCTTTTAATCAGATAGAGTCATGTCAGAGTTTTGGTTCTCGTCCCATGGCAGCTTAGTTTTTGTAGCAGGCATCAGTGAGGACACCTTGCTGAAAGCTTTCTGGATTTTCAAGAAGGAGAATACAGCTGTACCTTCCTGATCTGTGTGCTTCAAAGAACTAATATGAAAGCTGGTAACTGTAAGCACTGAATATGTTGAACAGAACCTGAGATATTTTTTAAAAATTGAGATCACTCTACCCGTAATTCTCCTTCCAGCAATCACCTCTGCCATGTCTGCTGTGTCTACTTAGCTGACAGAGGACACTGATACTTACTCAGCCCCAGCAATATCCTTCCTTCTAATCCAAACAGCACCACAAGCCTGACTGTTGTTTTGAGCTGTGACTATTTTTGCTCCAGAGTTTGATTTTGTATAAGGCAATTGATATTACGATTGACCCAAGGCCAAGAAGTGTGTGGTTTGGTTGCTTGAATGATACCTCCTGGCAAATAATCATCTTTTCTGCTCGTTATTTTGGACATAAAGCACACCCTGCATAAAAATCCTCACTGAAGTCAGCTTTGAATACACACATACCACATTATGAGCATGTACTAGGCTAAAATATTTGTGACATGTATATACACACGGAAAGTTATTAAAAAATATGCAGCTTGATATTATTTGAAATGAGGGAAACACTGAGGTATGGATATCAGGAGTTTTAATCAAAATTCCATTGGGACTTCAATTTGAGATTGAAGCTATACAAAATATTTGCATCTGAAGCAAAATCCACAAATATTTGGATTTTCATCAGTTCTGCTTGGATGAAAAACTGTCAGGCACTGCAGTTTTGGCAGTCAAAAATTGCTTTTCCTAAATGTTAACTGTGTTTCCCACCCACTGGAAAAATTACAGAAGACCCAGGGGGGCTCCTAGCTCATATAAAGCCAAGTGCCAAAGAAAAGAACTTCCTCAGGGGTTCCTTGTTTCTCCTCAGGGGTAGTCTGTCACCTCCAAACCTATGCTTCATTTTCATGGAGGGATAATTCTTTATGGCAACTTTCCACGATTCTGCCTTGGAACAGGGAAATTCCCAGCAGCCATGGATGCTTCAGTCTTACAACTTTGTTTAAACATCTGCTTAGATTAAGAAAATATTAGCACAATACTGGGCACAATGGTCTTTCCATAAAAGGGCTTTAAAATGTCTCTGCACACAAAGTATTGTTTTTCCCAGTATGCAAGGGAGGGAACCAATGGCAGGTGTAAAATTTCAGTGTGTGTATATATTTTTCCAAAATCCTTTGAGGAAAATGTCACAGCTTGTGTCATAGCTTCAGAAATGCAAGAACCTAGTTCCTGATGATGAATGTTCTGAAACCTTATTGCATGACAGAAATACCGACTCATTCTCCCTTCTCAACTTAGAATTCTCACATATAAATCTACCAGCAAAGTCATCAACTGTTATGTTGTTTTATTAGCTCAAGATATCTTTTTTTTTCCTAACAATAAATTCTTTCGTGAAGAGTGTTAAGCAATTAACAGGGGAAAACGCAGCCACTTTTCCTCTTTCTGTTTTTCATCTTTCTAAGACCAGCTTTGTTAATACACACTTTATGTTTCTAGACATTTAGAAAATACATCGCAATTACAAATAAAGTTTATAAAATAATTTATTTATTCAGTGTTGATCTCATCAGCAAGCACAAATGAACAATGATGGGAGACTTGCTCATGTTGACCGTGTGGTGTGACTACTGTTGCAAGATCTTTTTTCTCTTCATTGACACCTTGGGGTCTGTGACTGTCTAAAATAGGAAGCATTGCTGCCTCCTGCCTGAGGAGGTGACTCCTGAAACTGCAGAGCTGTTTCCAAGATAATTATTCAGGAACTTGGAGCAACTATGTGTGCATTAGCACCCCTCCTTCTCTAAAAACCTTCTCATTGGCACAAATACACTCACATGGGGAAGGAGGGAGGGCACAGAAGGTAACCATGCCAACATCTGTATCTGAAGAAATACTTCTGGCTAGTGCGTGGATGAGTTATTTCACACCAACCTCTGCCCTGCAATTTCAGTAAAGGAATAAGGTAGTGATGTTGTGCAGTGGATGAAAACACATAAAGAAGCAAACATATAGATCCTTCCCATATACACAGATCAAGGCAAATCCAAAGTTCCTGCACCGAACTTAGCAAGATTTCATTCTTGCCAATATACAGACCTCACTCCTTTTTTTTTTTTCCTTTTAGGAGCTATTCAGCAATGTGAAGTTTTTGTGTGGAAATTCAAACCTTATTCTCCCTTGTATTTTAACTATAAGACTATCCTGCCTGCTAAAAATAAGTTGACCCCGGCCTGAGCAAAGTATTGGACCGAGTTTTGTGTTAGTAATGAAATCTTATAGCCAGTAAAGTTTTAAGTTTCATCGTGAACCTTTCACTCTGTTCTAACTTCATAATTCCTTGAAAGCCTAATGCTGAAATATTTTTCCTTATCAGTTTATGTGTCTGTGTATGTATGTGTAAATAAGTACTCATATAAAATAACAAGTTATATATGTAAACGTTATATATATAGAATATGAAGGCAAGATTATGTGGCTATTGGTATGAAATAGAAATGACGACATTACTCATGACTGATAAAACCATGAATGCTTTTCTCAAATGAGTGCGAATACAATGTTTCAGCCAAGCAAAGCTGGTACAAGATTAAGAACATTATAATCAGATATATAAGTGGGAGCTGTAACTGGAAGTTTCACTTCAGTTTTAACTGTAACAATCACAACTGCAGCAATGTATTTATTTCAGCATAGATAAGTAAATATATAGGTCTAGTTTACTGGTAATGAGTTACACTGAGTGAAGTAACTGTCCACTCTATGGACACTACCATTATATTGATAACAACACACCTTTGTGGCAGTATAATTCAATTTTATGCTATAAAAAAGCAGGAAAGAGAGGGACAGTCTGGCCCACAGCTAATTCTTAGTTATAGTAAGCCTCTTTCAGGTCTTTGACAAAGGAAAGGGATTTTAACTTTGTGAAATTACTGATCTCAGGATTCTGTAAAAAGGCAGAGTGTAGCAGGCCTAGTCAAGGCCTGGTTTAAGAACAGAGGCAGCTAAGTTGTGTTACCAGTGCTGTTTTACAGTGCTGGAAGAATTAGGCCACACCTGATGTTCAAAACACTAAGGTTTTAGGTTTCTGAACAGACAGTTGTGCATGTCCAGCACCAAGTGCAAAATGTTCCCAAGTGCCACTTCAGGAGCAGAAATGGAAGGAGATCCGCAAAGTTAGAGGGTGTTGCTCCATGTGCAGGTATAAATGTCACTCTGTCTAATGGATAGCGCCTTGCAAAGCATTGATAGAAAAGCACTTCCTTTTCCAAAGAAGCCACAGGACTGGAATGAGCAAATCTCAGACAAACAACAAGCAGTTACTGTGTGCAAGGGCAGGGCTGCTGTGTGTTATATATTATGCCTGTGTATATGCAAGGAGATCCAGAGGAATTAGCACAGTGATTTTAGATAAAGTTCATCCCATCTAATAACAGACATTTTGTTACATCTGAGCTGGGTTTCTGTAACTGCCTTTTGTAGTTCTGGGAGAGTTAGCAGTGCCTGTAGAAAGTAATTTATCTGACCTGGTTTATGTATCTTCTTTGGGGGAAAAAGAGGAATGGAATCCTGGAAGTTTCAATTTTCTACTGTGGGCTATAAAGTAGTAACTAGACAACCAGTCCATGTGTTGTAGCTACGTATGAAGAACATGTATTAAACCTGTGTACATGCACAGACCCCCATCTTTGACAAATGGTGAGTGCTCAGTTTGTGTTTCCCAGGCTGCTGGTAAAGCTTCCATGGTACAAAATGACATGACCCTGGCATGGCATATTCATGCATCCGTGATATATTCACTTCACTCAATTTCAACATTGTTCTATTCTTATTCCAGCTTTGCCCCTCCCCACACCTCAAATTCTTCCCCTGGAGGTATCCTAAATGGTGCAGGAAAGATAACAACAGTGGTGAGCTGATCCTTAACCTTGCTTGTTCAGAGAATCACTTTTGTGTGTCACTTTGATCTCCAGCTTAGGCATGCTGTTAACTAAAAAGGACAAGAGCAGCAGGAGCAAAGGTGGTTTCTGCTCACGAATTTTCCTCAAGAAAAATGTTCCCTCTACCTCGAGCTACTTCTCCTTTCATGCTTGCCTCTTATATTGATTCTTAGTTAAATATGGATAAATGTTTCTGAATTTTAAATCTTAACTTTTGCAAGCATCATGATAGACAATCATATCCTTATGAAAAACACAGCATGGTTCTAATTAATTTTTTCAAACATCAGTATATCAAGGCTGCAAAATATTTTTCTTTAGCAATGTTAATCATCAAAATAAAAACAAAATCTCTGTGTTCACCAAAGTCTAATTGTTTGCAAAGATTGTAAATCACCACCAGTTAGAAAGCTGTTTTTTTTAAAAGTCCTTTTTTTCCTTTTTTGCCACTTTTTATTTGTGGGAGAAGGTATATGGAAGTAATGAACAGTATGTTAAAGAAAAAAAGCAACAAGGCTGACAGTTTTTTGGGCAAGTTTCATCTCAATGTGATTTCAAGTGGCAAAGATTTAGAAACCCTCCCAAATCATAGCTGACAGGGAGAGACAAAGCAGTATCTGCTGACATGCATTCACTTTTCCAAGACCTAGATGTTTCACATTGCAAAAGATTGCAAATTGCAGTGTTATGCAAAAACTTGCCATTTTACCTTGTGGGATAAGGCAGCACTGCTGGCAGCTAATCATATACCACATCAAATATACTTTTTTAATATGAAACCCTTATAACATAGCTTGGTCTTAACACCTGGTGCATAGAAACAGCCAGCCCGAGAACAACAAGATCTTAAGAACATGTGGACAAAATCTGCTCATGTGCTGGCATTTTAATTATGTTTGCCCTGACCCTTTTCCCATGTTCTATAAAACAGACCAACAGTATGGGGGGGAGGAGGAACCCACCTCAGCAGCAGCACCTCAGCTAAAACAGATGAGCACCATGTTCAGAATACTACAAGCAAATAGAAACAAACAAAAAAATACATTGGAAATGAACAAGGAAGTTGAAGCCAATATTCAAAATAATTGTGTAAGGAGCTGTCACATAATAGCTTCAAGGACACCTTCCTCTGGCTTTTAAGCAGGGTCACAGGCAGTGTTGTGTGCTTTTTTGGAGTCAGACCGTTTCTCTTCCCATCCTCCCTGCAAAAGGAGAGCAGGGTGAAATGGATTACGGGGATTACAGATGCTTGTGATCGAACACACCACTGAATCAGGGGAAGCGCGCTCCGAGGCGATGAATTCCAGCCCCCAAATTCAAACCTGAAAACAGCCTGTGTGGAATTATTCCATTTGGAGTCTGAATGGAAGAGCCAAAGTTCAACACAGCCAGGACCCTGCCGACTGCCAGGGCACCTCCACGGGCATGAGCACTATGCAGGGAACCCTGCTAGCACATGCCAAGGACGGGTTGGCGTCACTTTTCTAATGGGGAAATTGTACTGCATGCAAAATTGTATCACATTGCAAATTCTCCGGGGAGCCAGCTGAAGTTGCTAAAGTGAATGTGCTTTTTCTTAGTGTTCAAGTACTTCAATAGTCAAAGCTTATACACTTATACACTTACACACTTATACACTTATACTTCAATAGTCAAAGCTTATGCACTTATACACTTGTAGCACTGCTTTGTCCTGTTGGCAATGTTTTCAAAAACTAATTAAAACAAACTGATAGCAAGTCCAGCTGGGACAGAGTCCTATCATTTACAGCTGAATGAGGTTACATTGATTGCATCTAGGAATATGAAAATCAATAACCAAAGAAACAGCACAGGGAAGGCTTACTTCCTCCAACAGTAACACTTGAGCTTACTTGAGTAACGTTGATGGACTGAGCAGGGCATGGATTCCCTCCCCTGAGCCTCCAAACAGCAGGAAAAGGAGCAGGTTAGCTGTAGCCAGTGATCCAAGCCACAGGTGTCCATAACACCTTGTGCAGAGCACTAGAGAAGAAGGGGTAAATGCCTGAGTAGTGCTGAGAGGTGACTGGGGTACCTGTAGGGATGATCTAAGGCTCTTTCACAAGGACAGGCTATTGCAGACTATTGCAATGACAATGTGCTTCCAGAGAGGTGTCACTGCAACACACAGGCTTTCTCTGCCCCCCACCTTGTGTCAGCAGGAGCAAGGCAGCACCTACTGGCCTAATCCTCAGGGAAAGCAGTTACCTGCCCTTGCCACTCCGCCACACCTCAGTTGGAGTGTGAATTCACAGCTGCTCCAGTATTAACACAAAGCCCATAAGCCTGAGCAGAGGAAGGAAGCTGAAGTGGCAGGGACTATGACAGATGTTGTGAAATGTCAACTTATTCATAACAGAAAGTCAGGCAATCTTTTGAAAGCCTTTTTTTTCCCCCTCCCCCCCATTTTTTTAATGTGCAGACTTCAAAGCAATGAATTGTGGCATCTGTAACAGCTACCAAACCGTGCCAGTTGAAGCCAGTGGAGCACAGTCTACAGTGATAGAATGCAAGTCATGCAATTATTCGAGTTTGCAGTCCTGGTTTTTGAAAAAACATATGGTCTGCAGCAAGGAAGCCAGGATATTTTAAAAGAGCTCCTACAGGGTTTCAAACTTTGATTATACAGAGGTGTGGGAAAAGAAGCAGACTCTGATATTTAAATACATGTGTTGTCGTTTTGCTTATTGAAGAGAGCTGTGCTGTGCTTTTACATATGCAGGGTGTACTCTGAGTTTCTAAGATGCAGGCAGCAACGTACAGGTATTTCACACATTTCCTCCTTTTTGTTAACATGTAGGGAAACAGGGTGCAGTGTCGGACCCTTAGTGAATAGTAAGTGGCATGAACAGCTTTTTAAAAAGTCTAACATAACAATGTGAGAAAATTCTTCTTAATTATCACAATGAAACTGTCCATCCAAGTATTCTGAGTCACTAACTATATACTAAAACACTGTTAGCAATGCAAAGTGAGGATCCATGAAATCCCATCAGGTCTTATGGGCATAAAACCCGGTGACAAAATGGTGTCAAGCACTCTGGTTGAAACATCTGTCAGGTCACAATGGATGATGAGTATCTGTACTGTATCTTTGCCTGTTCACTCCACACTGAGGGCTGTCAGAACTGAAAGGCAAGTCTAGCTCCAGTTTGCATATATGTGCAAACATCCCCTCAGTCTCCTCATTCCCTCCCAACCATGAAGGCTTATTGTCTAAACTCCACCTTTTAAAAGACCTGAACCTCAAAATCGGGCTTCTGTGTCAGTACCTGTCTCCGTGACACTTTCTTTTACATTTGGTACTTATATTTGCTTTAACAGAAAGAAAGCTAGTAGCTGTTCTGTGGCTTTATCTTAGAGCTAGCTACCTACAGACCTTCAAAAACCCTTATCACGCTAGGATGTTGAAAAGCTAATCCTGGACATAAAGCAAGCCTTATATAAAGCATAAAAAAATCAACACTAGACACCACCACAACCATGGTATAGGATGTTTCTGTTTATTACATGAATTATAACTCCATTTCCAATGTCACTTTTTTATTGTCTGCCTTTTAAATATATTTTAAGTATCTATTGCCCAAGGCTAAGCTCCCAGGAAGTGTGGGACACCCTCTCTAGCTTTCAACACCAGAAAGTATCCCTGTCACATCTGGTTTGAACCTGCACCTGACACAAATCAGAGCTCTGACTAGTAACTCCTGCAACAGGTCCAGATTATTTGACTGAGCTGCAGCTGCAGCAAAGCCCTTTGACCTCAAAACAAGGAAAGATATTAAACCCCTTCTGAAAAGTTGACTGGGTTAGCTTCAGAGTGTGAGATCTTAAGTACATATTTTTCATGAAGAGGAAAGAAACATCAGTCAGCTCAGAAAACTGGATTTGTTTCTTATCAGCAACCAGGTGCTGGTGCTTTATGGGACTACCCAAACTCTTTACCACATGGTTGTGTAGGCTTTCACCAATCCTCTCTACTTATTACTCTCCATCTCCACAGTCAGTATCTTCCTACACACATCATACTGGTCACTCAATCCTCTCTGGTTTAGCAGGAGTCATCTTCTATGAAGCTTCTGCAATCTACTCCATGGTCTGAGTAATTCAGAAGAGAGTCATGCAGGAGGGGAGACTAAGCAAAGCAGTTTTCTTTTGAGAGACTGGGGGCCCAACCACTCTTTTTTCTGTTATGTACTTGCTCAGAGATGCTGATATTGCCTCAACTTTTCTTCTGGTTTCCCTGGAATCTTTCCACAAGGGAAGGTTGAAAGAGTTAAATACATACGGCTTGGCTACGGGATCACTGAAGAAGGTTATGATAATGCTTGCTAATACATGAGGTAGCTAAAAGATCTATGCAAGAGTAATGCTATTTAGACTCACAGAGAATGTGTATCAAGAATGGGATGGTAATTATTGAAGCACGCAATGCAGAGTGTTTCCTAGCAGGAAGATCTGCAGCTTATGAAATCATCCCTAAAAGAAAGCTCTCAGCAGCCAGGTCTCAGTCAACCATAAAGCAAACAGAGTGTGCTATTACTGACACAGAAATGACTTCTATATGATTTTGTCTAGGTCCCCAGGAGCCTCCAGTGCTCACAAGGTTTTTACAGAACTGACAGATATTTATAAAGTCACTCCCCTATTCATAGTGAATCACTAGTTTTAAATTGTGCTCCCATTCTAAACAACTTCCTTCCTATTTCTGAACCACCAAAGCCTTAACTCATACTCCTGTGCAAGAGGCCCTCTTGCCTAATGGAGTGTATTTGGATGTGGCTGGTAAGTCTCATCCTCTGCAAATTGCCGCAGAGAAGGAATGGAAAAGAATGCACTCAGAAGTGGTTAAAGTAAGTTCCAAACCATTTTGACAACTGTTTGGATTCTTGAATCTGGTCTTAAGGCTCTGTGCCTGCTTAGAGAAAAGAAACTGAAGCTTTCCATTTTGCAGCCTGGGAAAAGACCTGCAAAAGGAGTAATTTATATTTGATTTGGTTTTATGAATCCTACAGTGGTAACCTTCTTTACCAGTCATTATGTGCTTAGGAGAGATTTTTGCCTCTCAGGAGAATGAAGCCACTCAGATGAGGTAGGTTGATGAATCCTTTTTGCATTGAATACATGCAATGTATGTAGCATACAGACAGCTTTGCACATGTGTAGACAATCTGCATATAGCAGATCTTGTGCTTATGCAAACTCTCAAGCAGCAAAAACCCAACAAGTACAGCAACAAAAACAACTAAAACACAGCCCTTCCAGCTGCAGATTTGGTGTGCAGAAGCACACACGTAGGAGTGAAAATCAACCCCTCACGGCTCCTTTCAACTTCCTTTGAAGTCAGTAGCAAAATTCCCATTGAGTTCAATAAGAACAAGAGGCAGCCCTTGAACTAGTAAAAAGTCTTCATGAGGTTTTATAAGCTCTTTATACAAAACTTTATTCTAGTTGTATATGAAATACCTTTTGACCCCATATCCATGCACAAGATTGTGTGGCTGGTTGAGAATAATGTGACACCTCCGCTCTGCCCAGGCTGCGACCGTCACTCAAAGCCCTGCTTGTGCAGACATCTGAGGGATTCCGGGTCACCTAAGCAAGTTTTGCTTTTCAGAGAAGAGCCACTAAAGAGAGGATAACAGCTCAAGTAGCTCATGTCCAGCTATTCAGGAGCAGGTTAGGTCAAGGCCATTTCTGGCCACTGATCCAGCCTCCCTCATGACAACAGACACATGACAAATGTCCCAGCTAATTCTGCTTAGTTTTGTGGTAGCCTTGGACACAGATCATCACAGAGTATTAATACGAAGACTGGAGAACCTGGCACAAGGAGATGGAATTGCATTAGAGCAGTTCCCTTTCACTCTTTCCTGATCAAGTCCAGGGAGTGGCGATGGGCAGCTATTCCTCTGCTTGAGGGTGCTCAGCTGTGAATTCTCTAAGGGATCACTCATGTTTCTTCAGCTGTTCTACATTTATATGAAGTCTCTGGAAATTTGTGAGACAATTTGGGAAAATTATTATACTTGGTACTTTGTCTGGTTTCCAGCTGACTCAGAAACCATGGTTACTGGGCTTAACCAGTACTGACAGGAATAATGTTGTAGCCAAAAGCCAGCTGGCTGAAAGTCTACCCCGAAAATATGGAAAAGATGGTGATCAGCAAATATAAACACTGTTGGCCCTGGCAGCAGTAAGAACCTCAAGGTGGTGATTTATACCTCTATTATCTCTCAGTTTGGCAGCACGCAGGTTAGGAGATCTGTGTAGTCCAATCAGGAGAAATTCTGGGGATTCCAGGTAGCTCCATAAAACTACTGCTCAGAGACTCGGTAGTCTGTTCTAGAGGAAAGAATCCACTTCTGCACAAATGCTGGGGTCATGAAGATGAAAAGCACAAGCAAGTCAACTTAGTCCAGACTATGTAGCCTTGTACCTCAGCCCTAAAAAAAATAATGATCAGACTGATCTGCAGTTCATATTCTCATCTTGAAAACATGAGCATTATCTGCCTCATGGGAATTTCTCTACAAAGTATGCAGTGGGATAGAGACCAGCAAGAAATGGCTGTCTTATGGTTGATTCAGCTACAAAAAAAATGAATGTTCTGTTGTTTAAAATATTTACATGAAAACAAATTTTCTTGGATTTTTGAAAACTTCCTGATCAAACTGTACCCAAACACTGAAAGAACTACTTCAGGAAGACAGATGCTATCATGTTAGGTATTGAAGTCCTTTGACTATCTGGAACAAAGGCAAACGTTTTGTGGAAAAGTACACATTAGTAGACTGAATTCATTAAATGCTAGTAATTTTAGCTCAGGTTAAAACATCTGAGCCCTTAAAGGGTTCAAGGGCACAGTATTAATCAACAAAGAAAGTTTCTAATCGAATTTGGCCTTGGGAAATTCTCTTATATATTCTTTCTGGGTGATGTTATTGTTTTTGGGGAGCTTATCTACTATCTTACTGGGAACAACTATCCATTTTAATAAAGTGCCTAAAATAATGTAATAAACAGACAGCTTATATCAATAGCATCATATTTCCCCACATAGTATTTGTGTGTGGTTTAATTAGATGGAAGGATTACAGGAAAAGTTTGTGTCATAATGATTCTTTAAAGCGAAACCACAGATCAAAGTTCATAGCTGCCAAATATACAACTTTCAAAACAAGCTCAAGTGCTGCTATTAATCATGGCTGCTGGGGGATTTGATGACAAAGATTAAACTGCTGTAAAGGATACTGCTGTGCATCAGATTCTTGCAACTGTCATCAAATAGTCTGCCAACTATTAACAGGTCAGAAGAGTTGTCCGGCATTTATCATGGGTGGCTCCGTCACTGCAGTTGGTGAGGCCGTCCGTGCCATGGTGACAACCAGCGACACCCTCCCAGACAGATTTTGTGGGTTGTTATTTTTTACAGCGTGGCTGAAGCCTTAAGGTCTGCCTGTAGAGCAAACAAGAGAGGGAAACTGCAGGACCTCAGCCTCAAAGCATTATTATCCTCACAGGAACATCCCTTGTGTGGAATATTTTCTCTCTTACTTTTCACATGGAGCACCTTCTTCCATACTGCATGTTAAGAGTGCCCACCTGTGGAGCTAAGGTGTTGTAAATTCACACCTAGTTTATTTCTCAGCAACCACTCTGTACAGATAAGCCCTCAGAGAGTACCTCAAGGAGTAGCTTTCATCCCATTTGCAATTACACCATCCCTCTCTCCTTCCACACTGGATCATGTAATATCCCTGTGGGAAGCTACAGCTCTCACTTACACAGAAACATAATATGAAGGAAGTATGCAAAGCATACTTTGAAGGGCGGGAGCCAACAACCTGTGACCCACCAGCCAGTGCTCTGTGGTGGATCATCGATGGCCATTAGGTGGCATGTAGAGAGTTGTTAACCTACAGACCTACGAAATGCTGCTGTCGCTGCTCACATGTAACAGTGTGCTTGAGAAGGGCCCTTTATGAGCTTCAGCTCTGCTGCGTCTGAAACTGGTATCAGAGTCTTGCACCGAGCTGGTGGTGGAGCAGATGTGAAAGACAGTCTGATGCAACAAGCAACTGGAGACTCAAATCCAAAACCACAGATTTGACTACAGTCTTCAAAGTTGAGGGGAGTTACAGATCTGAATCCAAACTTCACAGCTGCAGCCAGCTATAAAACAAACTTATCTATATAATGGGTTTAATTGAAATTACATCTGAATATCCATCATCTCTGGGAAAGTTTGGAGACACATCTGGCTGGAAATTTTTAAGCATCATCTCATCTGTGCTAATAGCATCTTTAAATAAAACAAAAACAAAAATCAAACCAAACAAGAATGCAACGTTAAGACTTAAAATGGACAACATTCAAACTTAGATTAAGTAGTTCATCTTACCAAAAGCTTTCATTCTACCCAACACTTCACTCCTTAATCTAACTGTTCTGTCCTCTTCTGAATGCAAAGATGTGACACCAGACAGACCATATTTAGACATTCATGATGGTATATTTTGATATCTAAAGGGTTCTTACTCATAGTCTTCCTTTGCCTTAATTTAAATTTTATTTTCCCAAGGCTCCTCTCTTTCCACAAAAGAATTTGTATGGGACTGGAATCTTCAGTGCTACAGCCCCTAGATGTTTAGTCCCCTTCTCCCCACCCCCCACCAAAATGTTCAGGAAATTAATATATCCAGTTATAGCAAAGTGAAATAAATGTCTGCTTAGATAATTGCTTTTATGTGCATTGTAAGATGCTCTTTAGTTACCACCACGAGGATAACAGGATTGCACAGGCTTGGCCTGAAATGAATTCTCCCCGAAATCTGGTCTCTTAAAATAGCTTTGGGGTCTGTTTAACACTTGTGAGGCTACACTTCTACACAGGATTACTAGAACCACATAAATGACATCTTCTTGCACGTCCTTGTGTGACACGGACAACACCCTGGCTGAGTATGGGGCAGGTAATCCGGAGTGCTGGCTGCATCAGAGGCCTTTATCACATATCAACAGCAGTCATCTGGGGGACGGATCAAAGGGTCTTCACAGACGTCTCTGGAAGCATTAGTGTCCATATTGCACTTCAAAGAATACAAGGTCTATCTGGGAACACTTCCATAAACTGGGACCCATTTTTCTGCTTTTCTGGTTTCTGCCATCTTACATTTAAATATGGCATCTGGTTTTCTTCTTACTGAGAACCATATACCGAGTATAGTAACCAGGAAAGGGTGGGGAGATGTTTTCCTTTGGGTTACTGAACAACATTGCCTGAGGAATGGAAACACTGCTTTGATTGTGATACAACCTCTATTTTTATTACTTTTCTCTGTAAAATACAATAAAAACATTGTGGGGAAATATATAGTCAATTATCTGCAGTGGAAAGGAATACACCATCCATCGGCAAGGCTTTTGGGGAATGGAGCAACAAGTTGCAGCCTTGTCTTGTCTTTCAGACTATGGCTCAAAAACTGCAGAACCACAAATTTAAAAACAAAATACAAGAATGTGAAATGCAAGAAGCCAGTTCCGTCTGAAAAACATCACAAATGGACAAAATAATGGCCAAGACCATTATGACTACAGCTGCTGCGTGGGTAAAGCACTCCGGAGCAGAAAGGGGGATGGCTTAGGGTCTCACAATGTGTATCCATAAAACTCAAGTCAGTGGCAACATTACCACTGGCCACAGTGAGCCCAGGTTTCCTCCAACATGCTCTAAATTTATTCTTGGCTCTCTATTAGAGCATCTAAATAAAACCAGTGGCGTGCAAATGAGCATAAGGGCACAGCAAAGTCAAAGAGGCAGCAGCATTGACAAAGGCCAAGTCTGTGCTGGGGCTATGCTTAACATTCACTGCCATAGCCCAGCTTTCAGGTAGACCAAGAATTTCCACATCACACTTTATCCTTCCTGGCTAGCCTTTATTGTCAGTTCTCAGTTTAGGCTACAGCCTCCTGTGAGAGGTGCACTGGGATATGCTTGGATAGAACTAATTGTGGGTGCTGCCACAGCACCTGCGACATTCCAGAAGGGTGTGGTGGCACTGCAGGGTCCATTTGTGCGATCTCCATTGTCTCCCGCCATTCCCTGCCGCAAAACTGGAGCCCAGGTCTTGAAACCTGGGCACTGCCTCCAACATTTAGAAAGGCCTCAAAGAAAAAATCTGGAACTGTATCAGCTCATGGAAGTTTAATGTTCATTCTGCAGTGGTGGAAGATGTGAGATATTAACTATTTAAGTGCCAAAAAACCTCTGAAAGTGACACCCAAATGAAGGTCAGGTGAGTGTTTCTATTTGCCCACAGTATTTGATCTGATTTACTGATGCTTCTTGAAAACACTTACTTTACAGGCTTCAAGTTCTAAAACTGAGGCAGAAGATTCAGATTCTCATTTTGATGTAATTTCTCTATCTGGGCATTGGACACCGACTATCTGAGATGGTTTCATGGCCAATTCAACACTGCTTTTCAAGAGTAAGTGGTGACTGCAAAGGACTTCTGCTCTTTTGGGTAACAAACACCTTTTCAGAGCTTGAACACAACAGCACTGACAAAAACCATTTAAAGCAAGTTGAATTATCTAGAAATGTTATTTCCTAATGAAGCAAGTTGTGACCTCTTAAAAGTGTGTGTCGCCTTGGCATATCAGTGTTTTGAAACAACCACGTAACTGAGGAATATGGTGGAACATAGGGCAGAACATGAATTTTCCTGCAGTTTTACCTATTTCAAATTGACATATCTACAACTTCATGTTAGATACAAGGCAAAATACTGAATCTTGAGGATCATGTTAATGAAGAGCTCAACTGACAAATTAATAGTTTTGTCATCTGAAGTGCAGCGTCAGCCCCAAAAAAAAGCACTAATTCATTATGATAAATTGAAACCTTTTTAAACACACTTCTACACAGATTTATTAGATATTTTATCTTTACAAGACAAATATACCCATAGAACTTGTGAGCTACTTCTGATGATGATTTATATTTTTTTTTCTTGAACTGCTTAAGGTACAGGCATACTAGTATTAATGACAACAATGTCCATGACTTTCAAGTTGCTCCAGCTGTCTCTTCATTAAAGCAGAAGTAAGCCCTCTTAAGAGTCTGATTGTGATATTAAAAAGAAAAAAAAAAAGAAAAAAAAAAAAGAAAAAAAAAAGAAAAAAAAAAGAAAAAAAAAAAAGAAGACTGTTCTCTTATTAAAAACAGAAGCTTTCATTCTCTCTGGAGGCCTGATATTTATGATCAAGCATTTCATGCCTACTTCTCTTGCCCTAATTCTGGTCATTTGCAACAATGCTGGTGTTAAGTGACTATGAAACCCCAGTCTCTGAAGTAATCAGATTTTCAGGCCCTGTGCCCTATGTCACATGGAATCATTTATTGCAGTACAATAGGAAATAAGGCCACTATGCATAATAGTATTTCTGGGGGGAGAAATGGTGCTCATTGCTGAGTAACAGTAGGCCAAGATGATTATAGGTTGTAAATTCTGCCTTCAAAATCAATGGCTCTTTGCATTTAGAACTAGCAGAACTAAAGGGCAAATTACCAAAAAAATACAGAGAGAGAAAACGTGAATAGTTTGGCCCAAGAAATTGCCCACATGGAGTGCTAAGTTCTCAGATCCAGTTGATACAGGGCAGCTGAACTGGTCCTGGGAGCTGGGATGACATGGGCTATGAGGAAGTACCAAAGTTCCATTACCGGCTAAAGACCCTGGCAAGCAGCTCAGTCCCTTTTCCCCACATAAAAACCTCACAGCTCTGCTTTCAGCCTGATTATCTCCTGGTACACAGCATCTGTTGGGACGATTGTTTTGCATAGAAATAATAAGAGAGGTTCAACTGCAGATGGTTAAAGAATTGTGGACTTGTTAGAGCTTGTTGTATTAAATCTCTGAAATTCAGAGCTTACCTTAGAGACACTGTCTTCGGTCTTGCTGAAGTTGTAGCGAAAAAAATAGGCCCAAGCCTCTCAGTTTTCCAAATGTAGTAAAAAGTGTTTGAATACACACTTTAATATATTTTCTGTGTCATTTTTGTAAAATACAGATATATAATTATAGATATAATGCATATATAGCATTTACTGTATTGATAAAAAAGCTAGTCTTTTCACAATGACAAACCAGTATTTACAATATTATTCAAATTTTAAGGAACAAATGAAACAATATTGTGTGGTTATATGATAAGACTAATTTGAGGAAAAATAAGAGACCAGTTCTAAAAATTCCCAGACAATAAAGTACATAGTCTTGACAGAAGCACCACCATGAACATCCATGCACGACCCTTTTTTCCTTTTTTCTCCTTATAGGAACATGCATGATTTAGCTCTTCCACATTTCTACCCAGTCACAGCTCTTAAGTTGATATGGGTAATTACCCTTTTTCAAGTACAAATTACTTGTACCATCTTTCCACTTAAGTGTTTTTCCAACTGCAAAATTTCAGTTTTGGCTAGAGCAGGAATAACTAAGCACAAATTACTTCTTAATTTAAACCAAGAGATCTATGACAATTTAGACAGCTGAAAATTTGCCCATCCCCCACACACCTTAGAACCATTTCACAAACCATTAGCATGAGTTTGAATAGTGCTTTTAGCATTGCAGGTCTTTTCTAGGAAGTTTGTCTCAAAGGACACTGCACTGCCAAGACCAGCGACAGAGCCGAAGTACCACGAATGTTCTTCGTTATCCTCATATATGAACCCTACCCAGCCATTCATCTGTAACATACTGTCCATAGCACAGCAGACGTAATGATCTTCATTTTCAGTGTACTGTCACCCCTTCCTCAGAGGAAGAGAAGTGCTATTACCACATTTTTCAGAAGAAAAAAAATCTAACAGACACTGAGTGAATTTAGGTTCACTCAGAAAGGTCACTTAGGAAGTTTGAGACAGCAAAGAAGCAAGCCCACATCACCTCAATTGAATCCTCTTCTCTTTCTAACTTTGAATGAGAACTTTATACATATCTTTAACAGACACAGATATATAACTGATAGAAATAAAGTCTTCTTCAGGCACAGGCATAAAGATTGCTGTTCTATTCCCAAGTAAGCGGAGGTAGCAAGAGGGCTGTTTCTGCATGCATTATCTCCATTCACTGAAGAAATGTTAGCTGGAATGAGTCTTTCTTGAAGTGAGAGTGTTTAAGCCTACAGTTTGCCAGAAAAGATATAGGAACACTTGAGAAACATGAAAATTCACCTTCACCAAAAAAATCCAACAAACATAAAACCTGAAAGACCTTAATCTCCCCTTCAGTGCTGACTAGGGAAGCATTTTCAACTACATCTGTACCCACCTCAGAATGCCTTTACATCACCTGCACAATATAAATGAGGATTAGCATACTGTTGAAGATGACCTGTTCTCTCAAGCACTAAAATTTGAACCTCTGTGGTTCAGCTCTGACAGACAGGCAGCTGAGAGGCAGCTTTTGCAGGAGGACTGATACACACCTGGACTGTGCAGGTGCAGATGAGGGCAGAAATTTGACCATGGTAAATGACTCTCTGTGTCCTTGTCACTCTGGAGAAGTCTGGTCAGGAGCAGATGGTGATCTACGTTCTTACAAGTGCCATTTAGAAACCAGAGGTGGAAATGAAAGAAACCTGTCCAATTCCAGGACAAAACCAGAGCAACAGGAAGGCAGCTATGACAACGTTCTGCTTCCAGAAACTTTTGGGCAAACTGGGTCATCTGCCTTATTGATACAGGTGATGCATTTTTGAAATACTCAGGATGCACGACCTTTCGCCCTCATTAAAAAACCAAACAAACAAAAAAAAAAGCAAAACACCAAACCCAAAACACATCACACACAAAACAGGTAAAACCAATAATGGAATTTCTTATCCTGCTCACTTTTTTTTTCCTAAATCAAACCTGCATTTTCCTTTAAAAAAGTAAAAATACAAAAACAAAGATACATTAGAATATCCTACTGTCCAGTAAATGTCTTATAGGCAATATTTATGGAGGAAAAAATGCATCAAGCCCTTCCTTTGACAAAAATTAAGCACCCCAAAGTTCATTTCATACAAAGGAATGCTGCTTCTAGTGCTGTTGGTTTATATTATTCCTATCACCATGATTTGAATACGCATTATTTGTCTCAAATATATAATCATAAATCTAGACTAATGCTGAAAAAAACAAATCCTAGTGCGAATGCTGTGCTGTTGATAAGCTAAAAACAGCATATCATGAGAAGGCAAACGAATCCTTCCATTTACTTTGTAAATAATCCATTAGCTAAACTTCTATTTTAGGCTGGATGTTTGATGCTTAACACTAAGAAGCCCAAATACCCTTTGTATCCCTTATAACAGAGAAGAAACTTGCAAAATGCCTTTGGTGCATCAGCTTATTGTATGAATGTTTTAAAGAAACTCGCTAGTAGGAAATGTAAGTGGGCTTTTTTGTGTTGTTCAATACTCCAAGTGTCACTTCATTCTTTAAAGGGTTAGAACAGAGGAGGGGGAAAGGGGAGGAAGCCTTACTTAATTTGTTGCATATGTCCCAACGTGTTATACAACTAAGTGTATTATACCAGAAAACTAAAGCAGTCTGCACTCCAGCAAACTCTGTGTAACTCAAAATAGGAGAATAATCTGGCCACAAGCAAGACAAAATTTTAGTGAAACTTCCTCTCATATTATATATACACACACTTTACAAGCTACATCGAGTGTCCTTTCATATTCCAAAAGAAATACATTGTAGACACCAAACATACTGTACTTTTACTTAAAGGCTTCATCAAACCATATGTGCAGACACTTGAGAAGACGAGAGTGTCAAGCTTCCTAGGGTCCTAGAGTCAAAGAAATTCTGCTGCCCCCCACTGCTAAGTAAGTGCACTCCTTCCACAGGGGGCAACATCTGCCGATCCGTCATGGTTCCACTTGGTGAGGACCCCAAGAAACTTCCTTGGGAAGAAACAATTTTCTCAGGACTGGCAGCCAGTTTAGGGGATGTGGAAAAGTTATATCCATAGAGTGCACAGGGACTGTGCAGTCTAAACGTGTTGTAGGAGCCTTGGTGGGTTTGATTAGCAGTAAAGGCATTGCTGGATGGGGAAGGCATGATGTACTGGAGCTGTGGAGACATCCCTGAAATCTGCATGGATAAGCCAGTCTGCGGGCAGCTGAATGCATCCCCTTCATTGCCACTCATAGACATATTCACAGTTGTGCTACTCGACACACCGACATAGGAGGGAGTCCTTGGGGGTGCAAAGGTCTCACTGGTCTGGTTCGTGAGCCGGTTGTAGGTTTCAGCCAAGGAAGTGCTGTATCTGTTCAGGGTCAAGCCTGAGCGGGCACAAGCTGTGTAGTCAGCTGGAGCAAGGGTACACAGCTGGCTAGTGTTGGGACTGAGGTGGAAGGCTGGAGACGAGCAAGGGGAACCTGGTAGAAGGTGAGGGTGGGTAGATGGCACTCCACTGCCAGATCCCTGGAGTAAAGTAGAGGAACCTGCATTTCCTGGAAGAGAATATTACAGTGTAAGAAGCACATTGGGAAAGGTCCATTTCCTAGGTAATAGATCAAGACCTTTGCCTTTTATAACAACCCTTGAGATTGAATCCAAATCAAATCAATTAAAAACTTTTACATACATGTGCAGGAGGATGTGTGAGTAAACCACATGCATATATTAGTTTTTATGAAGTTACGTTTTTACAGCCATCACTCAGTACTTAGAGCTCCTGCCCAAAAGGTTAACTGCTCCTGATATGACATGGAAGGAAATTGCATGGCAGTTAAGATGTAACCAAGTGAGTACCACATCACAGGACGCCTTCTTCAAAATTATGATTTTTGGCTTGTCTATGCTCTTGCTACAGTTTGGAATGGGTTTCAAGCACTCTCTGCCTGACTGTAACTGTCAGAGCACCACCTGAGGAACCAGCTCCTTAGCTCAGATGACAGAGACTCTCACAGATAACAGCTTTAGGAAAGTTCCCAACTTCAGAACAAAACTTCAGAACAAAAAATTTCTGACTTCGAACCAGAAAATTCTGAGAAAAACCAAAAAAGTTCAGAACAACTTCAGGAAAAGTGTAGGCTGAACACTGTGCATAACTGCTTCATTCCCTGAATGGATAGGTTTGCAGTCAACTGTTTGCAAATCGTTAATTTACTGATATCAGAACTTTTTACATTACAAATCCCAGTGCTGAATGCTCCTGAAAGCACACTGCTTGCTACAGGTGAAGCCTTTTCTCAGGACTGAAAGTTTCCCAGCTGCAAGAAACATTTCCTTTTCTTAAAAGATTGTATCTTCCTGAAAACTCCGTGTAGAAAAATTTACTGGGGCCTTTTACAGTCTCCCAGGCAGAAGACACTTAAAAAGGAAGACCTCCTGTTTACGAATCACATTAACAATCAAGCAACCTGATGCTGCAAAGAAATAAATGCTGTCAATAAGCTAACAGTTGATCATAATAGGTGAGCTAGTAAAAAGAAAAACACATTATTAATGAACACTGCCTGCTGCTTCTTCTCTGTTAACAGGATACCACAAGCACAAAGCACCATTAGACACTGCCACATTACAGAAATCCTGGTATAAGACATATTTTTCTTTTAATCTCAATCAATGCCTCCACTACCTGAAGATGGGCACTTTCAGCATTAACAATCAGGACAAATTTCTAATGGGGTCTTTTGGAAAGTCTCTATGTCCAAGGTATAGATGACTACAGATTTTGCAAGGATCCCAGTTTCCATCCTCAGAGTATCAAGAGTAACTTCAACAATCTTCTTAACCTCAGGTAACAGCAGAAAAGGAAGTGAGAAGTTCACAGCAGCAGTTCCTGTGCTCTCAACAATGCTCCTACATACAAACAGCCAATGAAGCTGGTCTTTTTCCTAAACAGATTGCCTGCATCATCAGTTGCCTTTCAATCTTACAGAGTCTTACAAGGGATTTCAGGTCTCAATCTAACTTCTCATTAAAGGCCTCTCTGATGAGACCACCCCTCACCCCCATGCTCCACCCAAAACTTTGCCAACACTCACTCAATGTATCTCTGACTTGGCACAAAACCTCCTTTTAGTTGCCCACATCAAGGACTGATGCTCAAGATTTCTTGAAGGAGTGAACTAAGAAGTTGACAAAAGTGATTTTCTGAATTTCTGGATTTTCTGTATTTTTGCTCTGAGGAGGTTTAACAACTTTGCAGTCAATATATAATCAAGAAAGCAGACTGTATGTTTGTAAATTTGGTAGCAGAAAATGTGAAGAATTGGGAGCAATATGTGTGATTTAGCTGGGAAAAGGCTGAAAGGTTTTCTACGTGCATTGGCGTACTCTGGAAATAAAAGAACTCAGAAGAGAATACAGAGATTCCATTCTCTTTCCAAATAGGCCATTTAAATATTTTTCTCACTTATGACACTACCTGTACAATGGGGAAAGTGGAAACAAAGAGGTTTCCAACAAAGAGTGAGGAGCAGGAAAAAGCAAAATGGAGAGGAGATCCAATTTTTTAAGCTCTAGGATGCAGATAAAGTTTGTTGGCCCACTTACTGAACAATTTACAGGTCTTTAAGAATCAAGAAGGGGTCCTAAGAAGAAAAAAAATTAAGCTCCCTACTATTTTTTCTTTCCTTTTGAGAACATTTCTTCTCTGATTCCTTTTTTTTTTTTTTTCCTTAAAAACACAAGTGATTCCTACGCTGGTGTTTGGGTGTGTACAACGGAAGTCATCTGTAAGTGATCTCTACCCTTTGTAAATAGCCAGAGCATAATACTAAGGAACAGGTTGTTCAATTCTTGTCTAACTGGCATTCTCCTCCACATGTGATCTGATTTTTCTTTACAATCTAACATTTTTATTGCCACAGTGGTTGAGTTAGCATTCATTTTCTAATTTAGAATAACTGATGAGGGGGGATGGGTGCACTGTGGTTAGTTGGTTGTTTCTGTCTTGCAAGTGACACACTTACCTAGACTTACATGGGGTATGATGGGCAAAGCTTCATCTTCTTTCGTTTTTGTTTTGAAAGAACACAAAGACAATTGTTACCTTGTTTGGGTATCCCAGGTATATCCTCAAATGTAAGCGTCCTCAGGGAAGGTCTCCAGAAGGCGTAAGACTCTACCAGAGCTTCCAGTCCCATTCTATTTAGAACAAAAGAATCACGGTGTCATGAAAGCAACCTATATTTTGCCACACATCTCTGGATACTCTACCTCAGAAACATATAAAAATTAGTAAGATTTCAGGATTATTTTGAAGTTGACTTTGCATTTTAGAAAAGAGCCTTACAGCCTATCCACGAGACCACAGAGACCTGCAATCACTGGGCTGACACCACACAAAGTGTTTTCCAATTCCACAAGCCTGGCTCTCTATTTCAATATTTTGGGCCTTTTGGGACGGCTGTTTGAGTGGGAAGACTTGGCTAAAATGATGCAAAATGTTTTGCTAGTATGACATTTCTTAAAGAGATCATCCAGAGGGATGATCTGCTATTTCTTCCTAGAAGAAAGGTAATCCACTGACAACTTCTATTAAAATAGAATTCCCAGTCATTACTGATGAGCTGGAAAATCACACTCAGAACATGAGCAAGGCATGGGCATACAGATGTTTTGCTACTAAAATCACATAAAAAGCAACATTGTCTTGGTTATTACCTGTTAAGCAAAATGCCTTTAGAAACTAAAAGTCTTAGTTTATTTTCTTGCCAGTGTCCTGAGAAAACAGAAGTGACTGTGTAGACAATGGTGGCAGACACTAATTAGAAGAATCTCTGTTTCCTGAACGTAAAGGCCCATTTGTTTTCTGACAATTATTTATGAATAATGCACCTCAGAGGTATATATACTTAGAGGTATAATTTTGGTGTTATTTTTGGCTGCTGGGCCCCAGAGGCCTGTTAAGTGTCAGCATCAGGCACACATACAAGGGCTTGCCTTCGAGCAGCAGCACTTTGTAAACTTGAATTATGCAAATAGCCCAATGTGAAGCAACCAACATGTTCTGATACTGCTCCTTCCAGCAGGAACACAAATGTCTGTCAGGAAACATTTATGAAGCATTTATTAGCTGAACCTGGACTAAAAAGATAGCCTTAATTTTCTGCAGTAATGGTGAATTTTCATTTCTAGTTAAAGCAGAGATAAAAGCCACCTCCTGGAGGAGTGTAGCCAAGGCGATAATTTATACAAGATGCCTTCGAACAATTTCCACATTTTATCACCACCCTAATTTGCGCTATCAAATGCCCAAGTTTATTTAACAAAACAGTTATGTTTTTACCAAAGTATTTAAAGGGAGAAATTCTGGTCCTTTCCTGAGTAAAATTTTTATAGGGTCAAACTTAAGGCCCACCTGAAGAATGAAACTATTCTCAGCACATAAATTCTGTTGCACTTTGCAAATGCACAGGGAATGTTTTTAAAAGGTGAAGCTACTGATTTCTGTAAAATAGCCTGTGGGACTGAACAAGAATGACCTAGAAGGGCATATTTTTAGCTAAACAGAATTACTGCATGCAGCAGTGCAGAGTAAGATAGCTGGAATTATTAAAGCAATACTGAAAAGCTGGGTATAATTTTACCACAGTATTTTTTTAAACTTGTTGCAGACTAAAATGCCTCAATGATAAACGTACCAGCTAGAACAATGAGAGTAATAGAACCTTAACATTTAATTTCAGTATGTAGTAACAGAGTAAATTAATAATGGACTGAATAAACCCATAGAAATTTTCCTTGACAACTAAAATTCTGAGCTGAATTCCCAAACACACTTACCCAGTAATGCAGACTATAAAAGAAAACAGCAATACCAACCTCAGTAAAGCAATGTTAATTTGCAGCAAACAAGAGTTTGCAGAGTCAATTCTGTAACGAGTGTGTTTGTAGAGTAAAAGCACTCAGACCTCATTTAAAAGCTGCTCCAAAACATTTTACAGATGATGGCTCTTCCTTCAGGACTGGTCTTCTTAATCCATTTCCATAAAAAATAACTGTCTTCCATATAAAATATCCAGCTTTTTTTCTAATGCCTGAACCAGACTATTCTTAGCAGCCAAACAAAAAACACCTCTCTGGATACACCCGGTCCCATAACTGTATTTGTGTGGTTGCAGATGCAGTACTCTTACACTGTCCTCAGGTAATACCAGAGCTGTCCTGCCATCTTAAGACCTGTTCAAAACTGGTTTCTGAACAATTCTTTCCTTTCTGTTTTAAAGGGTATCTTTTGTTTCATATAACATAATGGAAGAAATTCCAAGTCTACCTAAACTTGTACGTTTCAGAGGATCAGGATTTCACACTTCTTAGGAAGTTCCTTAGTACTTATCTTATAGTTCTGCAAAGAGCAAGCATAACAGAGACACTGTCTATGAGAGAGAGCTTTCAAACAGGGCACGTATGGCAACCCTTTTCTTCCTAAAGTACACAGAGCATGTTTTGCTTCAGACACTGCATTCACCTGGAAGCTGCTGTTCACTTAATTTCTAACTAGAAGGCTACAAAGGACTGCCAAACTCTATTTATGTCAGTGCCTGGGACATCCCATTTGGGCTGCAGAGCATGGATAATTATTTCTTGCTAGAAGACAAAATCTCAAAGATACTGAAAAGAAACTTAACAGTGAATGCCTCTAAGTCTTTACAAAAACCTCATCTTTTCTGTAAGTATTCATCTTCTAAAAACTACTCTCATTTGCTGTCCAGTCTCAGCTTGCATGTAAATCAGGTGTAGGCACAAAACAGGCTTTAATGCTGTAGCATCTGCTAACAGACAAGCTCAACAAAGTAACTATCAAAAAGAAACTCTCTGATCACTCCTACCAGCACACAGTCTGCTCCCTTCTCTGCAAGGCTTGTCATAATTATAACAGCTGCAGACACCAAACGCAATGTGGTCGCTGGAACTGAAGTATAATATACACCACAATAAAATACTGCGCTTTTTTAGCTGAAATGGTTTAACATACAATTCAAAGCAGGCTTAAGTAGCTTGCATTAAACAGTCGTTGGGTAAAATACCTCATCAGCCCTGGCAGCCCGGACCAGACCCAAATCTCCACTTTGCACTACTCAGATTTCCCATTTCAATTTTGAAAGATTCATGAATCAAGAGAGAATAAGCAATTAATCAGTCCATCCGCAACAGAAGAGGTGGAAACCAGTCTCATTTCAAGGTCTTCTATAGCCTGCTAGAAAAGGTATTCACCTAGGAAGTGGATTTAAAACTTCTTAGACTAAGTAGACCCTTGAACACAGGTCTTCCACCTCCTAGGCAAGTATACTCAACGTAAAGTTACTGCACAAAGCAGTTTCTCCCCCTTTAGGAGGAAACAAGCCGTTCATCTGTGCTATATGCCACTTCCATGCAAGAGAACCTGGGCTTAGAGCTTGACAAGGGTATCTGTAACTTGTGTCTCCAGCCAGAAGAAAGAGGAGATTTCAAGCGCAGCATGAAATCACGGACCTGAGGATACATTAAGTCCATTTGCAGCCTTCATGGTATCTCACTGCTTCCACTGAAAGGAAACTTGAGTTCGTGAGTGCCAACCTGTTCTTGACCTAGATGGTCAGAGGTGTAGCAAAGTGAGCTCACCACAGAGAACATTACTGAGTGGTCCCTCAAGGAGTTCGAGCTCTCAAATTAGTTTGTCTCTAAGTACAAGTGTTCACCTTGAACAGCCTTCACAAACTGATTCTGTCAGCAGGAACAAGCCCAGCTCCTTCCCAGCACCTACCTGTTACGGCCTGAATCTCTAAAGCCTTTGGCGAATGGATTCCTATCAATCTTCAGACGAGTTATCTGTGGATATGATTAAGAGAAATTATTACCGTTCAACTCAGGTAAGTAGCACAGAAGACAACTCTTCTGACAGAAGTAAGCTGACAATAGAAACATCTTCATATTTGTATGGTTTAAGATGGTTGTCCTGAAACAGCAAAATAAGGACCAATCTTCTGATCATTATTTTTACAGATCCCCAGAGAAACTAATAGGTATTTAAAGTTGCCAAATGGCAGTTGGAATTACTGAGAAAAACTTCAGGCAAATTTCATTCTTCACCTAGGAGAGTATACTGTCTGACTGCAATAAAATTTAAATTAAATTTTATTTCTGTACTGGTCAAGAAGGAAATGTGAAAAGAGAGATTATCTCTAGGTTATTATCCTCCATAAAAAAGACACCAAACCAAACCAAACCAACCAACCAACCAACCAAAAAACCCAGCAAAATATACCCCACCCCAAATAACTGTATTTTATTTTAATAAATGGGAAAGTCACCAAATACTTATATTTCAGTATTTACGTGGCTCTCCTGCCCTTCTCTTTGTAAAAATATCAATGCATATGTAATTTCAAAAATTATGGCTGCAATAATTTATATGGAATTAATAAAATGTCACAACACTCACTGTGGTGTCATTATGTCTGCTAATACTTCAACGAGAGGTAGAAACAGCTGAGTGATACAACCTGCAGTTTACTTTTGACTTTGAATCTGTGTGGACCCAGATAAATTGCCCATAATAATATAAGTTGTATGCAGTTAATAAAAACTACTGAAACTTTCTTCAGAACTCAGCTTCTCTGTTAAGGTCCTGGGAGTATTAAAAGCACTGGAGTCAGGAACAAAAGTGCTTTAAAAATTCTATCCAGACACATATCTACATTTAAAGGTATAGAAACATCTTTAAAAATTAGACTGCTCTTTGCCTTGTTCTTCAATGCTATATTTATAATCAAGACACCATTAAGCATGCTAATTAGACTGTGTGATCACCATAATAAGAATGATTTTTTACATGCAGCATCTCCAAAGTCTCAGCTGTAGCCTCCAGGCACTGCAGCAATACTATCAGTGAAAGCTACTTGTAAAAAAAGGGTTTAGATAATTTTATTTTAATAAGAGTTACAATAAAACTATCTGTTTTTCTCCTATCTTTTATGTCTCTGGACTGCTCTGAAAAGCCTGTAAAGTGCTAATCAGAAAGCCCAAATTACCTGTTGATTTTGGTATGCTGTGACAGTAGTGAAAACTGTCTCTGGAAAGGAGAAGGCTTTCACCCCTTCTCCTGAAGGGATGGGCTTGACAGGGGACAGATCATCACCACAGTCTTTTCGGATGACGTGCACACGAGGCTGATATTTATGCATAGAGTGAAGGATAATCTACATAGTCATGAAAGGAAAAAGATAACATTTATTAGAAAGGACACCCTGCTGTTTCAGGACTAAGAGCTTTTTGGAACGGGTTATGGTATGTGTTTACCATGCCACTTACTGGAAATCAAATGTTTTCTTTAACCTCTGAAGGTTCTTGTTGCAGTAGTCTAATCCCTGTGCATTTATGTTATTGCCAACCCTAAGCATTTAAAAATTACGACTCAGGAGCTCCAAATTCAGAGACTGGCTCAATTGAAACTGGCTCAAAAAAATGAGGAAAAAAAAAAGAGAGAAATCAGGAGTGAAGTCTAAGTCCCACTGGAATTATGAAAGCTTTGTCACTTTTTTCCACTGAAGTCTGGATTTGATCTAACAGGATTAACAGCAGCAGAAATTTGCCTTTTGTTTTTGGAACCTTCAGGATATGCTATTGGAGCAATTTTTTCCTTATATCCCAAAGGCTGGAAACCTTGGTTGGAACACAAGCTGAGACTCTCACACTTTGAAGAAGCATAAACTTAAGAGTAAAATGATACCAGAATCCAAAACTCCAAAGTGTTAATAGGAATCAATTTATAATACAGACGATGAATTTCAATAAACAAACCCCTCCCAACATACAAAAACTCAATCAAAAATAAATTATAAAAGAGAAGTGGATGAACTCATAGTGCATAAAATTAAACACACAAATACCTCTTGGTACTGCATCACAATTTTAGAGGAGATTGCAAATACAGAATTTTTCCTCTATTTTACTCCACTTCAGCTAACCACTATTAAAATAGAAGATTTCAATAAAAAAATTTTTAAGTTTAACTATTATTGTTGGAAGCCCTAAGAAATTAGTAACTTGATAAATAAATAGTCCTATGGCTATTGGCCTGTGGAACTACTAATCAACATTCTGGGAAAGCTTTTTAATTTCCTGCTCCTTGAGTAGCCTCAGAGTGTACGTGTGCTCAAGCACTGAACAGAGCCCCTATGCCAGACACTGTGGAAGTTCATTCACCCAAATGATATAGAGGACATTACATTCATTTGGATAAACTAGAGTTTAGTTAGTTTAATACACTTGGTCCTGGCCAGATTACATGACCCTGTTTTGGTAAGGCAAGTTTCTGGATAATCAGGAGTTTTATTAGCCTTTGAGTAAGGATTTGACAATGACATCATAGGCTCCAATTAATTTGCTCAGGGAGTGCCCTATGGATGTTCTCATACGAAGTCTTTTTCTGAAATCTTGAACAGAGCAAGATTTTTTATCATGCAAAAGTGTTTTCTCTTTTACAACACTCCTTCCAGTTCTCCAGTGGCAAAGATCTACAAAATGAAGACGTGGAGAGGACAGCACATTCCTCATCCCGTTTTCCTGTGAACACCGAGTGGTACCAGGGGAGATACTGGTGCAACAGAAAAAGACGTGATCAAGGAAAGATGTTTCACTATTCAAACCCCCTGCAACTCTGTGCCTTTCCATTTGTCTGGATGCCACTGAGCACGCCACGTTCTGCTCCCACACGGATTACTTGACCCCATCAGCTCTGTGGTGCAAACTACTGCTTGCCCGCACATCAGCGATAACCCTGGCAGCCACAAAGAGCTCTGCTCATACATCAGAGCAAGTGAAATGAAAGCAGCACAGAGATGAACATCTCCCACTGCTTATCTGGGTGGCTATTACAGCTAAACTGGTCCATGTCATCCCCTAAGAGACACCTGTCTGGCCCTGTCCTATACTGAAATCTCCTGTGCTGACACACTGTTTGGCAACTAGCAAATCTGTATCAATAATCTTTTTTCTTGATTTTGTACCATGTCTTCTAACAATGGAATCTTTGTTAGTGATCTGAAGGACTCTGAACTCTAAATAATGCATAACTGCAAAGCCCCTGTGAATGAAAGAGCAGCATATGAATATAGGACATAAAAGGAGGAGATACAACATCCACTCCAAAACCATTTTAGCTTTATTATTCAAAGCATCACCTAAAGCTACTGTGAAGAAAAAGCTAACAAAAAGGAGATTCTGGCTTTTCATTTCACAGTGCTTGCACATTTAAAAGCACCAACAGGATCTGACAGTTTATGTGCAGAAACAGCAACTTTTCCTTCATGCCCTTAAAATCCAACACCAAAAAAACCCAATCAGAAGTCCTGCTGTGTTCCCAAATATGAACTGGCATTACATTCAACTCACAGTTGAAGAGCTTGCCTCTCTCTACAAAGCCCTCTCAGAACAAGATCAAAACACTTCATGGGGGAATAAACCTCTCTCACAAAAAGTAAAATTGTATTTTGGCCACAGCAGCTGTCAAGAAATCACAATCAAACAGAAGACACCGCAGCAGGGACCCCACAGGTAGGAGGCAGAGCAAAGGCGACCAGAGCACCTGCAGGCACACAAAGCTGCAAGCACCTTTGCAAGGGCTTCTGAGAGCTGCTGCCACAATGAGGCCTCAGAGCTGACCCTGAGCATGAGCATCACTGTGGCACAACCATCTCAGCCAGAACAAATGAGAGCCAGATACCCCTTCACAGGGGAGATGCCAATCTTCCAGCAACTTGGCAGTGCCAAGACTACACAGTCACCTCCCCACCACTGGCACGGTCCTTGCTGCTTTTTTTGCCAAAAATCCTCCTTTATCCTCCCTCCAAAGCACAAGCATTCAGGCTTTCTGCAGTCAGGGAAGTGTGTGGGGCTGAGCAGCACGGATTCCCTCTGTACTAAGACAAAAACTGCAAGTGCAAATGCTGACGTTTCACAGCTTTTCATTGTGACAAGAACATATAACTGCCCACTGACTGTAAGCAGAGCTCGCTACTTGGAGCCAAGTCTGGGCAGAGTTACAGTCCGCCTCTGCTTCCAGCCTCGCCCCACTTTCAAATGGGGAAAAACACCCACCCCAACCACCAAGGAACAATTAACACACTAACAGCCTCATTTTCACTAAAAGCTAAAAGATGTTCCTCTGCATCAAAAAATAGTCAGTTGAAAAGCATGGAAAATAGCATAAAAAATATTGACTTTTCCCCTCTACTGAAATTCAGTTTAAAAACTGCATTGAAATAGAAAAATTACCCAGTTCTAACCAGCCGGAGGGAGAGTCTGCTTTTACAATGCAGCACTCACTCCACAGATGAGAGAGGGATGAGAGGCATTAACAAAGAGCATCCAGACCATGCACTTTTCAGTGACAACTGCAAAATCCAGGTTTACTTTTCCTTAGCATCACAGTTTAGATGAAAGACACAAAAGCCACAGTGCGTGTCTTAACGACTCTATAAGAATGCAGTGTTTCAGTGTTTCCAAAGTAGGGAATTCACCCTGGAACTCCCTTTTGAGATCAGAAACACACAAGGAAAACATGTCTGTACAAATTTTGCTTCATCTCCTCAGACTGCAAGTGGAACCCATGTATCAGAGAGAGTCCTATGTGCAATATGTACTTCAAAATCTCTCTGCTGAGCAGCACTATAAAATTGCGTAGTCACAAACTCCCACTTGAAATATGAAAATAGCAGCAGGCAGCACAGAATCTGGAAAGCAGTCGGGCAGTGAGTCTCTCAGAGATGGCTTATCTACTTTCACAGAATGCTAATCCCAGGGCAACACAATGCAAGGGGAATTAACTGGCTGCCACCAACTACTACCACAACATAAATACTGGGTAGGAATTCTACCTTAGTGCCTATTTGCAAATACTGTCTCTATTCCCACAGACATGGGCCACTTCTCTCAGACATTCTGAGAGTTAATACTCTCAAATAGGTAAAAGGGCTCTAGACTGATATCATGCAAGCTCCCTACCTCAATGCCTGCAAGATCAAAACCTACCCCTGGGATTTCAACACAACAACACTGCAAAAGCTTACACCTTCAACAAGCACAGGAAGCATAAAGGAACAATTCCAACAGGGATTAAATTGCCAGAACCAGAAAGCAGGGAAAGCATTCCCAAAGAACAACAGCTAAAGCCCAACGCTGCTTGGTGGAAACCCCACCAAGGTTTCTCTGAGCCATTCTGCCTAAACATGAGAGGTAAAAACCCCACTTTCTAATAATCTAAAATATACCCCATGTTCCATACAGGAGTGGGAGAGTCAGAACATCTGATACAAGAACAAATATTAGAGGGACAGCCTTGACTCCTAGCTCTTCTAATTCGCCATCCGTCCCCCAGTACCCTCCTGAGAAAAATGGTTTCTTCCTGCTTATGAGAAACAATTGGTTTTTTATATTCATCACAAAATATGATTATTCATTTTCCATTATTGCTAGAGGCATTCAGAGGCTACATAGCTTTTTCAATACAGCATTCCACACTACCATAGCTTTAAAAGAAAAAATGTACCCATTGGAAGAGACACTTTTCTGCTTTCTGCTTTTGCCTTTTCTGGTAATTATGAATGACATGTTTGCAATTTCCCAGATTTGAGAAATATGAAATTATTTTACAGTCATCCTTCTTTTGTCCTTTTATTTTAATACTTAAATTTCCATTTTGGGGAGAAGGGGTACTGCCATAACTCTGAATCAGTTCAATGTGTCTCAAATCACTGTACTTGAGCTTCGCTTCACTCCTTTCCAAGCTGAAATACTTAACTAAAGACCAGAAAATTTATATCCCCCCATATTACAAATAACAGTGTGCTGTGTACACTCCACAGGTTTCAGCTCAGAACAAAAACAAAGCTAAAATCTGGGATGGAAAAATACAGTAACACAATTCTCTGCGTAGCTGAGATTTTATCACAGGGCAGTTTGCAACTGCAAGTGCACGGGTGGACCACAGTACCCACAGATCATCCCTCTGCATCCAGCGAGTACAAAAACCAGCTCCCTGCTGGAAAAGCAACATTTTATCCATTTGCGTCTGCTTCACTTTCAGAGCCCTTACAATAGGCTCAGGATTCAGGGAAAACAACTCCCACTTGAGAGGAGTACCCAATACACGAATGCTGGGGAAATGAAGGGAATTTCATATGCTAACCTTAACTCAAAAGGATGCTGCCAAGTAAGACTCCATAACTGTAATTCTGGAAAGAAGCAATATCAATATAAAACTTCTTTTGTACAATCCTAAGAAAAGCATTGTTAATTTCAGTGAATACTCCCACATTTCTTTTAAGGAAGAACAAAATAAAATTATGAAAACTATTGTACAAATGGAAGCCTTTTTATCCTTGTTATCACATTTGCTAGCTCAGCCACTCTCCTGTATTCCTGCCTCTGTTAATCTCATTTGCAAACACAAATGAGGGGGAAAAATCTCAGACTATGTATTAACAAAATACAGAGTTGCAACCATAGAGAAAGATGAGTGTGGTATCTTTGTGCTCTGTGCCAGGTATGTTTTATTTTACTCCTTTCCTTGAAGGACAAAGCATCTTGGTTACTAAGTTGGTTTACGCTAAGGACAATGGAATCCATATCCTGTCTCAAAACTTTCCTCCAACATCTTAAAACTCCACCACTTGGAACTTGATGCTCCTTCTGAAAGGATGCCAACATTTGCCATTTATTACAGAGGTTTGTAAAATCAAAGACTTCACCCTGACTGAAAAAAAATCTCATTTTTTAATTATTTCTTAAGGTGTCAAGTAAAACTATTTTAGGGATTGCTGGAATGATACTGGCTTACATCTGTCATGTTTCAACAGTTTTGAAGAGAAAAGGAAATATTAACATAACACATTTTGTCACATTAGATAATGTCATAACTAAACAATTTAGAACTTGCAAACAGAACACTCATACTGCATACGTCTTCGCCAGTTTTTTTCAGAAGTAATGAGCCTCAGCTGTGAGAGGGTCTTGCTTCATAAGGTATGTAATAAATCATCATCGGAGCAAACCCAGCTCCCATGTTGTTTGTCTTTGACTGCAATTATTAACACCTCACGGGGTTTCACACAAACGCTTAGGTTAAGAAAATACTTAAGTGTATTTTTATGCACGTGAAGTTATTACACACTATTAATGTTTCTTCTAGCCACTTGTGAATTTAAGCGTCCTTTTCGATCGTAGCAGAAGTTGCGAGTAACACGCTTGGTGGGAAATACTGAGAGCAATTCTGCCCCCCTGTATTAGGCAATTTAGCCTTGTAAAGTCTTACTTTGCAGAAGGAGTTCTCTCTTTGAGGGGGGAGTAAAACAGCAGGCTCTAATAAGCAGTTAATTATCAGAGCAGAAAGTAAGCAGATTTTAGATCTGGACAGTAAAGTTCCAAAACAACTCTGAAAAGTCAAGCCTATTTCTGGCACCCTGAAGCTGCACGTCAGAGCCTCTCAGGGCTGAGCAATGTGCCTACACATAATGCCACTGAAGAGCAAGTACTCACATGCCCTTGATCATCCAGCTCGTTATTGGTAAGCTTCAGTTTGTCAAAGCTGATCACTTGTCTCATCCATGTCTCCCCCGAAGCGGGTGAATCAGGGTGAATATAAACACGAGGCGGCACCGGGGAGTCAGCATTACCAGCTACCATCCACTTGGAACTATGATAAACATACCTATAAAAAGAAAACAAATACCTTTAACCACAAGCACCAAAACAATTTGTTAGACCCGTTCAGCATTAATAAATTAGGGCCCATGCACACAGCAAAAACCCATCAATTAAAAAAAAACATGAAAGGACACAATTTTACATAAATAAAAAGATTTTTTTGTTTGTTTCAAAACGTAGTTCTGGCACCTGCACAAATAAGGTTAAAATTCATGCTCTGATATGACCCTGCTCTTCCTAAAATCACTCACAGTCTCAACATTAGCTTTCAAAATGAGCTTTAAGCTGGTGTCAGTTTAGTGACTGCTACAGGTCTGCTCTGAAAAGGCATCAGCAAACAAATCTGGTCCTTCTTTTATCAAATTGAGTAGTAATTCCATATTTGGAAGATTTATCATGTTGAATCTAATATAAGACTCTATAAATAAAGCTGTTGAAGGGAAAGAACATTATGATTAGGAAAAATAATGAAAGTATTTGAAACTATGCCCTCGATATTTCTGTAGACCATATTAATTGGCTTGAACAGTATTGCAAAAAGGTTAAAAAATGAAAACACAGAGTCTGTGTTTCCTTTGATAGGCCAATGCTGATGAGGTGATTTTATGACAAAAATAGTGCCTGCTTTGGTAGAAAATTTATTTTGAAGGCAGACACTTCACAAAGCAGTTTAAAAAGCGTTAATTGAAAGGGGTTTATTTCCAAGTACAGTAAAATTCCAGTAATTCAGCTGTATTTTTTAATGAAAACAAGAAAGACTTTATCAAATCATATCTTTGTACAATTCAGTTCCTTATTAAAAAATGACAAGCAACATAATCAGAACAGAAAACAAAATGATCCAATGCAGGTATCACTCCATACAATTCATATCAAGCTGCATAGTAAATTCTAGAATGGTGGTGAAATTCTCTCCTGGGGACAAATTCTCAAACCCAGATCACTGTTGTAACATTTTAAATTTATTTTACATTTCTTGTTTATACTACATATATGCTTTCCCTAGAAAAGTAAATAAAGTTATAAATACACATAAATACACATTTAGTTATAAATACACATTTTGAGGTACAGCTTAAGCTTCCAAATATTTATAAGGTCAAATTTTGCTAGAAATCCAGACCTAGATGTGATTTTCCTCATTTCCATTAGTTTTGCTATCTGCTCTGTCAGCTAAAGACTAGACTCCATGTGACTGCTGTCATGTCTATGAAATTTAAAGATCTGCAAGACAGTGTGTGAAGCTGCATGAACAGCCAGAGCTGAAATAACAGTCAGCAATACAAAGCACAGAATAGAATGAGAAGAGGCATCAAGTAAAACACGTAAAACATTAATATTTAGCGGAAAGCTCAAAGGCATGGATACTAATACATGAATACAAAAAAATTCAAGTTTGTCAGCTAAGAAAATATTGCTCTTCATACAACTCTTGTTAAGTTACTTCAGTTACCTGTGCACCACGTATCACACTGTGAAGACAGTGCAGGTCAGTATGACTGTAATTATTTTAAATGAAATGAGGTTTAAACAATTCATACTCAGAATAACTGCTTTTAATTTTTAGGATAACATTTTAATTAATTTGGGATTGCTACCTTGCTTTTTCTATGAATTTATGAATTGTTCAGACCTTCTAGGAACTATATGCTTAGATTGTAGTAAATTAAGTAAATGCATACATGCAACACAAAGCAAGAAAAAAGCTTTCATTTGGACTGCGCTGCACTGGTACAAAGAAAAAAAAACACTTTTTCCTCTGTGGTGCAGACAGGAAAGACTCCCCTAAATGTATATGCTGGGCATCCTCAGCCCTTTTATCTGGTGCCCCTTGTTGAAAAACAAAATCTAAAATGGTTCTAAGAAAGGTCTTATACACCCCATGAGAAAATGACAAAATAGCAGTCAATGAGGTAAGTACAGGAAAAACACAGGGCAGCGTTTGCTTAGGACACAAGGCAGCATTCCTGCAGAACCAACCTTTTAATCTTGGTCTGAAATATTCCTAGTTCTAGAATTAAATCTGCAGCGGTTTTCCCTACATTATACTAAGTATAGGTTGGAACAATCAAACCCGCAATTGGTAAAGACCTGATCCTGTCTCCACTGTACTACTCTGGCCAGGCTTCCCCCCTGGCTCCTCTGGAGCATGGGATTGCATCTGTAAAAGCAACACCTTGGAAATGGCTTCAACTCTCAACAGGAACTGCTGCGGGCCCAATCTTGCAAACATTTCTGCAGGACCAGTGGCTTCTGCAGAGCCCAACCAGCTCCCTCAATACACACCTACCCTCGAAATAGTGAATGCTTCAGCACATAATTTCTACTCCTAAACGTTCATAGAACAACCTCTTTTGTTGCTCACATGGTTCTCCAGACAATAATGCCATTAATTCTTTAAATAACAGTAATTAGAAACATTACCCTTTATGAGTCTAAGCAACCAAACATCTCAGTGATAAACAGCTTTTAAATTAAATTATATAAGCAATTTGAAACATGACCAAGACAGCTTATAAGTATTTTATTCAGATATCCATGCTATTAATGTTATTAATTAATGTGAATACCATTTAGCATCAGAAAAATGTACATTTTCATATTTATTTGTTAATAGGAAATAATTCCCACTGACAGGATGAGGAATAAAATATGATAACATTTCCTGACCACACTAGAACTGCCCTCTGAAAGCCAAACCTGAGCATCTGGCCACAGTACATACACAGTGTGAGGCAAATGTATCACAAAGAGCTTCAACACAAATTTTAGGTGCTTTTGCATACTTGGTACAATGTGGTCTTTTAAAATGGACTGGGTGAAAATAAGAATCTTTAAGGACAGTTAAATATGATCTTCTGCTAATTTATGTTGTGTTAATATTTTCTTCCAACAGCCAAGAACCCTATAGCTTACATCATATGTTTTTTGCCTAAAAGCCACCATACCTGTATCTTTTGTTATCCACTGGCACAATATCCATAGCAATGTAATACTGCTGATGTGGGTCTAAACCTGAGATCTTCACTCTCATTGCGGGAAACATCCGCCTGAACATTGGAAAGAGAGAGGTCATTTTTAATACGAAACAGACTCGGGAATGGTTGTTTAGGAAAAGTAACCGCTTCGTGGGATTTTTCTCGTTCTTCCTTTTAGCCTACAGAGTCCTTTTGGACGATTATAGTTACATAGCCATGAAATGGCCCATTCGATATGTCAAAACAGATTTCCAAAGTGGATTTACTCGAACAATGCTTCGTATGTTTGGGGATACGCTTTGGGAGTACAGCTATTACCACATCATTTCAACTTTATTGTTAGACAGTAAATCATTTGGGCTTGAGACTTTACTTTAGCAGTACACACATTTAAAGCCCATTTGAGATATTAGCTAGAAATGTATTCCTGGAGATGTGCAAACATCACCTCCACCCAGGAAGCCCAAGGCTTACAAAAAGGCAAATTGCCACCGAAGTTTCAACTGACAGCAGAAAATGGGGTATCATTGCTGTAGCGGCGAATTAGAAAGCTAAATCCACGGTGATACAATTATAACACTGCAAGGATGCAGTTATAAAAGCCAATGTGCCATGCTCTAACCCAACAATATGGTCTTTATTGAGACGGGACTTCCTGTCTGCAACTTACTAAAGGTGAAGTGCGAGAGCTACTCTGTCTTTGAAAGGTATAGTAAAACTTCTTTATTGAAAGCAGAAACGAATCTACGAGCTAATTTCTGAAAAGAAAAAAAAAAAGATAAAAAAAAAACTTTCAAGATTTAGATTCTTCTGTGGAGAAATGGATTAATTAACCAATTAGGTGGTTTTAACAGAAAACTGCCCGTCTTAGTTTGGCATGCTTTTTTATCAGAAAACTTCATTCTTGAAGCCAAAAATAAAAAAAGAAAAAAAAAAAAAGAAACGTCCTGACTGCACGCTAATAAAATACTCTTCTATATTTTATAAACCTGAAAGTTATTCCAGTTTACTCAGTATTTGCTGCTGTGCTAATATATATATATACACACACACATATATTAAAAAACAATCAATTAAAAGTCGTTACTGGAAACAAAAATCCTATCTCCTATCTCCGCCATTTCTGAATATGCAGGAGGGTAAAAACCTGACTGTGGCTGACTAGTTTTTGCTGTTATTTCAGTGCACCTGTAAGATAAAACAGAAATTCCCCGACTGGACTCTCTTAAGACAAATGTAGCTTTGTGCTGTTTAAGACTGCGTTTCAATCATTAATAAAGCCTCTCTGAAAATGCAGACGGTAGCATATGGATTCAATAAAATATGTTTTTGTAATTTCTAATAAGTTCAAATACTTTTATACTTCCCAGGTTTTTACCATGTGTAGCCCCTAGAAAGGGGAAAAGCTTCCCCCCAGAAGGGCACGGCGCTCCCAGACCTCGCCCTAATGAACAGGAAACCCGAAACGCCGCATGCTCCCGTGCCCATCTAACATTATCGCCATCTACCTGCCTCGTAAATCTGGAGGGTTCCCCCGGTTTTCGCCCGCTTTGATGTGCCCGCCCGCCCCGGGAGCGCGCGGGTGGCGGCCCCGCGGTGCCGTTACCTTCCCGCCTTGGTGATGATCATCTCGGTGCCGATCTCGTGGAAGCGCTTCCAGAGCTCGGCGCCCTGCAAGTCCACCCTCGGCGCCTGCGGCGTGGGCAGCGGCGAGCCGGGCTTCGAGCCCTTGGGGGAGCCGCCGGGGGAGGCGGGCGGGGAGGCCGCCAGGAAGCCCTCCTCGCAGCCGCCTGCGGAGAGAGCGGAGGAAGCGATAGCGGCCGGGGCAGAGCGGACTTCAAGACCGGGGTACCCCTCGGCCCCGGCCGACCCGCCGCCGCGCTAGCCCGGCGGCAGCGACGGCCTGCGCTGGCCCGTCCCGGGCCGCAGCCTTGGCTCCGGGTAGGGGGCCGATCCGAGTGCCGGGACCGCGGAAGGACGGCCGGGCTGCCAGGGACGAGCCGCCCCCAGCGCCGCACCGCGCCCGCGCCGAGGCGGGCGGCAGCGGGTCCGGGATGAGAGGCCGGCGGCGCATTTCGTTTGGCCACGGGCTTCTGTCCCGCAGCGGGAAACTGCGCTCCAGTCCGCACACAGCAAATTGCGCACACACATATATGTAGGTGTTTTGTGTGTGTGTGTGTGTATATACATATATATATATATGCACGTATAATTCTATACATAGTTGCATATGCATTTTTGCCAGCACATACACACATACGTGTTGTATAAGCGCTTCTCCCTCTCCTTGGAAGCAGGGCTAGGGACAGCCCCGTGCCGTCGCTCCCCCGCGCTGCGGCACCCACTGCCCCGCCGGCAGCCGCCCTGCCCCGTGCCGGCGTCCGAAGGCCGCCGTGGATCCTCACCGCCAGGCCAGCGGGAAGGGTGGTGGGTGCCCACGCAGCGTGAAAAGACAGGGATAACGAGGAATCAGAGCGCCGATGGCAGAGGGGAAAGGGGATACCGAGCCCGGCCGAGGAGCGGGGCCGCGGGCAGCGGCGGGACGCGATGCGGCACTCACCGGCGGGGGCGCGGGCGGCGCAGCCCAGGTCCATGTCTCCGCAGGTCCTGCCGATGGCAGCGGCGGGGGAGCTCTTGGCGCAGCAGCCGCTGCCCCCTTCGTCCTCCGCCGCCTCGTCCTCGCCGCCCAGCTTCCGCCGCTTGGGCTGCCGCGGCGGCGGCGGCGGCTGCTGCTGCTGCTGCTTCTCGGCCCCGATGAGAGCCTCCACGGAGAAGGCGTGAGCCTTGAGGCTCATGGTGGTGCCTGGCGAGGACCGCCGCTTGTCGGCCATGCCCGCCACCCTACAGCCCGTGCATCCAGGCCCCCCACGGCTGCCGGCACCGGCACCCGCTCCCGGCCCGCCGCGCCGGCCGCCCTCCCGTCCTCCCGACCGCGCAGGCAAGGGGCTGGGGCTTTTCCTCGCCTTTCTTTTTAAATCCGAGTTATCAGCCAAGTTTTTTTTGGTTGTTTTTTTTTTTTTGGGGGGGGGGGGGAGGGGGGATTGTTTTGGGGTTTTTAAAGTGGAAAAAAAAAAATCTATTCCTTTCTGCAGATGCGTTCCTTCTCTCTCCCTCCTCCTCCTCCTCCACGTTCTGCCCCGTCTGATGGGCCAGGCAGGACTGACATGGGTAACAAACGCTCTGCGGACACAAATTAGGGCTTGTAATTGAAATTTGTTGCCTTGATCTGTCAGCACTTCCAGGCAGGAGACCTGTGGGAAGAACTCGCTCATTAGTGTCACTGCGGCGGCGGGGGCCGGGCGGAGCCGCGGGGCGGGGGCGGCGCGGCTCGGCCGCCCGCAGCCCAATCAGCGCCGCCCCGGCCCCGCCGCCCCGGCCCCGCCGCCCTTCCAGGGGGCCCCGCCGCCGCGGCCGGGGGGAGCGCCCCACCGTCCCGCGCCCGCCTCTGCCCAGGCCCGAACAGCCCCGCGCCCCCGGCCCGCGGCAGATGCACCCGCAATGAACGCTAAAGGGACACCCCCGATCCCAGCCGTATCTCCCCCCGAAACGCAGAGGAAGGGGGGTTCTCGGGGAGCGCAGCGTTTGGGCCGGGAAAACCGTTCGGACGTTAAAAAATGACGTTGTGCCCTGTCTTGCTGTAAGGGATTAGGAATTATTGCTGTTACTGTTGCGCTTGGAGACTGATCGCGTTGTTATTCAAACTCTGGCTGCAGAGAGGTTCCAGTGTAGCATCCACAACCTCCGCTAAACCCAACCCATTAGCGCTAAGGCTGCAATAAAACGAGAATTAAACCGAACCTTGTATGAACATCGATGCATCCAGCCGCAGCAACTTTAGTAATAATGATATTCAGGTGCATAAAATAGTTACAGGGAAAATCCTCTTTCGTATCTTTTCAGTGAGTAAAACTATTAAAAGTTTGGAACCAGATATTCTTTCCTTTGCATATCCAGGGAAATGAAAAGCTAGTGAGATTTTTTTGTTGTCTTTTCTCTCTTTTATTTTTTTTTCTTCTCTTGTTAGGACATTTTTCCCTATTTTTTAAATTTTATTTTTTGTCCTCAGAACTAAATGTAGTGACGTACTCCCTTGAAAGAAACAAAATAGAAACCCTCCAGCTTTAAAAAACTCACTGTGGCAGATTTCACTGTTTAGGGGACTAGGATCTCAAATTCATTTCGCTGTTTTGGGCAAAGGAGAGAAGGAAATTCGTGATCTGGTTCGCCTGTGTCACAGCCTTGGAGGTCCTGTTCGGGCCGTCGAGTGGCACAGCTGAGAATTCTGATCGTAATCTAAAACGGAAATAGCTGCCATTTAGGAGACGTAACCGTTTCCATTATTGTATTTTACCTACCCGTAAAATGCAAATTTATCGCTAATTTCAATTGCTGTTTCGTCAGAGACTATGAGGAATGGGCTGATTAATAAATATACCCTAGAGATAAATTTTCCCTTCAAATAAGGTTATCAGCATTAAAATTGTAGAAGTGTTTTCCAAACGTGAAAAATTAGGTATGTGACAGAAAGATAATTAATTAAAGAAAAAAAAAAAAAAAAAAAAAAACAAAAACGAAACCGACGTAGGAGCACTAACTCTCTCCACATTGGAAGAGATGGCAACTTGTCTGAGAAAAATTCGTTACTACGAAAAGAATTGCGCTGCAGTGGCTGTCGCTCTGAATTGATAGGAGAGCAGAAAATGCTTAATGCCTGTCACCGACAAACAGTGCTGTGGAGTTAGTTTATCTTTACATTAAATCTGGGACATATTAAGTGTTCCATGGTCTAAAGTCTGTCTGCTCTGCCTTTCCAGCCGTGATTGAATCTGAAGGAAATCAGATGTGCGAGAGTGATCGAAACGTGCTAAGCTAGAGGATCTTGCAAGAGTTTAAACGCCGTCGCGGAGGAGATGAGATCGATAGAGGAGAGGAAGGAAGGAAATGGATGTTATCTGTCCGAGGGCGCTCCCGCAGCCTCCTCGCCCGCCCGCCCATCTCCGACGGCACCTTCCGCCGCCCCGCTCCGCGCTCCCTCCGCCCGCGGCCGGCCGCCGGGCCACACACGCCACCGCCACCGGTGCGACGGCCCCGGCGAGGCCCGCGGGAGCAGGTACCGACCCCCGCCGCCGCGGCCCGGGAGGGGCGCGGAGGAGCGCGGGAGGAGGAGGGCGCGCTCTGGGGCGGCGGGGCCCGGGTGCGAGCCACGCGGGGCGCGGGGGCTTTAGGGCGATGCTGAGTTTCTGGAGAAACCCCGCGCGGGTGCGGAGAGCGGGGCCGGTCCCGAGCGGCCGCCGGGACCTGCCGGCCTAGGGGCGAGTTGCCCCGCTGCTCCGCCGGGCTCTCCGCGGCGCAGCGCCCGTGGAGGGCGGCTGCGGCGCGCATGCAGGGACGGGGACGAAGCGGCGGCGGTGCCGCGGAGGTCACGGAGAAGCCTCTGGGCACGGAGTTGCTGATCCTGCCCGGTTTTCATTCTTTTCCCTCCCTCTAGAGCCAGCCGCCGCGCGTTCCCGCCGAGGAGACCCTGACCCCTTGCACCGCACCGCTCCGCATCCCTCCATGCTGCACAGCGGGGTGCGCGCAGCCTGCCCGCCCTACGGCGGATGGACAGATCGCCCGGATTGTTTTTATTTCTAGAGGAATGACCTTTGTTGATTTTTTTACTCCTCGCTAGATTTCTGTAGGTTGCTATCTGGCGTGTTGTTTTCATTTCTTTACTTTTTGAAATAACTGTTTGGATTTAAATTTATCGAACAACCTGTTATCCATATGTCTGTCCGATTAATTTTTTTATGGGATGATGAAAGAGAGAAGACTCTATATATATAATGATCTGCTAATGGAATAATATATATATCCAAAACACCTTTCTGGGGTTTCTTTTATTTCCGGACTTTAAAATGCAGTCTGGGTTTTTAGGCAATTGGGTGAGGTGAATTGATGTAGAAGAGTCACATATTTAGACTTCAGGGGGAAAAAAATATATTGTTTTACACCAGAAAGATATTTTCCTGTCCTCCCTTAGAAAATCTTGAGTAACATTTGCAGGAAGGTTATGGCCATGTTTTGCCATTCACAGTGTGATTTCTGCAGGTCTTTTCGAACATTGAACCCGGGTGCCACCAGAGAGTAAAATATCCACAGCGTCCTTTTCACTTCAAAGACACGGTTTTCTGTACTAGCCAGCAGGGATCCATAGGAACAGTCACTAAGGAAAACATATTTCTATCATTAGCCTCTTCTTCCCTCCGCCCCCCAAGTGAGCCTAATCGCTTCACCCTAAGGAGACGTGGTGTGTAAAACTGATAGCAAGGAGCTGACCGCGTCTAGTCAGTCAAACATTATCAACTGCAGAAAAATTATAGGCGCCGGTGAGAAAGTCGTCTGTGAACCCTGTTTTTGTGCATCCCAAGTGCACCTTCGCCCCCGTCTTTCTCCCTTGCCCTTGCTTCCGGCTGAGTGTGTGTCGGGGGCTAATTAGCACTTCCAATTTTGCTATAATGGGCTGAACAGCAAGCTTAGAGCGACTACCCCAGAGATACAGGTGACCCTCAAAAGAGGCTCGAGAGAAGGTTAAGCGTGGCTTAGATAGAAAAGAGGAAAGTCCCCAGAGCCCTCACGTCCCACTCCGCCGGGGATCCTCCGGCCGGACTGCTTTCCCCGCTGCCAGGTGGGCTGCAGCCCGACGGAAGAGGTGGCACTAGGGACCCGGTAGGAGCGGTCGTCCGGAGCAGCGGCGGGGCTCTGCATCGGTTTCCGATGAGAGCAGCTCGGCCCCTGCTTCCACTTTTGTGTGTCACCTTCCTCGGGCGCAAAACGAGCGCGGCTCACAGCGCGCAGCGCAGGCGGTCCCGGCTCATCCCACGCCGGGCTCAGGCTCGCGGTGCACCGGCGGCCGTGGGCAACCCCCTGGTATTCGTCCCGGGGCCTGTCCCGAACATGCCGCCTCGTGCGCCCGCCCGACGGGCTTTAGCTTTGCGGCCGAGCCGGAACGAGAGGGAGCGGGGTCGGTATCCCAACACTTGAGACTCCCCGGGTTCAAACTACGTAACTCGACTGATGGGTCCCAAAACAAGCGGACGACGAGGCCGCTCTGGACCCAGCCTCCAGGACCAGAGAGCATGCAGCATCCCGTTCGGTGCTTCTAGCTCAGGAGCCGAGAAAAGGGAACAGGGCCGGGGAAGAGAGGGGAAGCCCCGAGCTCTCATCGCGCACAGAGCCCTTTGTCGCCTGCAGTGACCCAGCTTTAGCCTGAACCTCGGGGAGCCTCGTTGCGGCTATCGCCGGTCGCGCCGAAGCCAAGCCCAACCTGCCAGGAGCGTGGCCACGGCAGCCCTCAAACAGCCGCCGCGAGTGGGATTAGGGGAGGGCTCATCAGTACGGCGTGGCACGTTTTGTTCCCGCTTCAGCACCGCGGGACGGCCGCGCACCGAGGAGGCGAACGGGTCGGGGCCAGCCCGCCGTAGCCGCCGACGGGGCGCGCGGTCCGCCGGCAGGCGCGCGTCACCCCCCGCACGGCGGGCACCGGCCTTTCCCCGTGAGCCCGCCGAGCCCCTCGTCCTTGCCGTCCTTACAGGGCGGTGCCCCCGCAGCCTCAGGTCTCGTTTTAAAACGTAGAGAAAAAAAAAAATATTCGCTCCCCTGCTGCGGTGTATAAATAAAATCAGCGTAAGGAAATAAACGCTCAGCCAACCGACCGGCTTTCCGGACGGGTGAAAATGCTGAGGAACTGCATTAAAGAATTGAAAACACAGTTTAAAGGCATCCGTGTTAAAATTATAAACATTCTAGTGATTGTCTTTTATAGCGCTTATATTACTTTCTTAATTCCTAATTACACAGTCACGAGTATGAATACTTTTTAAGGAAATCTCCAGTCTTTAATACGACGCTCCCAGTTACATTTATTCTTCGTTTCAGACAAACGATTTTTTAAAATAGCCTTTTCAGTACTCCAGTCACAAAATAAGCATTTGCAAATGCTAAATGAGGGTTGAAGAAACCCTTGGTTTTACTTTTTTATTGCTTTCTTATACATTTAACTCATATTTTCATTATTGTCTCGGAAAAAATGAAAATGTGAATGGAATAAAATTAAATCAGGTAGCTTTAAATCACTGTAGTTTAGAGTAAAGTCACTAATTGGAAATATTTATGTTTGCGAAGCTGGGATTTCAGCAGTAAAAAGATACAGTATATCCCCTTTTTATCATAACGTGGGTCTACGAGAACATTTATATCATACCATTGTAAGAAATGATGTGTAGTTAAACAGCATTTTTAAAGCAGGGTTTGTCTTTTTATGGCAACCCTCGGTCTTTAGTCAAGGCTAGTTCTCATATTACGTGAAATGTACTTAAAGGAGTACTACCTGCTCCAGCTGTCCAGGAAAAACTGAATTATGGAACTAGGAAACATATGGCAGTTGCATATTGCACGAGTAAGGTACATATGAAAGTTATAAATTTCTTTTTTAAGTAACCATTGTAAACGCATTTTTATAGGTTTTACAGTATGTATTACATCTGTAATTTTAATTTTTGCAATATACCTTTTTAAAGATACCTATGTTTTCTGTATTCCGGGGAAGGAAATGCAAAGCGACGTTTACACGTTAACAAAAAAATGCTGCGAGCAAAACAAACAAGACAGGTAAATAAACGGGGAAGCGGAGCTTCCTCAGAATGGAAAGGACACTATGCCATCTATTGGCAAAGCAGTTATTTACAAAGCCAGGGGTACCCAAGCGAGTATTTTCTGTTCTTTCAATATTGTGCAGTGTCCCAGCTGTAGCTTTGGTGTATTATAACAAATAAATAAAGACATTTCCACGGAGGTCCAGGAAAAGAAAAGAAAAGAAAAGAAAAGAAAAGAAAAGAAAAGAAAAGAAAAGAAAAGAAAAGAAAAGAAAAGAAAAGAAAAGAAAAGAAAAGAAAAGAAAAGAAAAGAAAAGAAAAGAAAAGAAAAGAAAAGAAAAGAAAAGAAAAGAAAAGAAAAGAAAAGAAAAGAAAAGAAAAGAAAAGAAAAGAAAAGAAAAGAAAAGACAAAAAAAAAAAAGAAGAAGAAGAAGAAGAAAAGAGGAAGAAAGCAAGACAGTTCGTGAATTTATACCTCACAAATTAGGTCACTAACTCACAGGGGATTTTGCAGCTAATTGCGAACTCCCTTCTTGGAGAGCCCGAGTAGGAGAGGTTTAACTTTTTCGATTGTTTTATTACTGAACCGTGTCAAAGAAGGCTTTTTTAAAATTTTATTTTCCTTTCTCCCCTGTGTTTTTAATGCAAGGTTACTTAAGGACTTTATGGCCACGAAACGGCCCAGCAGGCTGCTTCGGAAGCTGACCTTACGGTCTGTGCTCAGTCCGAACGCTATGCGGGTGTGACTGCAGGATCGGGCCTCCTTGTCCGCCCCTCGCAGAGCTCCCCCGAAACACGAGCCTGACCTGCGAGGCGCTCTAAGGCTCTGTCGGACACGGGCGAGGGGGCAGCGGCGGGGGCAGGAGGGGCGCGGAGAAGCCCCCGCCCCGCCGGCCGCCGGGTCCCGCGGGCAGCGCTTGTTCTCGGCGACAGAAAAGCTCATCCTGTAGGAGAGAGCTACTAGCGCTTTTCCTGTTCCCAGGGAGGCGAGGGAAAAGATGATATTTCCCCATCAACTATAAAGAAACAGAAATAATCGGACAGATGTGAAAGGAAGAGTCAATTTTTCCTGTTCCAAGCATAGATCAATTTCTGAACGAAAGTCCCTGCCTCTCGGTCTTGAACTGGCTTTCCTCCTTCTTCCCTCACTTGCTAAAGACTTGACTTTTTCCCTGCCGTGACTAGCCCACTACTGCTCGGTGGGAAACACGAGAGCCCTTTGTTTTAACTTTAAACGTTGTAATCTCCCTTTCCCGGTCCCGCAGAACCCAGCTTGGCCCTTCTCTCCTAGATGTGTGCATCGGGGGGAAGCGGGGGGAGAGAAATTCCTGGGAGCACCTGTATTTCTCAGCTCCAAAGGTTAATCTTTCCCCACACAGAAAAAGAAAAAAAAAATCCCTAAAATAAAAAACCACAATCCCCTCCGTCTAAAACCAGACCCCAGAGGACAGGAAAATATAAAATCCAGACCCTGCACTCATATCCTTTTACTGCTCTTCTCGGTGTGAACGTGTGAGTAGATGGTGTTTTACAAAGTTGTCTGAATTTCATGAAAGGCCGTTCCTGTGTTTATATGCGAGGGGAATAGCACTGTCTCGCTGACTGAAACACACCTTCACCGACTGGTCTTTACCCGAGCAGTGGGACGCGGCGCTGGGAGCCCGAAGGCTTCGCCTCGCAGCCTCACGCCCGGATTTTCGGATCAGCCCCTCTCGTCCCTCGCTGCCGAGGGAGCGCAGACACTCGCACTCTGGGGGCAGCACTCGTTTTCTGCTTTTTTTTTCTCCCCTGCAAATATCCCCGAAGCCCAGGCGAGCCGCGAGCTGGCGGCGGCCCACGTCAGGGGACGGTGATGGGGCACTGCGCACTCCGAGACCCGCCGCGGCTCCCCGCAGTCCCGTATCCCTGCTGGAACGTCACCAAGGCCCGCAGCAGGGCTCCCTCGGTTCCGCGTGCCCGCTTTTTTGGGGGCAGTCTGCCTGGGAACGGGGCCGTCGCGCCCCAGAGCCCGGCCGGGACACCAAAGAAGCGGCGGGCGAGCGCGTTATCGGGGAGCTGTTGGAGAAAGGGAAAGGCGGGTAGGCTTTAGGGTTAGAAAAGCATTGATGTAGGAGAAAACTGAGCTCCGTCTGGGAAGCGATCTCTGAAGAAGACATCAAACAGGCTTCTCTGCCCTGCAGCCCACGCATGGCGGCTCGCCATGCCGCCCCCGCCACCCGCTGGAGCGAGGTGCCGGCCGAGCTCCGGGGCATGGCCCGATTCGCCCTGTTACCTGAATGAAGAGACCTGGCTCGTCAAAATTAAATCCCTCCGCAGTCAGCCAGACCAAAATGCTTTCAGATCCAGGAGACCACTTCCCCCGAGTTCCCTATCGAGTGTTTCAAACAAGATATATCTTTTAAATATATTGGGTTTTCGATTATGTGCTGAAAGGGAGACAGTTACTAAAATTGTGCGAGCACTCTGCTTGTAATTACCCGGGGAGTGGGGCGAGGACGAGGCGCTAGTGGGGGACTTAAGAAAAGCGGGTCTTTAAAATTGCTGTCCTTTAAAGTTTGCGTGGGTAAAGTCCCTTGGCGCCTTTTTAACAATAAACAAATGCCCGTATGTATAGCCATACAGATATAAATAATAATATAAATCTATATGTATGTCCAAACACATATACACACATACATGTATATCGATTGCACTACTCTGTATTAAATATAAACATGCCTTGAGGTCCAGATTCCTTCAGTCGTTCACGTCTGTAGACAAATGCAATTATTTCCTTTAGTGTTTTCTTCTCTCACTCTATTTTTTTTCTTGTTTTCCTCCTTTTTTTGTTTTTCTTCCATTCCCTTTCTTTCTCTTTTCTCAGTGGAAAGTGCACAGTAAGTGTGAAATATACATCATCGCCCGAGGAATTTGTCTTGAAAAGTCCTCTCAGCCCCCTGGTGTTCAAAGACTAAAGGATGGTTATTGATTATTGCACTAGATCAGAGCCCGCATTAAACGCCAGGGGAACGAAATGGACCGGCTGTGAGGGCCCGGCTGCCTCCCGCGGTACCGGCGGCTCGCTGGGGCCGGGGCTCCGCGGGGCCGCTCCACTCCCCGCCGCGCTCCGCACCCGCGGATGACGGGGCGAGCAGCCCGCCGCTGTGCCTCGAAAAGGCTCAAAGCCCCGTGGGCACGGCCCGAGCCCGGCTGCGCGCCCGCGGAACCCCGCGCAGCTACTCCGCTGTCCCCAGCCCCGCGCCCGCCGTCTTCTCCCGTCGTGGTCCGGCAGCAAAGCACCCGTCGCGTCCCGCAGCAGTGCGACTGCACTGTCGGTGCTCAGGCTGGGAGCGCCCGCACCGCAGAGACGGGCCTGAGATGTGTAAGTGTGTCTATACCAATACGCACACATACATAGAAACGGCTTCAGCTGGGCGCAAGAGGCCGTGTATTTAGAACAATGAGCTCTTGGACAGGCTTGGCTGTTCTTACCACACTCATGCACCCCGAAATCCATCACACGTTCCACGGAAAGTTTTACTGAAGGGGCAGAAAGGAACGCTGAGGTGTGGGACAGAGGCTGAGGCAGGAGATCACAGCGGGAGCCTCAGTGCCCGGGTGTGGTGCAGGACGGAGTGAACACCTCAGCATCCCACTACAAGCGCCCTGCTCCAGGGGATGTGAGGGGCTATGCCACATCCCTGCCCCCCTGCCTGACCACAACTGCGTGGGTGACTGGGGTTCTCCCGGGGCTGTAGGTATCCCTGGCCTTTACTGCCCGAGGTGTTACATCGGTGCAAACTTCTCTGCATGCCTTGGAAAGTGAGGTATTAACTGGTGACTGCAAGTTCTCCAGAGCTATTGCCTCTTTGCCCAATGACAAACAGAGAGAGCATCTTTTGTCCTTACAAGTTGACCAGCAGTGACAAAAGATAATGCTGAACGTGCTCCATTCATCTGGAGAGTGATGGTACTGTTTAGGGAGGGGGGTTGTGGAGGCCAAATAAAAGAGGAGCTTTGGAAAGCACCGTGACCTCGGGCTTTAATTTACAGCAAATTTTGTCTTGTATATAAACAGAAGATCAAATGTATTGTGGAAAACTTCAAAATGCATTTTAAATTTTATTATTTTTCTCTTCCTTTGGGCTGCAGACACTTGAATTCATGACAATCTAGAGGATTTTCTTTATGAATAAGAACATCAACAATCCCATTGTGTCCTGTCATACTATCCTGGTATTTCTACATCCTCTCTGAGGTTCACTTTGAGACTTGGAGGAATGTGATCTGGGAATTAGGTTTTGGACCATTTTGTTTCCATTTTACAAATGCAAAGATGCTACAGTGAAACACAGGGGTTTCTATTTCTTCCTCTCTGCAGTCATGTTTAACTCTTATTGACACTGATGTGAGTTATGCACATGTCTAAAGAGGAGAAGGCAGTCTTAGATCTTTTTCTCATCGTTTACATGAGATCAAAAGAAATCAAATAGAGTTAATGAAGGGCCAGATGGTGCTTTATTTGTGCTCTGGAAGAGCACAGTACAAGAGAATGGGAAGGAATATCTGTAGTTTAACCTGGCAAAGAGGAGGAAAACTTACTATCTCATTTAACGGGCACTGAAGCAAGTATGCCGTATCTTCAGAAGTGGGAAAGGTTTGCTTGTTTTCTCTCCCTCAGTAGATTTTGGATGCAGGGCTAGGGTTGTTTTTGGAAGATGCTGATTGAAGGGATTCCAGACTCTGAAATCATTCTCATTTTGTCTCTTTTGGAAACACAAATTTCTTTGGACCGGGCAGCTCTTCAGGTTTTGCTTTTAAGCCGTAGGATATGGGTGCTCCTCTAGTCTGTGGAAAATGTGTAATCTAAGCTGCTATGAGGAGGCAGGGCTGCAGAAGTAGAAGAGCCTTTGATTTAGATCCTCACTGTGAGCAAGAGTTTGGCAGGAGAGGCACAGGATGCAGTAAACTTTACCAACTGTGCACACAGAGCAACTCATATCCCAGAGGATGTAGACAGGGTCAGGGCCATCCTGTGCTGTGCCTCTTTGCCATCTCTTAGCCCTTGCACTTGGCTGCTGGATTCGTAGCTCAAGCTGCCCCCAGGATCTTGAGGGAGGAGATTGTGCACTGGGCATAGCTAATGGCAAATTACTTTTACCCTCACTGATGGTAGGATTATCCAAAAAGAGATTAAAAGCTTGTTTCCTCTGTAGACCCTACACTGATCCTGGCAGGCTCTTTCTGATATAGGATACCCTAAAGGGTAAATTGGTAAATGATAATTGGTAAATGTGAGGGAAAACAGACGTTTTTACAGAGGATTACCCCTGCCTGTGTTCATCTTGTAGGGATGAGTCTGTGGAGGCAGTAGAGGCCATCTTATTCCTTGTTCTCTGTACATCCCATCATTGTTTTAATGCATGACACACCTATTGGACGATAACTTAGCACCAGACCACAGATTTTCCAATAGGTTGATGTCATGTGTTGGCCTTGCATGATATTGTAATGCCAGTTGACAAAAAAGAGTCACTTTTGTGTTGTTCCCTAAGGCTTCTTTTGTTGACAAAGTAGCTCTCTGGATTTGGAAGTCTTTGCAGTTGAACTGAAGGCCTGGAGGCTTTCCTGTTTTAAAAGCAATGGGAAGAGATGCAACTAACATCTGTACTTTTGTTTAAGGATGCCAGAAATTGTTTGTGTTTATGCTCTCTTCTCAGAAAATTGTGTCAAGAGTACTTTAATAGCAGTACAGTCCCATCTACTCTTTGCCCCCTGGTACAAACCTAACATTACAGCTCCAGCTGACATTATTTCCACCTGCTTTAAATGTGTTCATGTGCCTCTAATCCTGTGTGCAGCTTCACATTTGTACCCATTTCCTGTATTTTATAGGCACATGTGGTATGTCGAGGTTTGGAAATGTAAGCCCTCATTTTGAGCTGCTAGCTTTATAACATTCATTTTCCCTGGCTGTATTCCTTGCTTAAAAAACAAAAGTTCCAAAACAACAACCAAAAACACCCAAAAACCACAAAACCCCAAAAATACAAGAAAACAAAAAACACCAAACCAAAACAATTCTTTTTTTTTTTTTTCCCTGTTGAGGTTTAAACAAAACCTTGAGATCTTCCTTGCTATTTTATGTATCTAACACTTTTATTGAGTGAGTGTGCAGTAATTTGGTGGGTTTACTAAGTAACTTGACAGTTAATGGGATACATCTGCAATAGATTCCAAAATAACTGGCTGCTTAGAAATATGAAAAATACTAGAATTTTCACTCCTTTCTGTTCTTGTGAGAAATTCCTATCTGCTTCAGTTCCACAGAAGTCAAGATTCCATTAAAGATCCATATATGCCAAGAGCTGCTACCAACAATAATAAAACTAATTAGAGCTGACTCTTCCAAACTTCCTATTATATTAGAAAAATATTATGGATTTTAATCTAAAATATTTAAGAAGCTACATTAAAACACACAAAACCATACATACACCTGGAGCTACACAGTGGCTTTACGAGGCTTGAGAGCATAAAAAACCCTCAGCCATGAAAGAAAGAGCCCAGACTTCATTTTCCACAGACAAATTGGCTGCTTCACATCAGTGACCCATACTCGCGTACTTACTTGCTCCTGTGCAAAGGAGAAGTATGGCAATATCAGCATTCCCTCAGCTGGTGCACCATGGCCCAGAAGGGCTGGGAACCCTTTGGTGTTAGGGAATGTAAACTCAGTCAACGGGGGATGGGAGTCTCAAAGAGGAAAACTCTAATCAGCAAACCCATATCCCTGGGAAAACTTCTGCATTTCCTAAACTGACTTCTTCATGAAACAATAGCCAAAAGCTATTCCACCATTTACAGTAAGGTTGACTTTTAGGGATAGCCCCCACTACAGAGAAGCCTACAGTAGTGTGAATCCATGGGAATGAAGGGGGAGGAAAGCCAAACATTCATGCTGGAGTTACAAAGTTTGAGTGGATGCATCTAGCTTCCTGTGGTTCCAGAGGGAATAAAGAAAATTAAAAAGGTGAAGGAAACTGAGCAGAGCTCTCCTGTGCCTGAGTAATTTTCCCTATGAGGGGGTTAGTTGATCTAATATCTTCACGGCAGCTTAATTAATTTTCATTTGCGAATTTTAGATGGCTTCAGAGAGGCATTTCATGTTAATGAAGACAAAGTTCTGGTAAACAGCTGAAATGTCACAATGCCCTTCATGACACTGATGTGTCTAGACTTGGAACACGTGTCACTTTTCACTTCTTGGGGTTAAAAAGTTGGTAGAAGGAAGACCTTCCTCAGATTCCTTCTGCAATTTGTGAACAAATTCCCTATACTGCTTTGCCAAATATTGTTTAAAGCCTCGACATGTGTCTGTTTATTCATTACAATTCAACAGAAGGGTAGAAACATAGTGCTAATGTTTATGTTTCAGTTAAGGAATTCATTTATGTTGCCTCACTTAAAAATATTCTCCTCACAGAAAATATAAGTCCAAAGTTGATTTATCAGGTTTAAATTTAAGAAAACTATATTGTCAGAACAACCACACATTCCTTTTTGCACCACTTTTGAAATCTGTTTCCTATTACCATCTCTGCATCAGACAAATACAACCAAGTTATTTACAGGCTGTGAAAGATACTAAATCTTTTCTGAGTAATATTACATTGGATCACAAATTCTCACTTTTAATAATAATTGACAACAAACTAAAGTGAAGGATATTCACAATTAGTAACAACAGCACATAATGCTCTCCCAGTGCCTTGTATCTTCAAGACCCAATGCAGACGTAAGCTGCTGAAGTCTCATTAACATTTACTTTGGAAGGATGTTAAGTATTGTTATCTCCCATTTACAGATGGTGAAAGAGGCTCAGTAGGATTGTGACTTGCCTAAAAAAACTCAGAACAGTTTAATTGCAGAAGCAAGACCAGAACTCTCAAGCTTTTGGCTCCTACTTGTGTGAGAGAGCAAAACACATTTTTAAAAGCATCCTGTGACTTAGGAATCCCAGTTCCAGCACACACCAGGGCTTGAGCGGTGCTGGGGCAGTGCAGCTCCTCAGGGGCGCTTTGGGCTCCCGGCTCCCATTAACTTTGAGTGATTTTGGAGCTCTTGAAAACTCCTTTCAGTCCATGGAGGAAAATGCACAACACCTGTGATCCATAGAAGCGGCGCATGGAGAGGCAGAGCAAAGGCTGGGAGCAACAGCCAGCTCCACGTGCAGCTCAGCCACGATTCAGAAGCTGGAGGGCCGAATGCTGAGCCTGTGTTCCAGGGCTGAGGAGCCAGGGGAGCCAGCAGTGCTGCCAGCTCTTCTCACTGACATGATTTTCTCGGGATCAGAGCCAGGAAAGATCTAAAGACAGAACTCCAGCCCTCTAATAAATTTCAGCTTTGCCTTTGGGAGGAAGCCCTCCTTGCCTGGCCCCTTGTGCCTTACCCCTACAGCTCCAGGAGAAGGGAGCAGCTCAGGTGGATGCACATCCCCGGGCTTTCTTCCTGGCCAGGCCCTGCTGCCATGCTGTGAACGGGAAAACTGAGAGCAGGAAGGTGAGCAGAAAGGAGTGGAAATCCCTGCAGAAGCAGATGTACTAGCAATGGGAATGCAAGAGTGAGGAACCACAGTGCAGGTGGGGAAGCAGCCCTTTGGGGCTGGAAATACACAGTGAAATGGAGCTGGGCAGCAGGGGCAGGCAGGGGGGCAGATCTGGGGCAGGTGGAAAGGGGCAGGAAGCGGCATCTGTTCTTAGATGGAGGGGTGCACTGGTGCAAGGCATGCAGCTTGTCAAATGAAGCAAAGGTCAGGAGAAGCCATCAGCATTCTAATGCCCAAAGACCTGTGACAGCTATTCATGTCAGGATTGGGATTAGGATTGGGATTAGGATTGGGATTTGGATTTGGATTGGAACTGGAACTGGAACTGGCTGTGCAGCTCTCACCCACCCGCATGCAGCCTTGGACCACCATGCACACCACAGCCTTTGGAGATGAGGAAGTGAAAGGAAATTAGGCCCAAAAGAGGATTCAAAGTCATCCCACATACATGTCAGTATCTGGCAGTGTCTGTGTCTTGCTGTGACCCAATTTGTTAACTTTTTCCTTTGGCAATACCAGTGTACAACTAACTGGAAACTGGAATAATAGTGGTTAGAGCTGAGGAGGAAAATTTCTTCACCCTCAGGAAAGAGACTTAATATTGCATGAAGTAGGACTGGCTTCCCCAAAACACTGTTGAGAAGGGAAAGAAAACCTTGGGTGAGAGAGAGGATGCTGAGGCACATGCAGGGAGCTGGGCAAATGCCAGCTTTGGAGAAGGCAGAGCATCCCTGCAGCCTCAGAGCGGGTGCAGCCCTGCTTTGACAACCAGATACTGAGCCTTGATTTTCATGGCAAAGTTTTAGACTTGCTTCCTTGGCTATGAGTTTTGGCCTTAGACAGCGCTCAAAGGATGCAGAAACCATTTAGAGTACAGTCTCAAATTTGCATCTATGTTTAGAAATGCTCAAGAGCTTCATCACATTAAAACATTTTAGGAAGGCGTATAGCTAAGCAAATACTCACTGCTAAGAAGATCTTGAGGTAATTCTGAGTAAGGAAGAAAGGTGTCCCTTATGTGGGAAAGACTACCAGGACAGAGGACCAACTTTCTAGGCCAAACCCTATTAAATTCAAGGGAAAACAACTTTTAGATGGCCTTGTGCCTATGCTTAGAAACTTAATTGAATCCGGAGTAGGCTTTATAGACTGAGGGACTCACAGCATGAGATTAATTGTTCATTACAGTGATGGCAAATGCAAGCAGTGAACTGGCCAGCTGGTTCTATCAGGGGTATAAAGAAAATCTAGTCAGGATAAATCAGGTAGAATATCTAGATGGTGGAATGTCACTCCAGGGGCCAGGATGGGGAAAAGTTAAGGGTCTCTGAGAAAAAAAGTTGCTTTTTAATGTTCTTTTTGCTTGAACATGCTAATGTCCCAGAGGCCTATTCTTTACATAATTCTGTTTGCACAAGATGAAGGGGGTACCAGAGCTTTGCCAGCTTCTTGTAACTCATTGCAAAATTCTTGAAAACACTGTTTAAAAATATTTATGCAGCAAAAAAAAGCTATTTCACACATTTTGCATCAGCAGCCAGGTTTTAAAATAAACCAATCTGTCCTCAGAAATAAAAAGAAGAAGAAATAAAGATCAAAATTCACAGTTGGTGTAAATTGCCAGACTTTCAGTGAAGTCAATGCAGGGCTGCCAATCTAAACTAACAGAGAAACCAGTCCAGAAACCGTGAATGTGATTTTAAAAGTCTTCAAAATAGGGTTTGCTAAACATTACGTGGCTGCAGAGTACCTTGCAGAATGATAAAGCATGGGGACAGTCTCCAAGTACCCTAGGACAGAGAACAAATGGCAACACTAGGACTGAGGAATCAGTTAAATCAGTTAACACACAGTGTTTAAAGAGTACCAATAAATAGCATGTATCAATCAATAATTGCTTCTGCATCAAAAAAAAAAGGCACAGTAACTAGAGTTTTCTCATGCTAAAATAGTTAAAATTTTAACCAAAAATCTGCTAAAGCTAATTGAATAATTTTTTTTTTTTTTTTTTTTTTTTTACATTCTTGACAAAAAAGAATGAACAAATGAGCTGTGGGCTCCCATGTGTCTCCAGGAGATCACTTATCTGAACCACAGAAAGCTTCTTTCAGACAGGCTTGTTTGGTGACATCTCGTCTGTAACCCTTTTTCAGGGCACTGCACAATTTTTAAAGGTATGTCTGAGAGCCAGAAGTTGGGAGCATGTACATTTTCTCTCCCTCTTGGATGTGGAAGAGTGATCTTGGAATCCTGGGAGGGAACATAAGCCATTATTGGTTACCCTAAGCCATTAAAAGTGTCTCTTTCAGAGAAACTATGACTGGAATATTTCTCTTGAGAAACACACCAATGTTGATGCACAGATCAGATATTCTCTTACTTGTTCTGTGAGGGTCACTACGACCTCCCTGTCTTGCCCTCTGCTTTATGATGTTGCATCCTATAACATTTCTTTCCAGCAGTCTCCTTGAGGCTGTGAAAAGGAGGGTGAAAACCTGCCCTCAGCACAAAAGATTGGGTATTTGAAGACAGGCATGGCTGGTGTGCACGTACCTGGCAGCCATGGGGGTCTCCTCCAGCAAAATACCTCCAGTTCCTCTTCAGGCACACATCAGTGATTGCTGTCATGGCAGGGCTGATGCCTTTGCCAAGACCTATGGCTGTGCTCAGTGTACAACCTGATGGGACCTCATTACAGGCCTCTGGGTGCTACTCTAATATCAGCATTACTGCCCCACGATAATAACAAGAGTACATGTTTTATGAGAATTTCCAGAGGGCCGGAAAAAGCAGACAGTGTTGGAAAGGGAACACAAAGCTTTTTGGCTGGAAGGTGCCCAGTGAACTTCAAGGCAGGCTCCTCAGACAGGGGCCAGGTTCCTCAGGTGACAGAACCTGGCACAGCCTTGCTGGGTTGATCAGGTCAACCCTGATGCACAAGGATTAAACAGGAACTGGCTGTGCTGAATTTTCTTTTTGTTTACTCCAGTGGTTGCCACCAGGCAGCCCAGAGAGGCTTTGCAGGCCTCTCTGAGGGCATGGGAAAATCAGTGTGTTTAGCTTTCCTGGGCTGAGCACTGGGCTCAGCTGGAAGTGTGGACCTTGAGGTTAGCCTTAAATCACCAGAGGTGGGCACATAAGCTTGCCCTCTGACTTCTGCCAGAGCTAAATTTAAAACCTTGATGGCTGAAATGAGTTCTGTGGCAACACAGGGATGGGTTTTTGAAAGGGAATGAGAGAAAAAAAAAAAGGAAAAAAAACCCCAGTAACAACAAAAAAAGAAAACACAGGGAGAAAGAGAACACAGCTGTGACATGTCAAAAATGGAGAAAGCAAGACTTATTTGAAGTCAGCAGTTCAGAACATAGCCTGGAGGGACCCCAAAGGCTGCATACCCTTGCTCTCAGCTGGGGGATGTCCACCTGCCTTTGGTGAGGAACTTGCACCAGCCATAGCTGCCTGGCCATAGCTACTTTCCAAGCCTCTGAAGTCTTCAGGGCAGCAAAAATTTTGCTCTTATATGTAAGATGCCTAGAAGAGTCAGACCCCTGATCACTAATAGAGACCCCTAAGCACCAGCAAGACAGCTAATATGGAAGACCTGTTTTTTAGGTCAAGGTCTAACATGGCCATGTTACCCTGGTCAACAGCAAGTGAGTGCTGTCCTATTTCTGCCTGAGAGGGCTGAGCCACATAAGCTTTACAGGAAAACATCCAGAGGGGAAGATTTATGTATTTGCCATGAAAAAAAGGAGAAACACCAATTCTCCTATTAAATGAACTTGGACTGCTTTACGTTACAGAAATAAATGCATCCCCATGGAAAAGGAGTGCAAATATTTGCATTATTTGTATGTCATTCAACTATCTGGCTACATGTGCATAGTATATTTAATGCATGCCTTGCAGTAATATGTTTGTTGCATACTGTTGGATAAAGTCACTAACAGAGATTTAATAGGTGCCCAATATAAAACTCAGCCTTCTAATTTGCCATCATCATTTTATTTTTAGTTATAAATAATAATATAAGAAACATCTCTGTCCCAAATAGTCGCAGAGGAGTTTATTAAGCAGATCATCACATTTAAAAAAGCTGTCCTGATAGCGTCCTTATTTCACAGGAGGGGAAAAAGAGGGGAAAAAAAGGGGGGGGGGGGGAAGAGAAAAAAAAAAAGAAAAAAGAGAATGAGAAAAGTACAGCTCTTCTGCCAAAATAAATCAATTAGCTCATAGATTAAATGTTTCCTCAGAAACACATAAAGGCAGGGCATAATGTTCTCCTTTTTCTTGGAGTAAGTTTTAGAACACAAATTCTGTTTCTTGAAGTGTAGATATTACTTGTTCTTTGGCAGCAGTCCTCTCAAAAATGCTGGTTGTGTTGTGAAAATGTAACTATAGGTCCGACACTGGATGCACAAATAGTTTATAAACTACAGGTTGGGTCACATGCGAAAGAGCCAGTTGGATTCATGAAGAGCATGAGCTATTTTCCAATGTTGGATTCACAAATAGTCTAGAAACTATAGGTCTGGTGGACTGGTAGATTCAGGATTTAACAGTATCTAGAAACTATAATGTATCATTTCCCATTTTTCACAAAAGAAGAGTACCCATAATGTTACAGAAAATGGGACTAAAGCTACATAATTTGTCTGTTTTTTTCTTTCACTGACCCATTATTTTTCCTTTACTGTAAGTTCGTGTGTTCTAGGAACAAATAACAGAAGAGACACGATAAATGGGAAGCTAACCATGAAAAGCATTCCCAGGAATCTTGCCCTAAATATCGAAAAACAAAGATGGAAGTTATGAAACTGGAAAAAAAATTGGAATATGAATAGCATGGTAGAATGGTAGAATATTTAACATTTTTGTACTATTTTTATTTTAGACATACTTTAAATTATAAATTGCCTGTGTAGTATACTTTCAGTTGAAAGTTCATTTGAGATTTAATTTCTTATCTTCTTACCATTGTTATTGTCAGATAGATGCAATACTTATTCTTAGAATTTGTCTGTTACTATTAGTGTTATTTATATGATTCTGTGTTTTATTATTGTGACTGAAATGTTCTAAGACTCATTAATTTCATTGTGATATTGAAGACTATTTTATTGTGTTACTTTTCATTCAGGATTCAAATGCTGTTAATTTGGAAGGGGATTTCTATGCAGTCATCCTATCTCCCTCATGAAATTAGTATTTCTAAGCAGTTTTAGAATTTTTTTCTGATAATTCTTTACAGTCACAGATCTGAGTAACAAAAAGTCTTTGATAATGTACTATGAGATGAATCTTGCAAAGCAGAAGGAATGAGTTTTACTGATTTTGGTGGAGATATCACAAACGTCATCATGACTGAATGAATCTTCTAACGGGAACCAGCTGATTTTATAGACAAAGTGAGATCCTCACTTTGATAAATCTCTTCTTATTTGAATGAAGATTGCACTATTGGACCCACATGGAACTTGGTCAGAGGCCAACAATGTGCTGTGAATGGAAACATTAGTTTTTGATTAGAAATCTGACTCTATTGTTGTGCAGATTTACTCTAGCTATTGTCCTATAAGAGAGAAAAAGGGCAAGTGAGGTAAAAACCCTTTCCCCCCAATAAGAATTGCTTTTCATCCATTCTCACAAGACCCCTACGTACTTGTTTACTACAGTGACCTGTTGTACATGAATGGCTGTATGCCTCATTCGCACAAAGATTGGAGCAATCTGAAAGTGCACATCCTACTCCTATAAACTCCCCAGGAAGGCTGGGAATCTGGCTCAGATGCTGTCATCAAAATGTGCTTGTGCATGGCAGTTCATGGTAGGTGCTCCAAAAGTATTCCCATGATCTCTGCAAGAAGGGGAATGCTCAGCTGGAAGATGGTAGGACTTCCACTCTTGCAGCTCAAAAGGTCCTTCTCAGTCACAGGGTGACTTAGCAGGATTCTGGGTCAAGCTTGAAGAAGACAAAATGTAATTAAATACTCTCCTGAGATTTATAGGTCAAGTATTAAACATTGTGCAAGACTGTTTGCCCAAAAGCTTTCTCTGCTATATGAAGATCTTGGAGGAATAGCCCAGCTCATGACATTTATGAGGAAATGTGAGTTTTTCAGTTTTTTGTCTCCCATGGAACCAAAACTAGGAACAGATTCAGTACAGCCTCTATTCGGAAAACTTAGCTCTCAGAGTTAAGTGAGCTCTTGCTCTATGCTTTGGTGACTTCCATTGACTACATGCAACCGGACACATCTCCACCATTAGTTTACACATATTGTAGTCATTGCTCAGGATGGATCACAAAACATATAGAACTCCTGTAAATGTGGAAATACCATCAGGTATCTTTATTCACTATATTTTCCAATGACAACTGCAAACAGGCATTTTAGTAGTTTGTCAAATCCTATCAGGATGATGGGTTTATTGTTGAGTTCTGCCCAAATTGCTAGATTTGGATTTAGAAAGCATGCTGTCCTCATTAACAGGCACTTAATTAATAGCAGTAGCAAGTCTCTAGAAAAGCTACTGATGTTTAATAAGTCTTTTGTGTCTGGCTTCTAGAAAGTTTTGTATTAGCAGAAATGTGACAGATCAGATTCAGTGCATTACACATATTTCTTACTAAGTGGCTACTGTTGAAATAGAATCTTTATCAAGCAAGAACATACCTACGCTCTGAAGCCCGTTGCAGAATTAGCATTTACCACTTTGTTTTCAGATGTGTGCTGAAAAAACCTGTTTTGGTACATAGGAGGTTCTTCAGGGGAAAATAAACTATGTTGTGTGGAGCAGCTAGAGAAGGCCACATTTAGTGGCATCCAAAATATTGGGTCCATTGGGTCAAACTAATCTCTGTCTTATTCTCAGGCAGCTGAGTAATCACTTATATTTTTTTCCTTCCACTTCTCCCTCCCCACTCCCAAAGCTTCATTAGGACAAATCTATTAAGAGCATTTCACTTCCCCTCTCAAAAGAACCTGGATGCACCTGCACGAGGGTGCCTTCTGCGGGTATTAAATATGAATTCTGAGCTGTCCTCAAGGAAGGACAGGTGCACAAATCCCCAAATGAAACACCCTGTGAAGCAGAAAGAAAAGCTCTATATCTTTAGTCCTTACCTCCCTATTACTTGGACTTGTGAAGTTGAAAAGAATTCAGCTCTTATGATTTTAAGTATTTATTTCTGCCACTTATGTACATTCTAAACTTTAGGACATTTTTTTTAATATATTTACTTCCTAAAGAAGTTTTTGGAGGTGATACTATTGTTATATTGTGAAAGAATTCTTTTTTAACTTTTGCAGAATGAATAAAGTTTTAATATGCAACAAAACTTCAATTTATTTTTTTAACGAACAAAATTTTGATTTTTAGACCAGCAGCCTTAATGAATTATAGAGTTCTTGGCTTGCTAAGAATATTCTGTTTTTCAAGCTGCCTTCCTATACTTCCTTCACACTGAGCATATTTATATACATTTTCATACAAGAAGACAATGACTTCTTGCTTTCTGTAGATCACCATAAAGATTATTTTGCCCTTCCTGTGTGGTGCTGTTCTCTCTTCCTCTTCAGTTTTGGCTCTGCTTAATATTAAAAGAGCTAACATTTTTCTGTTTCATCACTGTTTAAGCTGAAGAATAGCTGTACTTCTAACAAAATTATTATGGGTAGGAAAAAAAAGGGGGAAGGTGGCAGTTGTAAAGAGCAACAAAAACGTGCTACAGAATCTTTGTAGCAAAAGGTGATCTACATTATCGAAGTGCCTGAGAACTCTGCTTTACAGTTTAATATATTTAACAAAATTTTTATATATACATATAAATATTTATATTGCAGGCTTTTGTTAGTCTCTATGAAACCTTAACAGTAATATTGTTTTATGTTTTAATTTCCTTAAAGGACAGTCTTCTTTGGAACCATGAATGCTTCAATGTTTTGGAAAGATCTAAATATATGTCAAATATCTGTTGAGACTTATGATTTTTTTTCATCCACTCAGCAATCATTTCATGTATTATTTTGAGAAACAGCACTACATGTACTGTAAACAATACAGAAAAAAAAAAAGTATTATCTGATAAGCTGAAATAGCTCTGTCTGTTGGTTAATTACCCAAATACTAAAGAAAAGTTAGGCTAATGATTTCCAGACAGTTGTTATGCCATATCGTGTTAAAGCAGCTGTTAACCATATGCACTACTGTAGTTCTGCTTATATTAACCATTATGAAATTTTCCTTGGGGAAAAATGCTCACGTGCTTGCAGAGAACCTCTGTGCCCTCTTTTTAAATGAAATAAGTTGGTTATTCTTAGAGCATGGCAAATAATTTGTAACAAATCACTTGGTGATTTTCTCCTGCTTGTGAATGGAGATTGTATTTTCCAAAGCCACCATGCACCCAAGGAGCTGAAGTCTGGTAGCTGTAATAGAGCAGAGGGAGAACCAGGAGAGCCTCCAAAACCAGTCCCGGTGTCACTGCACCAGTGCAACCGTGATTCTGGTGGCCTCGTGGCTTTGGGACACAAGGTCACGTTTCTTCATGGCACTGCACCCTGATGTATCAACCCTTCCGCTCATCTGAGGCTGATGTGGCAATCCCTGACACTGCTGTTTTACACAGGAGTATGGACCTGCAGTGGGATAGGGTTTAATCTGACCTTTTCCTGTCTGTCTTTTTGAGAGGGAGAAAGAATGATCTGTGAATTCCTAGGGGCTTTTGGTGGCAAATATCACAGTGATAACCACCAGTGAAATAAAATCTATGGAGAGAGGTAATCTCTTTTATTAGGCTGACTAATATCATTGGAAAAAAAGGAGACAAGCTTTCAGGTCAAAATCCCATTGTCAGGTCCAAGACAGAAGTCTGTTTAGAGGACAGCTTGTGGATGACAGTTCATTGCTGGGGTTTTTTTGTGTATTTTCCCTTCTTGTCTAGAACATAAGAAGATACCATGTATTCTTTATAAGCACTGCCTCATTTTTCTTAAAACATTAAAACTACAACATTATGTACATCTACTACCAGTTTGATGAATATATACCATTTCATCTTATCAAGCTGGCAGAATAATTTATAATTTTGCATCATTCTAAGGAAGGGTATCTACGTTAACTCAGGATGAGATGACATTTACACTTATTTTAGGGATATCTGTCTGAATTTGTTACAGCTGCCTTTGTGTCCTCAGTTGCATTCACCTTCTGTGTGTATTCAGGCAAATGTTTACAAAAATAAAGGAACTTCAAGATGAAAATGGTTTTATTGGATAAAGATCACAGAAATGTTTTGTCTTACAATACCTACCCTGGTCACAGTGTGAATGATTCACATCTCTCCTCTCTGTCTCCTAACCCCAGATCTTAGAAGAGGGCAGCTGACAGGGATATCACCTGTAATACGTAAGTCATATTCCTTCTATACAGTGTGTGTAAATCCTGGGTGTTGCACACCAAAAAGACATGGTGGGCACCAGAGGAGGACACCAACCATAGGAAAAGGTCTAAAATCACACCTTACAAATAATGGCTGAAGGAATTTAGATTGTTTAGCTTGCAGAAGAATCAAAAGGAGTTGTGACAATAGCCTTCAGATATATGAGGGTAGCAGCAAGAAGAATGAAAAAAATTTCTGTTGCCCTTTGTGCATAAAAAAGGAGGTAATTTAAGCAAGGAATAATTCTCTAAGGTAGAAGAACAGTAAGAATATTGTTTCTATTGTAATAAATAACCAAGCATTGAAATCGATTGTGTAGGGAAACTGTGAAGCCAAATTGTAAACGGGACCAAAGAACAGGTTAGAAAAGCAAATGGTAGGAATTATGTACATACAGTTATATGCCCTATCATGCTGGAGATGAATCAGCTAGATAACATCTTAGTGTCCCTTTCAGGTGCCTTTTCTCCGACCTTATGAGTGATAACTGTGTGACAATGGCAAAAAAAAAAAAAAAAAAAAAAAAAAAAAAAAAAAGGCACAGAATTATATCCTCCAAAATAAGTTTTCTCTCTTCAGTTGGAGTGCTTGACAGTGAATAAACAAAGGATTTTTTCCCTTTAAAACATTGTCAGTGTTTTTAATCTCAAACCTGACTGTTAAGAGAGAATGGTGTTATACTAGCACAGCTCAGTCACTCTCACGATGACCAGTAACTTAATTCCACAAGTGTATTATTAGGTTATAGTATAAGTGTATAAGTAGATTATTGAACAGAGGGAACCCACTGATTCAGTGCAGAGAAAGATCCAGATGACACGAGCTTCCACTGTGTTCTAGTGGCTATTTCTGAGGACAAGCAACTTCTCTCAGCAACCCAACCACTTGCTCAGATGTCTGTTTCTGCTTGTGACAGATCTGAAAAATTATGCTTTGCAAAGAGACCAAACCTGCCCAGACAATGACAAACAATTTGAAAATAACTGGTCTGACCGGGTGTCCGAATTGCTGACAGAAAGGAAATGTTCATGTGTGCAATGAACATGAAAGATGAAAGCCCTTCCCTGGTGCTGTTCTTCCACTGAAGCCCTTACTCTGACCTGTGGCCTCACTAGATGACCTGTGAGGAGAGAACAGGGATAGTATAAGAAAACAGTTCCTACTAAAGCTTATTTTCTGAAGGAAAGTCTGCCCAGATGTTGCAGTCATATTTTTTCATATTGCCTGCTAAAAATCTGTAAAAAGTTAGTAAAGTGGTCTGGAAAAACAGTAAATTTTGCCTTTTGGATACAGAAAAATTGTATTCATATTTATAGCACATATTTATGCATTTTTCTCTTATATTTGGGTCCCCTCAGGGCAAAAACTGCAGGGCTGGGAGCACTGTGCATGTCTCATTCACACCCCTCCTTTTTCAGTGTCCTATGGAGTCAAATGGCTTATCTAAGGCCAAGAATTTTCCTTCTGACTTCTCAACTTTTCTTGCTAGGTGGGAACCCTGCACAGCCTGACTCTTGCCTTCAGCACCTCCTGGCACAGATATCACCTTGCACGTGAAGTATCTCATACCTATGAAGAACTGAACGTATACTGGGACAGTGACTGCTTCACCCCATGAGCAGCTAGAGTGCTAAACACGATACTGTTGGCTGGACTAAGAGCTCTACCCTAGTAAAAATAACTCCCAGAACCATATCCACATGTCTGTTGGTCCATTAGTCTTATTTATCTCAGAAACTAGGCAGAGAGTTTTTTCAGATATTTCCCATGGGCAAAGAGCTTCGTATGACCAGATTATCTTGAGATACTGCTTTAAATGACCTTGATCCTGCAAAATTATGTGGGTTTTAATCCATTATCATGACATTTTCATAGTTTAATCTAAGTAAAAATATGTTCCAATCCTTTTCATCCTGTCCTCCAAACTCTTTACTAGTGCAATGGCCTGCTATGGCTGCAGCACAATCCTGGCTGGAATAAGTCTTAATTAGCTGCCAATGATGTCATGTCCATGTCTGTGTTAAAGGCACAGGACTAAGTATTCGTCCTTGTTTAATGTACTGTAGAAATTCCATTTAGGGATAGCATTAAGACACTTCAGAGCCAATCTTGTATTTCTCCCGTAGTTCAGACGCTTGGCCTTCAGCCTTCTGACACTACCCCAGTTGTGCTATAATGGTCCAGAAATACACTGCCTGTTGTGTTTTATTGCTCATGTGAAAACTGTCCAATTCCTTGTCAGTTGACAAGGGAGGAGCGCTGCAGTGAAGGATTGCACAGCAGTGTGTCTGGGAGCGATGTTATTTCACACCAGCAGCAACCTTTCAGTGTTTGCGCGGCAGCCCAGTAGAGCCTTGGTGCTCTTGCCATAGAGCAGAGAGCAAACCCCATTGTAGTCATTCTCTCTGCCAGAGAGACTAATGCATGCTGCCAAATATCTCCCCTCAACACATTTATTGAACATTAAACCAGCAGAATAGCATTGAATGAAGTCCAGTAATTTTATAGGATATATTTTAGTCACTAGACTTTGAAGACCAGTCCAATGTTAATTATAAAGTTTCTGTGTCTGGATAACATATTGTTAACAGTTATTTTGTAAGTGCTAATGGCAAGATGGAAGATTTCCAATAGTTTTATTGAGGAAGTGGCAATTAAAATGTTGAGCACTGCAACATACATACAAAATAAAAATAATCCTGCATACACAGCACTTTGTGTCTAAAAAAACCCAAACCAGAAAAAACAGGGATGAATATTTTCTTTTGAAATAAATGCAACCATTTTATTTTTAAAAAGTTTTGCTTTCGGAAAAAACCCCAAACGTTGATTTACTTGCCAACTTCAAATGTCACAAGCCTTGAACAAGTTTGACATTGTTTAAAAGCACATCGTGAAACTATTAGAAAGCTAAGACAAGTTGCTATGTTATGTTTTTCCCCACTCAGAGAGCAACAATGTGTTCTCAGTTTGAGTAATTTCATTTAGATTAAGGGAAACAAAACAAGACAGAACAAAAGCAAAGCATTCACAAGAGTGTGTTGAAGTGGCTACATAGGACAATTTTTAATGTGTGAGTGGAAAAAGGTGCTATGCAAGCACTGTCCCACGAGGTCAGCTGGGCACACTGATGCTCCCATGCCTACATGCAATAACATAAAAAAAAGGACTACCTACAGCTCTGTATCAGCCACCAGTCAGCAGGTTCAACACGGATTTTGTTTTGCAGAGTGAATGTCTACCACCTGCTGAAAAAAGGAGTCCTGGTGGGATCTAGAGTTGAGATGGGAGTTGAGCAGCGTGGGGGCTGGCTCTTAGTGTGACGTTGGTCAGTGTGAGGCACTTAATCCCTGCAAGCTGAGCAGGAGCTGGGTCTCCAGCCATTTGAGTGGGTTTAGGTTTGCTTGCAACATACCTGTTTTAATCTAAACCTGCTGCAGTGGGCAGGTTTTAAGGCCCTTCCTTACCGCTTTTCCAGACAGCTCTGTTTCCAGACAGCTTGGTGAGGCTGGATTTCACACCCTCTTCTGGTTGAGTAGATGTGAACTCTGGGGGAGCCAAAAGCCGCTCTGGACTCCTGGGGCATGTCCTCAGTTCCTTTGGCAGGCCCAGAACAAGACCCCAGAACCCTTTTGGCAGCTGCAGGTATCTGGAGAGAATAAGGAGATGCATTTCCTAATTTTCTAGACCCCCTGAATATTGATCAGTCATTGCAGAGCCACCCTGGATTTCCCTCTCCTTCCCTCCCTCCTCCTCCTCCTCTTTTCTCCCCGCACTCTGGTCTTGACACTGCCTTCCTCACTGGGAATTTTCTATTTTCAGTTCACTGCCTCTCCTGATGAGAAAAGATGCATCAAAGGTTTTATATAGAATTTTGAAATACAGATTCATTTTAGAATAGATAGAATCAAATTAAAATCCCTGGGGTAACAAATACCAACTATGGGCACTTGACTGAAGCATATTAATCTTCTGGTCTCTTTGTAACCTTAGGGAATTGAGTGAGGCATCTCAAAGAGGCAAGTCAGCCCATTAGGGGTCTGAATCACCTCTGGAATTAACTTTCAGTCTCCACTGTCTAAAGGGAAGTCTGTTCCTAGCCCAGGTGCAACTTGAGGTTCCTGAGGTTTGGTGGGGCAAACCTGGACCATCTGTCCCAATGTCTGCTTACTCATTTGTTCACGCAAAGCAGTAAACCAAAGATGTGAAGGTACACTAGCACAGCAAACAGCAATATAAAAACCCCAAAATGAGTAAGAATCCAAGAGTAAATGTTCCCTGCCTGTTTTTCCTATCTTTTCCCTTGCATTTCCACAGAAGGGAAAAAAAAAACCAAAGAGAAGGGAATCACTGCACTTGATCTCCTTTTTTTTTTTTTTCTCTGCCTCTCTTTTTCCTTTGGCAAAGGGAATAAAAGGCAGCAAGGAGATTCTGACCAGACTGAACACCCACATATTGTGCATCGTTCTCCAGTGTGACTTCTGTGGCAGAGCAAAAGAAATGGATTTTGGGGCCCTTTGCAGTCCCTGGGCAAGTTGTAGCAGAAGCCATTCAGCTTCCTTTAAAGTTCAAAGCTGTGATGCATCAGTGATGTCTGGCTGGACACAGAGGAAATATGCTAATGTAGATAGATCTAAAGTAGTTCAATCCTGCTGACCTCCTCTGAGAGCCAAATTCTTTTTCAAGTAGCTTTTAAAAAATACTGCCTCTCCTCTGCAGTGCAAAGCTGTCTGAGTGTCTCTTACAGAACATTGTTTGAGGGCTCAACACCTCTGAGCATTGGGGAACTTTGACTTCACACCTTCCATGATGTACTGCAGCTGTACCTCATCCAGCAGTAGTCAGTCTTTTTAGTCTACTGTCCCCTTTCTAATTTTTTCAGGGAATATGCCCATCACCACAAACAAGCATTCTGGCAGGAGGAGGTTGTCTTGTTTCAGTTGCAATTTCCAGGCCCTTTCAGAGTAGTGTACAATTTCCAGCTGACATTTGGGCTGAGACCCATCCCACATTTGAATGGCATCTCACATCTTTTCCTTGAAATTACTAACCTGTCTGATTTTAGACACCGAACTTTGCCCCAGAGGAGATCCCTGGGCTTGCTCTCAGTGGTGATGCCTTAAGAGGCCACCTAAAAACAGAGACTAGACAGGAGTAAGGGAATAAAGGCAGATATTTATTTGAAGGGCCTTCAAAGGTACCCCCTGGGGAGCCAGAGGCTACTGCCAAGATGGACCCCAAGATGGACAACAGGTCACGAGTTCTTCACATTTTTATAGGTTTGGTTCATTTGCATATCAGGGCTAATTGCCCAATTAAAGCTTCAGTTTAATGATGTAATTCCCCTCAGCTTGCCCCCCTCTCAAAGGCTTTTGGTTTATACTTTTTGGGCCTAGGACAGTCTGAGTGTCCTTACAGAGCAGGCCCAGAGAGGCTTTGTTATGTCTACCTAGCATGAGAGAGCAGAAATTAACAGGCTACAAGAAACTTCAGAGTTACACACTAGGCAGTACAGGATTTGAAAAATATGAAGGTTAAAACCTAAGGCATCAGTGGGGGATAGTCTAGTCCATAGGTTGTGGTCTGGTCCCTCCTGTCAGCTCTCATGACAACCTCCTGCATGGAAAGGTGGCTGGATTCTGCTCCTAAGGGCCCTAAGCCCAAACTAAGACACATGGACATGAAACTCTCCCCTCTGCTTCTGCTGTTGTGGGGATCTGCAGGCACATCGCCTGTCAAACACATGCTTCCTGAAGAACAGGCATTAGCACCAGTTTTAGCACCAGGTTTTGTGAGCACTGTTCAGGTTGATGAGTCCTGAGCTGGGCAAGGAGTGGCTGTCCTGGGAGAAGCAGTCAGAGTGCCCTCAAAGGACACACTTCAGCTAGTCCCTGGGCTGCACAAAGGGACCAACCAGTATTAGCCATCATATGGAAAATCCGGTAGTGATAAAAGAACACTTTGGAGATCTTCAGCTGTAAAACTTGCCACAGACACTTTTCTAAATCAATCCAAGCTTTATGTATAACCTGATAAAAGATTTATTAGGTGAAGGATAATAAATATGTTGAAATGAAAGGTATGGAAAATAAAATATACCTGTAAATGGTATGCTATGCTATACTGAGCTGAACTAAATAAGAGCCTGTCTGGGACAAGTTGCTCCATACCAGGTATTTACGAAAAAAAAAAAAAAGGAGCAGGGTATAATGACTCTGTGTAAGGTCTGTGGTAAAAAGCAGAATTTTCTGACCGCTGATGCTACGTTTCTCCAGCTGTTTCTCCAGGGCCTCTGTTAGCTTAAGAGTGGACTTTGAGGTGTTAGGTGTCAGCATTTATGCTGTTGTTCACAAGAACTCCCAGTCAAACTGCAGCTCAAGATCAAAAGGCGTGAGGCAGCAGACTCTGATCGGGAAACACAGACCAGTGGGGCAGATGCTGGATGCCTTCTGTGAGTGTTTAAATGATCCATCTGGTAACTAATGGGACCCTGACACTGTGAATTACTGTTATTAAGAAAGTTAGGAACACCTGGAGAGAGCACTGAAACTTTCCAGGAAATGGTACTGGTACTTTTGGTGTAGCCTAAGTAGTTATTTAAAGGTAATGTGCTTGAAAGCATCCTTGCAGTACACTCTGAAAACAGAGCCAGGGCTGAACTGCTGAATGAAGAGAGAAGATTCCAAGAGAAAAATCTGCTATTCACAGACAGACTTCTCTACTGATGATGTTAGAATTTTTCACTGAGAATATTTCTGTCAGTAGAGAATCATCTCCAGAAAAAGTCAGCAGTAAGGAACATTTATTTTCATTATTCCATCACCCAAAAATGTCAGCAGTGCTCTCTATGCCATCTCTCTTTGTCAAGACATATCTGTTCTCTAGGGAGAGCAGTGAAAACACTTCACACCAAGTAAATGTTCATGTGTGTGACCCGTTAATGCCATTTTACTTTATTACAACTACACTCTTCAAAGGCAGTATATAATATCAAATAGGCTCATTAGAAAACAGTATGTCATTCCTGATTTGCCTCTGCTCATGGAGAAAAGGTTGAGGATGGGGGCTTTTTGTGTGTGTTTTGTATTGGATTTGGGTTTTTTTCTTTCCATTGGACTCCAGCTTAAAATGAAACAATGCTAGAACAGAGGTCAAGAACTTGGAAAAATTAATTCAAGAGGAACCAGGTACAGCTTGATTCAATATCGATATTTCATATGTTCTGAGATTGTGGTTCGAACTACGAGATAGCAGAACACCATTTTTATAGCTTTCCATCTGTGAGAAATGATTTCTCAAAGCACTCTGTATGAACAATCTAACAGATATTCATTTTTGAGATCATATATTCTGCTAAGTGGGATCTTTTTGATGCACAATCTGGCTGTGATAGTACTTTTTAAACTAGAGAGAGAATTTTAGAGCCAGATTCATAAAAATAAATGTCTTTCACACAAAGTTATTTTCCATGATGCATTAACTCCTCCTTTTCCAGGCATTTGTAGGAAAATAATATACTCAATATTGTATACTCATAGAGCAAAGGAAGAATGGATCAATGCAAGAATCATAAGGAGATGATAAAATTTAACATACCCTTTCTTTCAAAATATTTTCTTGTTTATTTCAGGGCATAAATACAAATTTTTTGAGTTTGAGAACGGCTAAAACTCTTTGATGGTGCAGCACTAAAGCATTTTGCATTGATGTTCTGATAAATATGATGCAGTTGTAGCATATCACATACCTGGTATTTAAGGCATTTTAGAAATGTTGGAAATCAGCTTCCCCTACCCAGAATTCAGGAACAATCTGGGACTGCCTGTCCCGACAGGTCAGGCTGGAACCTGTTTTCTGTGGCCAACAGGACACTACCATGGCCACTATATCCCATGCCACTGTCTTTGATTTCCCAAACCTGATGAGCAGGAACTAATTTAGAGCAGGAACGACTGGTGGTGGCCTTGGTTATCAATTGGTAGCCAGGCTTGTCACATACTTTTGGACCCACAGTGAGGATTCTTAACCCACACTACAAGTGCCACCACACTGTTGGTTTAATCTTACCATCCTTTTGCTGTGGTAACAAGAAGTCTCCAATGAATTTGTAGAAGCCACACTGCTGACCCATCCAGTTACTTCAGTCAGTTATGTCAGGGCTGAATTTGAAGCTCTGTGTCAGATGTTATGCAGAAGAACATGGAACCTGTGGATGAAACAATTTTTTCTGGCCTTATCATCCATGATCCTGTTGAATTACAGAACAGAATTATATGGAGGTGTTAGCAACCATTGCACTTACCATCACCCTGCTTTTGGGGAACTTCTCTAAGCTTTTGAAATATGCTGCAGTGGCACATGAGCTTCCATGTGCCATGTTCAGGTGTGTGTATATGATGGACCAGGAAATTCTCATTCTTGCTGTCCCAACAGCCATGTCCCTTTCAGTTTTGCTTGCTCCAGTTGCAAGTGCTGTAAGCATATTCTACAACTAAGAGATGAGAACTAGAAAGTAAGTGCCAGAGGTTAAATCCTGACTTTACCAAGAGTGTTTGCAGTTCTGCCACACTGTTTCTTGTGGAATCAGGTTTTTAGCTCAAAGGGATCTGCTAGAGAAATCCAAGTTTCCTCACATATTTTCCCTTTTTTTCCTTCCCTGTTTGTACTTTTCCCTTCCCCAGGATGGACTCCAAGTATAAGCAAACCAACTTCAGTGTACATTGAGGATTTTTGGAAGTGTCTCCAGCTAGTCATAGCAGCAGCACTGCCCAAGCTGCTGAATATCAGGAATTACCAGGCATTTCTAATGTGTAAGTGTTGACCTGTTCCGTGGTAGATACATTATCAATCCAATGACTCTAGAAGAGCCAGCATTCCTACATGTGCCGACAACTGTCCTGTGCATCATGAACACATCAGCCTCACAGTGCAGGCATGGATGGCATGTGGGAAGGAATTGCCAGATGTCCCTCACCCAGTTAGGAGTATGTGGCAACCCCACTTATGCAGATGGCTCTCTGATGAAACTGTGTGACTTTGGTGCTTTTTGTGGGTGAAGAAATGATTATCAGAATGGTTCAGAAAGAGATCATCATCTGTGGTTGTCGGGGCCCTTGCCGGGTCACCCCCCGTCCGTTTCTCGCGCTTCACGTGTCGGAGGAAAATAACTTTTCAGGGATGGGACTGTGCAACTACACGAATTTATTGTTTAAAATAACAAACGCATCAGTCGAGGCGTGAGCTTTTACAACACCTCCAAGTAATGGCGACTAGTCACAAGATTTAGGGTTACATCGTAATTTATAACTTCCTAATCCAATAGATACTTAAAACGACACTTTGTTTTAGATTAATGACCTATCACCTGTGGCACTTCTCACTGCAATGCAGCTTATGTTTTGACCAATAACTTCTCATGTCACGTACACACAGATGTCTCTCTTATACCATCTAAATTCTTAACTTAAACTATATAAAATCACACTATTATATTTTAAAACCCTTCACCAAAACACCCAGTGTACAATTTTACTTATAATGATAGGAACACAAGTTTGTAATCCTTTTGCTTAAAGTCCACAAATCTTTGTCAATTAAGCCAGACCTAGTCTCTTCCAAGGTTGTAAATCAAAGCCTCCTTTAATTGCAGGAGTTTCTACTCCTCTGTCTCCCACATGTGGTGTTTCGTGAGGTTCTACGCAACCACCAGGAAAGGCTTGCATTTCCTCATTTAGGGTTTAATAAGGAAACATATTTGCATATTAAGAAAAAAGTGAAGATTTTTTTTTATTTTTACCCAAAAGGAAGGAAATACCTAAGTCACTCATTAAACCAAATTCAAGCTAAGACACTTGTCCATTTATCGGCTCTAAACTTTTCATCCTCCACCTCTGTAGCCTCTCAGAATCTTCTGGTATGAAGGGACAGTGATTAATATGTCTCATGGTGTCTTTTGCTCTTTTTCTTCCTTGCTGCAGGTAAAAGTCTTGACTGAAATTATTTTACAGTTGTCTGTCACCCACCTCTGTCCTTGTCTTCCACACGCTTGAACTTTCATATGTTCAAATTTTGAAAGAGTAGAAATCTTGCACATGTTCTAAAGGTGTCAAGTGGCTAAATGGAGGTTTAGCTTTCACCTCCCCCAGTAAACTACTTCCACAGCAGAATCTCTTGACAACAAGGGCTATTTCATCTGCTGTTTTGGGTTTTGGTAGCTGTGTTGGCCTGGAAAAGTGCAGTTGTCTTAATGGTTCTTGGACACTTTAAAATAAAAGCAAAATATCAACAGTAAAATCTAATAGCAAACACTACAGCAAATAGTTAAGAACAAAAGCAATAGTGAATAAAAGGATCAGTTCACAGGAAGGAAGCCCTTGAGATGCTTATATTGTTACAGGAGAGAGTGGCTGTAGTCTTCAGGACATAGAAGCTCTCCACTGCTGCTGTGTTAAACCCCAATTCTGAAGACTGATGGCTCTCATTGAGAGAAAAAAATCATGATATGGACAGACAGGAGATTTGATAGGGGTTCTCTGATAATGGGGTTCATATTCCAATGTTCATTCTTTTTCTGTCTGTTTAAAGACTATTCCCCAGTGCGAGCATGGAGAGAGGCCTCAGGAGGTGCCTGCTGTATGCAAACATAAAAGTGGCATCAGCTTGAGTGTGGGGTGTTGGGGAGAGGCTGAACATGGACATGGCATTAAGCCCCAGGTCACCTTTATAATTTAAAATTATGAGATCAGCGAGCTCCTTGAAGGAATAACTCCCTCAGACAGCAAAAGAAGCTTCCCCTGAAACAGTCCCAACAACAGCATTACTGGGTACTAGGGCCTCTTTCAGCAGAAGGAAAAGATACATTTTGAAATGCATGGGGAGACCTTTGATATTTCTCCTTCTCCAGATGACCAGACATCTGGAGGAAATCAGTACAAGTCAGCTTAGATCCAACTGTGAAACCCTTCATATAGGTCTCCATGACAGGAATCTCTGAAACTTCTAATCTGAAGAGTCTGCTTTGTTCAGTCTGAGAATAGAAATGAGCCAGGACTGAACAGCAGCACAGTCAAAGAGGCTTTGTACATCTCAGAAAAGAACAAATAAGATAAAGGATGTTTTGTACAAACATTCAGCTCTGGAGATGTTTGCTCCAGCCTCTAACTCTCCCTTACAGAGAACTGCAGAGGTTTGGAATGGCACTACAAGTGCAATGTATGGATGCACTGACATTTTCCAATGGGGGATATTAAAAATTGAAAGAAATTAGAAACTCATATGTGGCTTATAACTTCAAACATTCTGACAGTATAAATACATGCAGAGTCCTTAGCAATGCTGTGCAGTGTTTTTTTGAAATTTATACTCCCTAATGTACTTGTAAGCAAGGGGAGTTCAAACAGCAATCAGCCAAAACTCAATAGGTATGCTCCATCCGAAAAGATTTTCCTTATAGTTGCCCTCCAAGCAGCATAATTTCTCATAGTACTTGAAGCTGATTTAAGTGTTGGGTCTGTGCCAATTATTTGTTAAGCCTTCTGTCTTTATTTTATAGCTTCTATGATACAACTGACCAGCTCACAGAAACATCTGTTGCATGCAAAGGCAAAGAATACTAGAATCCTACCAATGTTTAGATGATCACTTTGTCCCTTTTCTGCCATCATTACCTCTGAGGGTGGCCTCAAATGCAGATTACGCTGTTCTGAAATGTCGTTTTGTTCATTTTGTAGAGGTGGGAATTTATTGCTCATTTAATCTAAGTTGATCTTTGTTAGCTAAGTGTACAATTAAATTTACAGTATTTGATGGAGATCTGGGTGGCTTATAGCACCAACCTCTCGCTTCTAAGCATAGAGTTAAAGTTCAGCCAGAGGTCTTGCATAATATGAGTTTTCAGGGATTTTAGCGTAGTCCCCACTGGAGCGTTATCTACAATACAAACAACTATACATCATTTGGCAATTCAGGAACAAATTTGATTAGTAGACACTCTATTCTAGCTAATTTTAACATATCGAAGAGTGTTCTCCCTTTGCACAGCAGTTATTCCTGGCAAGACCTGGAATTGTTAATGATGAAGAGGAAATTTGCCATACTACTAGCCTTCAAGCCTATCAAATTTGGCACTTCTCTTAACAAATCTGTAGCATGATATTTCACCTAAAACATTTTATTGAAAGATGACTGATCCAGTGCCAAGGAGATCTGAATCTCTTTCTCAGAAACAAGCCTTTGGCTTTCATTATGTTTTATAGGTTTTATTTAACCCAACACTGCCTAGTGCCTTCAGTGCCATATTTTCTAAACACCTTGTAGTGAATGACAGCATTTTCTAGAACAGGATCCCTTCCTCAGCAACACTATTGCACATTTTAATAATGGGCTTCATTCTGCCTGTGTCATAATTGTCCAGTCTAAGCAAGTTCCTCCTCTAGTAAATGGAAGGGCCAACCTCTAGTGAGGGACTCCCATACCAACTTCCTGCAAGAGTGCTCTCTTCAAGTTTGACTGTTCACTGAGGTTATAACCTTAAATGCTGGAAACATTCAAATCCAGTTTGAAAACAGTTCAAAAATCCATGATGCCAAAGAAGACACTGCTAAGAGAACAGGTCTTTCAAAGACCCATTCAAATACACTTACATTCAAATCAACAAAATTCTCCTAAACTGTAACAATTCAGACAGAAAATTTTCCTTTTCAAGGACTTGCACGGGGAGAAATAAAAGTCTACCGAGCATTACACTGTGGTGAACGTCCCTCATTTTCTGGTTGCAAAGGAACTTTCTGCCAAGCAAAGTCACAGAGACTGATTTAAGCAGAATTCAACTTCAATTGTGTGAGCAAAGGGGGGAGCAAGATTTTGCTTGGGCAACTGCAGTTATAAGGAGACAGACAGGTGGTATCTTTCAACCGCCTTAAATTCCTGCACTTCTTCTCACCTCTTTTGCTAAGTATGAACTGTATGCCAACTAATGATACTTTGAAGTGTTTTAAATTGGATGTTAAAACCTTGGGACACATGAAGTCCTGCAGAACTTCAGTGTCTCTTCCCTGTGCACCTGCTGCTGTGAAAAAGGCAGCCCAAACCCTAACCCTTCAGCAAAACATTTCCACACTTTTTTCCAGTGTTGTTGTCCCCTGTCTTTTCCTCCATCTATTCAGTTTAAGTCCTTCACATTTGACCTTCCAAGTCCTCCTAAATACCAGCCTTTTGCTATATAGCAGTTTATAGCATACATTTAATCATCAGCTTTGCTATCAGCTATTTATGTGATGTCTTTTGTTTTTTTGTGGAACTGTATTTCCCAACTGCTCATTTTAAATAGCCTATTATGCATTGAGTTGGATGAGTCTCTAACCTAGTTTTCTCATTAGAAGTAGTTGATCTTTTTCTGTTGGCTGTTAGCTGACCTCTGTAACAATGCAAATGTAATTTGTTTCCTGAAGATTTGGTTCTAAGGATCTTCTTTTCTGCTTCCTCTAATTCTGTCTGCATATATTATCATATTGAACATCATATTTAAATGAACTGCCCAAGATGTTCTTGTGTTGGCATGTCATGCCTACCTGCACATTATTCTCAGCATCTACCTGTGTCTGTCAATTGACAGAAGCTCCACAACCATCAGTCCTGCTAAAAGAGCAGTCCAGTTTTAGAGGAGGTCAAGAGATGGTTGAATGCCTCAGAGTTATGGGGTGCCTTAAACCAGTGCAAATACAGCTTTCTAAACAGAGGAATGTAGTACCTCCACCAAGAAACATGTAAACAGAGATCAGCCTGTGGTAGCCATGTGATGCCTGATCTGCCAGCACTGGACCAGCCACAACACCTAGAGACCAGGTAGGTATGGAAGGGCTATTGAATAGCAGGGGACAATAGGAAGCTGAAGATGCTGGAAAAGCTGTTAAGGTGCACAGGACAAAACTTTTGGGAAAAGCAAGTTTGTTGAGCTCTACTCTCATGAAACAAACTGTTTACTGTAACTGTCTCTTCTAAAGAGCTGTTTCTTGCTGCTTTTTACTTCCCTGTTTCCTTATTTTGATATTCTCCTCACATCTCATCTTCTCCATTTGACTGCTATGTAGTTTCCTACTCATATAGTCATATAAAGTCTAATATATGCTAAAACCAGACATGGCTAGCAATTTGTTTTCTTTTTTATATATAAAAGTGATGGGGGGAGGAGGGGAATTCTTAGCTTGCAAAAGAACCAGATGAGTTTACCAAAACTGCCCACCCATTCCCAGCCAGCCTGGGGACATTGTATTCAAACAAACCCTTCCAATATTTCACAGAGCCAATTCCTTGACCACTGAGGCTTTACTAGCCCACTAAAGAAAAACCACCTTCCTTTCACTGGTTTCCTCATCTCTACCGGTACAAAATTTAATTTTACACATTGACAAATTAGAAGTATTTTTTCCTTTTTCCTGCAGCAAAGATACAGAAGGCTGCAGACACTGGGCCTTATATGGCATCATGGTGTATAGCTTCATTACGTTCAGATGTCTGACCAGTACAAGAGAGCACTTGGAGGTAAATTCTAATTTGCTTTGGTGGTTAACATTGTGAAACAACCTTGGGACAGATGGCTTGTCTACTTTGTAACAGCAAATCTGCTGTCTCAGAACGATAGTCCTTCACCAGATGAAACTTTTTACAAAAAACAGTCGTAATATAAGGAGAAGGAAACAGAGGCAGAAGCACAATTCAGTATTATTTCAAGAAAGATGAGACTGAATATTGATAATCACTTGCAAAGGATACAGCAAAAACTTCATAGCAGAAACATCCACTTCAAACAGAGACTGGAAGTCAGCCAAACCCCCTAACCTGTCGGCGACAAATCATGGTTGTGTAAGACATCCTCCAAATCATAGTAGAAACTAAAGAGGGGAGGGAGCAGAGCAGATGTTTGGAGGTCATTAACAGGAGCTCAGTTTTCCTTGCCTGGTGGCTACCTCTAGAGATATCTGATTCCCAGAAATTTCGTTGACCTCCAAACATCTGCTCTCTTCTCCTGTTTTCTTTACATCCATACTGCAGAGAGCCTCATGCAGTCATAACCTTTTCAGTCCTTTCTTATAAAATATTTGTATCTCACTCCCTTAAATCATGAAGAAAAATATTTAACAGGTCTGGGCCTATCATCATTCCTGATAGGATCTTCATGTTCATTGCAGCTGATGCTAAACTGTACTACTTGGCACTTCTTTCCTTGTATGCTGTGAATGTACACATAAACTGTAAAAAAAAAGCTAAGCTAGAGTATCTTGTTCTTTTGATTTGAACACTTAGACACTTTTCTTATATTCTATACTTTCCCTTTTCTTTATCAGCTGCTCTTTGTCAAGTCCTCCATGAGAACTAGACAT